>NC_070529.1:0-308196 GCF_025433545.1 Fusarium keratoplasticum
TTACTATTATTATTTTATTTTTAAATTTTATTTTTACTATTTTTTTTTTTCTTTTTATATATATTTACTTAATATACTTTTTTTTTTTTTACTTTACAAACCTTTTTTTTTTTATTATTCTTTTTTTTTCTTCCTTTATTTACTTTTTAATAATTATACTTTTTTTTTTTTCTTAACTATATTTTACTTTTTTCAATTTTAAAACTTCTTTACTTTTTAAATTATTTTCCTTATAATCTTTTTATTTTATCCCTTTTATCCTTTATCCTTAACCTTAACCTTATTTTTTTTTTTTTTTTTATTTAATTTATTTTTCTTCTATTTATAATTTTTTTTTTTTTTTACACTAACTATATTATAACTTTATTATCTTTTATTAATTATCCCTTTTTTTTTATTTATTTTATTTTATCCCTTTTATTATTATTATTTTTTTTAAATTAATCTTACCCTCTTACCTTTAACTTATTTTTTTATTTCTTTATATATTCCTTTTTCTTTTATTATTCTTATTTACTATTTTTTACTTTTTATTTATTTATATTCCTAACTTGAATCTTTATTTTTTTTTTTTTTTTTTATTAACTTATTCTTTACTTATAACCTTTTTTTTTTTTTTTTCTTTATTCACCTTAAACTAACTTCTTTTCTTTTTTCTTTTTTTTTTTTTTTCTTTTTTTTTTTTTTTTTTCCTTCCTTAATCTTATTTTTATTTTTTTTTTTTACTTAATAATTATAATTCTTAATTATATATAACTTTATTATAATTCTCTTTATTTAACTTTTACTTAACCTTTTTTTCCTTTTCTAATTTTATTTATATTTTTTTTTTTTATTATTCTACTTTATACTTATCTTTATTCATCTTTAATTACTATATACATCTCAATAATTTATAATTTTTTATTTTTATATTCTTTTAAATAAAATAATTAACCTCCCTTTATTTATTCTACTTATTTATCTTATTTTTAACCTTTAATCTCTACTATATATATCTATACTTTTATATTACTTTTTTTAATACTTTTTTTTTTTTTTATCTTATATTCTCCCTTTAATCTTAACTTTTTTTATTTACTTTCCCCCTATCTTTTTTTTATTCTTTTCTTTTCTTCATTTTAACCCTAACTTATATAACCCTAACCCTACTATAATTACTCCAACCCTAACCTTAACCTCAACTCACCCCTAAACTTAACTTAACTATTTAACCTTAACCTCAACTTAATTATTTAACCCTAACTTTTACTATAACTATTTTAACTCTAACCTCAATCTCAACTAACTTTTAACCTTAACCTTTATCTTAATCTTAACCTAACTTTTAACTACAATCTATTAACTTCTAACTTTAACTTTACTATTTAACTTTAATCTTTAATTTCACTTAACTTAACTTTAACTTTTCACTATAATACTTTTAACTTAACTTTAACTCAACTATTTAACTCCTAACCTTTAATCTAACTACTTTAACCCTAACCTTCACTATAACTACTTAACTCCTAACTCCTAACTTCACCATTACCCCATTTTTAATCTCAACTCATTACCTACCTTAATAATAATCATTTAAAACTTCAACTCAATACTAACCTCATAATATATTTTTCTTTTTTTTTTTTTTATTTAAACTTTATAAACTCTTTTTTTTTTATTATTCCTTCCCTTTACAATACTTACTAACCTTTCTTTTCCTTCCTCCTTCCTCTACTTTCTAAACTTTCTCTTCTTATACTACTCAAAACTCCACTTTTAATAACTCTCATTAACCTTTTTCTTTCTTTACCTTTCTATCTTTATTCTAATTTAACCTTACCTTTCCTTTATACTTATAACTACTCTTAACCTTTATACCTACTACTCTCCTTTTCTTCCCCGCTTTCTCCCTACTACTTTCCTTCTTTACTCTTTATTTTATTACCTAATTTTTCTTTCTCCTCATTAAACTTCTTTAACTCCTTTCTATAACTATTAACCCTTTTCTAACCCCTCTTACTATTTTTCTTTATGTTTATTACTATTATTTACTTTTTCTTATCTTACTTATAAAACTTATTCTAATTATACTTAATTATACTTTACTTATAAAACTAATCCCTTTATTTTACTTTACCCCCTTACCCTATATACATACTTTTTTACCCTCTAACTTTATTTATATCTTTACTCTCTTAATAAACTAACCCTAAATTAATTACTTTTTACCTTTTTTCCTTTTTTTAAATATATATATATATAATTAATTAATAATATAAAAACTAACTTTATATAAAACTCGCTTAACTCCTTATCCTTTATTACTATAACCTTTATAACTAACCCTAACTTTAACTTAACCTTTTATTTTACTACCCTTATATACTTCTACCTTAATACTTAACTTAATTATTTTACTTTTATTATTTACCCTCCCTCTCTAATACTACTTATAATTATTTTTTTTTTTTTTTCCTTTTTATCTTTTTATTCTTTATTTAATTTTAAACCTTTATATTCCTTTGCCTTGAAAAATTACTTTAAATATAATACCTATTATTTAATTATTACCTTTTCTTATACCTTTTTTTAATTTTTAACCCTAACCCCTGCTTTTACATTTATGTTTTACCTAATTACTTTTATTACCCTTTTTACCTTTATATTTTACCTTTTCTTCCTATTTTTATTATTATACTTTATACTATTATTTTAATTTTTTTAATTTTTTATACTTTTTATATTATTTTAAACTCTTTTTAATTTTATTAAACCCTTATACCCCTTTTTCTATTATATCTTTCTTTAATACTTATCCTCTTACCTTTTTATTTTATTTATTTTTACCTTTATTACTCTTACCTTTATACCTACTTATTTTATATTCTTTTTAAACCTTATTCTCCTTATATTAATTACTGTTACTTTTTATTATTTATTAACTTTCTTATATTCTTTAACTCTTTTTTTAACTTAAACCTTCCCAATAATATACTTACCCTCCTATTTCATTCCTATATCTCATTTAATATATAAATATCTCTCCTTACCTTTTTTCTAATACCTTTTTAACTCTATTTATATAATCTTCCCCTTTTAATTTATTTTCTTTAACTATCTTAATAACTATACTTTATCTTAACCTAATGCTACTATAAAATGCCTATAATCTACTTTTGCCTTATCTATACTTTTTTTTACTTATTATTTTTTTCCTTATTTTTTTTTATCTTATACTCTAATTTCTTTTTCATTTAACTTAAACTTTATTTCCTCTCTTATAATCCTATATAAAATGCAAAAAACTCCTAATTATATTACTCCGCCTACTAACCTTATATTTTAACTCTATAAATAATACTTTTTTACCTTTCGCTAACCTCTATATTACCCCCCCTCCTCTTATCCTTCTACTCCTATGCTCTCCCAGTGTTTAAACCTACCTAAATCCATCCACTGACTCAACTAAACTCTTATAATAAACGCTTACCTTTTTTTTTTAATTCTCCTCCTCTTATGCTCTAAAACTATAAAATAAACTATATTAATCTTAAACTCTTTATATTATATCTTTTACTTTACTCCCTAACTATTCTATTTTCTTTTTTTTTCTTCCCGTTTAACCCTGTTATTAATACGACTAATAACTACAGGAAATAACCCCACCCTGCTCTGCTTTTCTACCACTTATACTTGCCAACTTTTTCTTCCTTAACATGATCCTTATCTATCTATCTAACCTCCCTTTCTACTTCTATTACCTTCTAACTCCTTAACTGAACTTGATACTTTAATCCATCTCCATTTTACAGCTGCTTTCGCTTCTTCGGACACCTAACTTCACCATTTTAACTCTTTTCTATTAACCTGTCTTAACCTTTCTATACCTTTCTTAACTTTATTTAACTTATCTTGCTCTTTATTTTTCCTTTTTCCTTTTTTTTTTTCCATACCTTTCCACTTTCTATACTCTCTTCCGTCACTAACTAAAACCTTTCCTTCTTCTCCCCTTTCTTTTCAATTAACTTTCTTTTGTAACCTTATAAAATCTATACATTTTCTATTTACCAATCCTTACTAACACACACATATCCTGTATTTGAACTGTTTGTTTTTCGCCTCCTAATTTCAACGTTTCCTTATTCCATCTTTCACTTCTAACTTACTTTCCCCTATCTCTTCCTACCATTTTTCCTCTGTTTACTATAGAAACCCAACTTAAAATAATATCTAAACTTCACACTCTACTTCCCTCTACTAACCTACAACCCCTAATAATTACCTAATATTACTTTTTATTATTTATTTGTTTCTATGTGTCTATTCAAAACCCTTACTAACTTTATCACCTAACCCCCTATCCTAATTAACCTACCTTTATTTACCTTTAAAACTACTTCTCTTCTAACTTAAAAATATAACTCTTAACCAACGCTTTAACCTAACGCTTTAACCTTAACCTTTAAAAATACTACTAACCTAACTTTAACGTTTGCTCGCCCCCTAACCTATACTCCTTTTCTCCTTCTTCATGTTCTTACTATATAACCACTCACTCACCTTTTCTTTTTTGATCTACCTGATACTTACAACCCTATCCTGCCATATTTCTCGATTACTTCACTACCTGATTACTTAATTACATTGTTAATTATACCCTTCCCTAATGATATGCTTACTGTGCACTATCTTAATGACTAATTACTTCTCTCTTATGAGACTGATTACTGTTATTTGATAACTGTTACCTCTGCTGTAGATACGAACTTCTCTCTGTATGATGACTTGATACTTGCTCATATGATGACTGATACTTGCCCTATATGATACTTGATTACCTCGCATCTCCTTGAACTTAATTACCTTGCTATAACCCCGCTCTAAACTCCCTAACCTCAACCCACGCTACATATAATGATCACTATTATCATAAGTGTACGGCAAGCTTCCTTATATATATACTATGTCCTTAATAAACAATGCATTACCCTCTATAACTTGCACCGTGTTTTTCCTCCTAACCTCATTGCACCTATGATCGACACCTATTCTATATAACCATTGACCTCCTACCTGACCTGTCAATGAAGTCATGCTTTATATATCTTTCTTTTGTTACTCCCTTCACTTCAACCCCGTTCTATTCTAACCTATGCTCTGATTCGTTATATGTTGCTATATTTTCCTTCTTAACCCTACTCTTACCTGCCCAATCATATTTAATATCACAAATCTAATGCGGACTACAACTCCACTAAAACTACTTTCATACTCTGACCTTTATACCTCATCGCACTGCGGTTTCAACTCTATAAACCCTTTTCTTTCTTAAACATTCCTTCCCCAACTCACTGCTCTTCCTTCTCCGCAACAATTGCTACATCCCTGATCCTTTTTTTCCTGCATTAACGCATCTATTCCTTGCTTAATATCCTCTCCTTGTCATCATACTCCTCCCCTCCTTATACACAATAATGTAACACCTATTTACTTGTCCCAACTTCTGTCTCTCCATCTGCTGCATCTTGCGCTTCCTTCATCATATATTCAACACTTGTCTTCTTCTGCTGGATCAATCCTCTCTGCTCTCTCTTCTATATTTGCTTCCATCTGCTGCCCTTTACCATTCTTCTTTAGATTAATTTTCTCTGTCGTCCATGATATATCCATCTATGTTTATAGCCTTTACCTGCACGTTTGCACAGAATAAACATTTTCTTTCTTTCTACTATAATTTGTTCGCTCTTTCTTTTTCCCTTTTATTTGCATTTCCTCTCACCCTTTTTTTTTTCTCTTGTTATATTAGTATATTCATTTACTCACTCTCCTTCCTTCGAATATCTTTGGCTGCATGCCTTCTGTTATATATCAACAGAACAACCCCCTCCTCTCTTCAACTTCTCCCCTCACTTTTTCTTTTCATTACTACTCGACTGAACTATCCACTGACTGAAACTATTTACGTTTCGACCTTCTTGATATCTCAACCGTAAACCTTCTGATCGTCGCTCCTCCGTTTAAACGACTCCACTTTAAACTGGTATTTTATCTATCCTGATTATTGTTTCCTGTAACGCTTCATTGAAATATCGGCCAAAATGCCTCTATTCTTCTGCCCACTGGCCCCCCCTGCCTCCCTCACGTGCACGGTAATGGTGCTGTCACGTTGCGGCTCTCTTAACTTTTCCGCGCTTCACCGCCATCGTCCTCTTTCAATGTCGCCTTCGCCCCTGCCGCACCACCTTTCACGTCGGCTTCTTCTATTAATCCCATTATCCCCGGTAACTGGACGCAACGCAATGGTCATTGGTCTTGGTTATGGACTCACTCTGAAATACAAATCAACGCCTGTAACTACTTGCTTTGACCTCCTGCGTGACTATTCTGTGATGAATTATATATGCTATCCCTTGCCTCGGCTCTTTATGGCGTATATGGACCTTACTCCCCCTAACCTTTCTTCTTAAATCCTCCCCCAACCATATTCATAAACTACTCACCCTAACCTTCTTCTCAAATCCTCCCCTAACCATATTTATAAACTACTCACCCTAACCTTTTCTTCTCAAATCCTCCCCCCTAACTATATTAATAAACTACTTCACCCTAACCTGCTTTTTAAACCTTACCCTAACCACTTACTATAAATTACTCCCTTACCTTTAACCTTCTTCTTAAATATCTTCTTAAATTTATCTCTACTTATATTTATAATTACTTTATTTTATTTTTTTTTATTTATATCTTATATATTTATCTTTTATTTACTTTTTTTATAATTTCTTATATTCCTTTTATCTTTTTCTTTATAATTTCTCTCTTATCTTACTTTTTATATCTTCTTCCTTATTTATTTTTTTTTTTTTTTTACTTTTATATTATATTATATATCTTTATATTTTATTTTTTTTTTTTTTATATTTATTTTACCTTTTTATTTCTTATTTTTTCTTATGTATTTGTACTTTATTTATATGTATTTGCTTACCCTATATACATATATTATCTATACTTCTCTTCTCTCTCTTTTTCTTCCTTTTCCCTTTAACCCTATTATCCCGTTATTATTACCTATCCTCTCTCTTTATTTTCCCTTTATCCATATAATATATTGCCCTATATCTATATCTATATACCTAATAATTACTCGCTTTTCTTTTCTCTCCTCCCCCCTACGTTCCATCTCCTTTGCTTAAAATCCCATAACCTTTATGGTATCCCTTGTAAATTTATATTATATATCATTTTCTACTTTAACCTAACTGTACTACTAACCGCTTACTTCTATTCCTCTATCTACCCTACATGCCTTTTCTTCTATCTCCTTCCAATATATATAATGCACCTTAATGCTACTATAACTCCTTTGACCTGACCAATCATTCCTCGTATGCAAATCCGCCCTGCCGCTGACTCTACATTATAAATCCTTTTTTTTCTCTTGCCTTGACTCTTTTTGTACGGACCTAATTTCTCCCATTATCTATCTACCCCTGCTATATCCATAACCTATCTAATCGTATTATTACCTGGCATAACCGGCTTCGCCTATATCCTCCGCCCGCCTTTTTTCCACCACTCTACTAATTCCCCCTAACCATCTATATATCCTGCATATCTTGTCTTTATCTGAAAACTCGACCTTCTCCCCATCATCTGCCCATGTGATATTGCCACCACTCATCTCCCCGCACCGCTGTGCCACCATAATCCGGAATAATGCCCCTTGTACTGACGCTTCTCCTCTGACCCTCCTGAATAACCACATATGTTTTGCTCGCTGCCTCCCCAACGTCTCGCATATTGGTGGCAATGGCGAAACGCTTCCTCGTCATCGTCTCCTCCTGCCACACTTTCACCCTCCTCTCCTCCTCCCCTGCTTCATCATTAACTAGATAATATCATAAAACCCCTAACAAAACCTTTCGTCTCTAATGAACCCATTTGAACTTTATCCCCTAACCACTTCATTAACCCCTCCCGTAAATTCTCTTGATCGTCCGTATCTTGCCAATCATACTGTCGCTCCACATCCATCTTCCCCATCACCTCGTTGACATCGGTCTCATACCATGCACTGGCTGCTCCCCATACGCTCACCAATAACCCGGCGTACTGGCACTCCTATCTCTCTCCGCAACCTATACGTCCCCTGATCATCGCCCACTGCCTCCCAAGTGTAAATATATTGCGGTAACCCGCACCAAGAACAACCGGAAAAATCCGCATCACGCCCTTCTTGAACATGCCCTGCTGCCATTTCTCCTCGCATCGTCTTACCTATCGCCACCACCCTCGCACTCGTACCGGGCACTTCTTCCCTCGGATGAAATTGGTCGTCCTCTACCGTGCCCGTCGCCATGAAACAACCCATACATCGACCGGCCATCAATGCCAACTCCTCCTCTAACATCTTGGCCTCCTCGTTTACCTGCATTGCGTCCTGTCTGGCCCTGAACTGCTCGTATCGGCTGTTCTGCTGTGCCCTCCTGAAACGCTCCTCAACCTCCGTCTCTTGGCACTCCTGCACCCTCTCTTTGCTTCCACCTCTACCGCCATGTCGCCTTCTCTTTCAAACCATAACATATCCTCCTCTAATGCCAATTGGTCCCGTTGCCGCTGACACACATCACATGCCACCTCCGACTCTGGATGACAACCTGCTCGATCGTATTGGCCATCCATCACCTGGTCCAACACCACACGGCGGCACCACTTCGCACTGATAAACCGCTCAACGGCTACTTCCTTTGCTGGCCACTTGGCCTTATCTGATGCTACCGCCTTCCTTCTTCTTCTCCCTGCCTTGGTTGATGACCGTGGACCTCCTGCTTCCTCCCCCTGCTGGCATATGACGACGACGGCCTCGCTATGGCCACCGTCCTGCCCGGCCCGTCCGCTTTCCTGCACGTAATCTCGCAATCGGTTCGGCATCCCGGCGTGGACCACTAACCGCACATCTGGCACGTCGACCCTAACCCTAACGCGTTCGTGGCCACGATTAAATGACCTTGATCGATCCACGACCTCAATCGCTGCGTCTTGCCCGCTGCTGTGTCGACCTTGGAATGAAACACGCTGCACTCCAATAATCGCCCCCAATCGTTCAACCCGGTCGATGGTGTTGGCGTAAACGATGACGCGACCTTGGCTGTTTCTGTGTAACCAATCCTGCACGATCTTGACCACGCGGCTGTCTTCCGCCTCTTGGTCTGCCCCAACCTCGCCGCTACCGGTCTGACTGGTATTCTGCTGCTGCTGCTGCTGCTGCTTCTTGTGGTGATCTCTGCGCTTGGCTGATCGAACAACCACTACCCTATACCCGATATTCGGCCTCGTCGTTCGTGATCGGAATACCTTTTACACGGCTGGCTGATAACCCCACGACCTCGAAAAAACCTCCCAATCTCATCTGGTGGCAACGTGGCCGTCAAAAAATACCTTTTTGGACGCCCCATTCGTTTAACACCCGGCCCAACTCCATCAACTGCGGCCGGAATTGGCTGGTACTGTCCAAAATGGCGTGGCACTCATCCACAACGACACGATCCAACGCTTTCCGTGCCTGCAACCGGTTCACAAAATCGCCGAACCCTTTTTGTCACTGCCGACTCGGGCGTGACGAACACGATGGGGGTGATCTGGTGCCCGCCGCGACTGTTCCAAACGTATGTCGCGATCTGGCTCTTTGGCACAACGGCCGTGCAAATCATCTCGCAATGCTACCAACGGCACGATGACGATGGTTGTCCCTCCGTCGTCGCTGGAACAATACGCCGGTAACATGAACGACATGCTCTTTGCCTTCTCCCGTGCCTGCGATCTGCACAATCGGGCTCTCTCCCCGCATGATGGCCCGGATCACCGTTCTCTTGCTGGCCACGGAACGCGGCGTCTGGTCCTATCATCTCTCCCTCAACCGGGCGGCAATGTCGACCTGCTGTAATCGCCTGAAACGCTGCAACTGGTGGTACTCCCGCTCCGTCTCGAATGGCTCCCGCTTTCGGCGTATCGCTACGGCTAAACTATCGCCCTCGCGGAACTCCAAAAAAAACCGATGCCACTGACGACTGACGGACCGAAACTTATCGCGCATCGTGGCCGTGCTGAATAACCCTTGCTGCAACTCTCGTGCGTATACCATGCCGGCCACGTGCGTTCCATGGCCGGCTTGTAAATCGATCGGGTTATCGTCCACACCGTCGTCGTCTTCTTCGACCCCATCTATCGTTGACTCCTTGAATGCCTTGTCCAAATATCGACGGGATATGGCGATGGCAATCTGCCGCCACGAACTAATGTTCAATATGGTGCCCAATAATCGTTTGCTGTCTCGTTGGATGATGCGGCGGACGCGGTCTGGCGTCCAATTGCGCTCCTGTACCCAACTGTCGAACCTCGCACTGGAACCGGGCTCATCGGTACCATCCTCATCACCACGATCATCGCCGCCGCCGCCAATGCCATCCTGGCTGCCCTGGCTCTCCATTTCGGCCTGTCTCCTCTCCCTCTGCTCCGTCTCGCTGACTTCGTCCCTGCGAACCACCTCGTCTGGCCATAAATATGGGCTGCGTATGCCGGCATCTTTGACGACGCCCTGTACCTGCTGCCACCACGGCAACACTAACCACAAATACCACACCAATAACTCGCCCACCTCGCGTGGCAAATATCGGTGGATGACCTTGGCCTGCCCCGTGGCCCGGAACGACTTGTGGTACGACGTGACGAAACACATCAACCCGTCGTGCGCGAATATGTTGCGTACGCCGCCGTTCATGGTATTCTTATATCGAATGCCTAAAATCTCGGTGGATCGCGCCGGCTGGCCACCTACCATATGCATCAATAAAAACATCTTTTTCCATGAACTCGTCGAATGTCTTCCCATATGACTGCACCGCTCTGGCCTGGAACGGCTTCCCGTCCTCCCTTCCGTGGTCGAACCAACTCTTACGCCGCCCTTGCGTCTTGATGATCTGTCGCGCATTCCAACTCTTGCCGGCTGCCAACCACGTGTGGTTACGGTCGTCATCCAAAAAATGAATATCCCACCTTGTCTTCGCTATGGTCGTCTTCCATCGACGACCACGGGATCCGCGGCAACTGGCTGATGTCGTCCACCATCGTCAACGTCGCCAACAACTCTCGGGCTTCCCTCTTCAACGCATGCAACATCTCTGTCAACTCGCCCATGCGGAACTGCACCCGCCGGTGCTTGATGCGGTCCCCAACCCAATCGATGGTCCCGCCGGCCGGCGTGTTGAACCGGATGTGCATCCCGTACGTGCGTGCTTCGTAAATCCAATCCATCGGCGTTGCCTCGGCGTGGGGATCCTTGGGCGTGACCGTCATGAACCGCTGCACTTTCCCACGCACGATGCGGAATATGCTGGTGGCCTCCTCTTCTGCCTCCTCTTCCGCCTCATCTTCCGCCTCCTTTCGGGCATGCTGCTCTTCCCACGTCTGATTTCCCTCCTGCCGCCGCCGCACCATCCACTCGTCCATCTTATCCTGCTTCAAACGCATCACCTCGGCCTGCCTCTCCTGGTATGACTGGTACACGACCATGGCACGGGCGACCTTGATGACGGCGGAATATATGGGCGTATAATCCAACACATCCATCCAACCGCCGTCCTTTCGGATACCCATCACGGCTAAACCGCTGATGATGGCGCTGCGGTACTCCCCCCGCGGTCAAACGGTGGTCCAACAACGCTATGACGACCTGCAATGTCAACCCGTCCACTCGGTCCTCGTCCAATGGCTGTGCCTCCGGATCGTTAACGTGCGCCTCGACTAAATCCGCCAAATCATCCATGAAATCGCCTTGCCGCTTGGATAACCGAAACTTGGGCCTATCTGCATCTGGCATTTTCTCGGCACGGTATATGTAACACACCAACTTGGTCCACACGGCCGTGTAACGCGTCCACGTATCGTCCTCGACCCGGTTGTCGAACGGTCGCCGTGGCTTCTTGTCCACCTCTTTTCGCTGTACCTCGAACAATGCATGGCTTCCAACGTGGGTGGGCGTGGCTATGGTGCGTGCTCGGTCCATCACTCGCACCAAGCTGTCATGGATCAACTGCAACTCATGCTCCTGCTCGCCCACTGGGTCGACCAACCGCTGCATGGCTTCCGGATCGAACCCCTGCAAATGGGTGGCCCATCCGACGTGCTCTAACCACGCGTTGGCGTCCAACTTGGAATCGGCGGCCTTGATCCGTTCTTTGTCCTCCAAATGAAACCGGCGCTCCTGCTGGTCTAATGTTTGCATTAAACGGTCTGCAACGGCTGCCTCGTCCGGGTCCTGGCTGATCGGTGCACCGAACCCGACCTCGAACCAACGGCTGCCCGGCCCATTGCTGAAAAAAAACGTTGACACTGGACACCGCTACGCCACGGGACCTGCTGTGTCTCCATGGCTCGCTGCTGGACACTTCCGCCCCTGCCTCGGGGATTCGTCCATCCATGGTCACTGCGGTAATGGTTCTGCATGGCTCGTTCTGAACCGACCACGTATAAACAACCCTCCTCGCCGCAACCCAATTTGTCGCTCTGTGGTGGGTGGATAAATGGGATGGGGTCGGTTGTGGGTGGCGGCGTTGGCCATGTTGCCAACTCGGCCGGGGTCTGGATGACATCTGGGTCTGACTGGATCGCTTTTGTGATCTCGTTCCTTTCTGCTACCCGGATGGACCTGTGATATTGCTTCATGTGCTGCTCAATATGCTTACCGATGTATGCATAATGGCATGTTTTGCAGATAATTAATGGAAACTCGGGCAACTTGATAAATGGCTCCATCTCGGCCACTGCTATTCTGAACTGCGATGTGTGTTAACGGGCATCCTTGATGAGTAATATGATCTAAATCTGGCTGGAACGAATGGCTCTTTTCTCTCTTTGGATTTATATTATGCTATTATCTCTCATTGGTGGCTTACACTCACATATATCGTGCTGGCTTCGATGGTCTGACTGGCTGTGTGCTGATTGCTCTATCTGTTGTACGGGAATTGGTGGTGTGCAATGAATTGATGTTTATCTATTATGATATTTGTTGCTTTTCATTGTTTGTGGCTTGGTGCTTGAACTTGCTTCTGCGGTTGCGCGGGGCGCTCCCGTTGACGTTTTTATATATGGATTATTAATTAACCATTGCACTTCATTAGATATCTCGATGAAAAACCCTTCTATATAATAAACCTGCTTTTAACTAATCTCTCTTGATTAACTACTGCTCTTCTTGACTTATACCTGCTCTGATACTCTCTCACCGGATGGTTGGCGGCTTTATGGCTGGACTTCTTGGCGGGTGAATGCCACGGGTTATCTTATGGCAATAATATAAATCACTTATTTAACCTGGCATTATATGACCCTTAACCTAACTGCCTTATTCCTCATATACTCTCTTGCATGTAGTCCTTTCTACCTTGGCTATGCTGACTAATAATTCTGGGAATCTGGGTTTGATCAAAAAATGGAATCTTGCTGCACTCGGGTCAATACTTGGGTTAACTTTAACCTCGCCGCAACGCCGCAATATTGGATCTCTGATGCTGATAATTGAAATGCGATATGCCCTTAACGTAATGGATTGATGCATGTACTTGAAATCCATTTTTTATCTACTTTTTAAAAAATGTCGACCTGTTTCCGTTGGGGGCAATCGTATCAGGTCGACGATTTCACTAGCGCGGTTTTTTTTTTTACTATGGGATTGCCATTGGAATCAGACCTGTATTCGCCATGCAGCTGGGTTAGAACACATACAGCAACCACAGCCGGTCTTGAAGAGCGGCCCGATAGCTCAACGGTTAAGCTTAGCAACCTTTTCCCGAGGGCCTAGGGTTCAATTCAGGCTAGAAGCAGCTTGCGCTGCTTTGCCTTAGGAAGAGTACGGTGCGCTCGCCGTTAACATATATGGGCTTCCTAAGTAAAAAACCGCGCAGTTATCTGGGAATAGGCCTTGTGGCATTGAACCTTATAATCATAAGACAGGTTCTAATAGGTGCTAGCCGCACTAATTAGTTTTGCTATTTTATTATTATTATATTATTATTTTTAATTTAATATTTTAATTATTATTATTATTATATTATTATTTTTTAAATATAATTATTTATAATATTATATAAGGTAATTATAAAAATTAAATACCTTATAATAAATAAAGGACTAATTTACTTTATATTTTAATACTTAATATAGCTTAAAAAGAAGCTAAGATATATTAAAATAATTAATAAATTAAGCTACCCTATAGTAAATAAAATACTTATTTTATTATCTTAATATATAATTCCTTAGAGGTATAGGGTAGCTATAATATAACGCGTTAGGCAGCTATAACCCTAGTAGGTCTAGGTAATAAGTAGTCTTATTACCCTATAGTTACTAGCTAGCTATAATATAATAAGACTAAGCTACCTTATATTATATTAGCTAATATAGCTTAAAAAGAAGCTAAGGCATATAAGAATAACTAATAGATTAAGCTACCCTATAGCTTTAAAAGCTAGCCTTTTAAGCCTTAAGGCCGTGAGTTGATTTTTTTATTTTTATATAGTAAATCTAGCCCGCAAAAAGGAAAAGTGGCCCGCGAGCCCGGTCTGGCGTGCGGCTAGCTAAAAGGTCCTCGGTGGGTATATAAGAGGGAGCCAAGGCGGCCTGAAAAGGCCCCAAGGCAGCTGGGGGCAATAAGGCTAAAAAAGGCTTATAAGCAAGCTAATAGCCTAACCTATAGGTCTGAGCTACCCTATAGCTAAAGTAAAGTAAAAAATAGCTTATAATTCACCTGGGCTATGTGACTAAACTAGCCCCACTGTACCTTATCTTATTAGATTACCTTTATGTATCCCTTATATATATGCTTGTAGGCTCTGTGCCTCGCGGCGGGGGGGGGATTATAGCTGTAATCGGCCCCTACGAACCTGGCTCCTCCGGGTGCACAGCTACTAGGGATGCCTAGCTATAGCTAGCTAAAGGACCTTCTTTTCTAGCTGCTAGATGGGCCTATTAACTCTATATGCTATTTATAGCTATGGGGGGGGACAACAGGGGAGTCACATAGCGACTGGGGCGCGCCGCAATGGTTCAAACCAGTTTCTATGCCCCATATATATAATAGATAACTTAAGGCTCAAGCTTCTATTATAGTGGGCTTAGAGGAAACTGCATTTAACTTTCAGGGGGGCTATTTAGGCTACAGGGGGCGGCTATAAGGGTAAGGGGCGGGTACTTAGGCTACAGGGGGGCTATTTGCGCTACAGGGGGGCGGCTATAAGGGTAAGGGGCGGGTACTTGGGCTATGGGGGCTATTTGCGCTATAAGAGGCGGCTATAGGGTAAGAGGCAGGTATTATTTTTCTTATCCTATTTATTATAGGCTACTAAGGGAAATAACTAAGAGGGCTAAGAGGATAGGGCTATTTTATTAAGTGCAAAGGGTACTATTATTATAATACTACCTAAAATAAATACCTAGTAACTATCCTAGAGTATCTCTTTAGCTATGCTAAGGCATATTCAAGGCTTCTGCCAGCTCCTTATAGATACGGCAGATCCGGATAGCATCATAGCTAGCCCAAGAGATCCTCTCCCCTAGCCAGGACCATAAGACCCGATGGTGCTTAGGAGCGCAGTTAGGGGGGGTTAATTTCCCCCTCAAACCCAAGCTCTTTATAAAGCCGGCTAGCTAGTTGTGGCTGCTGTAATACAGCAGAGCTCCAGAGGGCAGCAATAAGCCCAGGAAACTGGCAACTACCCCCCTGGATTAGCTGCCAGCCGCCATGCTGCGGGTCTTCCTCCCAGCGGCTGCAAAGCTCCTGGGGCACAAGGCAATAGGCACAGGCTCCAAAGCTTCCTAGCCTATCCCGCTGCCTTAGGTAGCGGGTAATAGACTTAGTTAGCTCAAAGCCAAGGCGTATATCCTTGCGGCTGGAAGAAGTGGCCCGGGTGCAGCTTAATGGCAGATGGTCTCGCCTATCTAGCCCATCAAGCTTGCAGAAAAGGCAGCCCTGAAGAAGCTGCTGAGAAAGCAGCCTCTGAAAGGTCTCAAAGTCTGCCCTTTCCCTCTCGGCCCGGGTAGCTGCTGCAGTACGCATCTGCTGTACTTGCATAGCTCTAAGCCTAAGATCCCTCTCTTCAGGGCTCTCTAGGGCATAGCCTTCTTCTGCGGTTAAAGGCAGGTTCTCTAGGCAAAAGTCACACTTTTCCTCCCCTGCCTCGCATACTTGCCGGCTAGCTCGGCCATCTAGAGCCCTATCTAAGGCTATCCTACGGCATTGGCTAGTAGAGAGGAATTCTCTGCTGCCTATGCTTAGGAACCTAGAAGATTGGGCTTCTTGGGTCGAGCTTTGCAAAGGCCTGAGGGTAATAGCCTCGCTAGGAAGCCCATCTCGACCGGCACGGCCGCTCTGCTGCCCATAGTCTGCAAGCCTCTTTGGCATCTCAAGGTGTATGATAACCCTGATATTAGGGATATCAATACCGAGGCCAAGAGCATTAGTTGCAACTATAACCCCTGCCATTGCCATAGAGGGTCTCCCGAGACCCTTCCATCCAGGCCTGCAGGCGTTCTGCCTTGCCATCGCGAGTATCAACCTCGTTATAGTAGGCATCACACCCTAGAGCCTGGGCTGGGGCTTCAGTTATAGCTATAGTCTTGCAATAGACTATAGCTTTGGCTGAGCAGGGTATAGGGTAAGCTTGCTATCAAGCAGCTGCCTCAGGGCATTCTCAGCAGACTGCAGATAGCCCTCTTTGGGAAGCAGAGGGAAATCAACTACCCTGTAGCTGATATTAGGCCGGGTTGTGGGAGCCCGGAAGATAGTGGCATCTTTGGCCTTGGTGTAAACTAGGCCTAGGAATTCACGCTCTTCAGCTATAGGCAACGTTGCAGTTAGGTATACTATCTGCACGCCTCGCAAGGCCAATAGGCCTAGCTGCCTTAGCTTAGGCCTGAACCGGGGGCTGCCTTCTAGAATCGTGTGGCACTCATCTATAACTATGCGGTCAAGGCGGGCTAGGGCTTGGAGGCCATCTAGATAGGCCTGGAACCGCTTTGTCATAGCTGACTCGGGCGTCACAAAGATAATAGAAGCCCCCCTTGGTGCCCTATCAGCCTGCCACTGAGCAGCAGGGATATCCATAGCTTGGCAGCGGTCTAGGGAGGTTGCCTAGCAGCGAGACCAGCGGCACAACTACTATAGTTATGCTATCTGGGCAGCTAGCAGCCGGCAACTGAAATAGAAGGCTCTTGCCGCCGCTAGTGGGCATGATGGCTAGGATTGGATTCCTATTACTCATGATGGCCTCTAGAATCGGCTTCTGGCCTTGCCGGAAGGTGGCGTTAGAGCCGAGCAGCCTCTGCAGCTCAAGGTCAAGGTTAACCTTGCGTAGCTGCTTCCAGCGGGCTACTTGAAGCTCCTGGAAATGCTCAAGGTCAACGGCAGCTAGGCCTCTCTTTGAGCCCGAGGGGATAGTTGCCCTTGAGAAGCCAGGGGCAGAGGGGAAACCAAGCAAGAAGTGCCACTCTTCACTAAGAAGCCGGAAGCTTTGCCTGCGCTGATAGGTCTCAAAATGGGCTTCTGTAAGCTGCCGGCCGTAGACTAGGTTGGAAGTCATACTGCTATGGCCGGTCTGCCTATGGAGAATAGTATCTCTTTCTCCAGGGCCCTCTTCATCAGAGCTGCTTTCACTATCTCCGTGGTCGACTTCGCTATATAGCCCCTGGCTAGTAATAGCTGCATCCCGGATATAGCGGCGGCCTAGGGCAATAGCTATATGCCGCCAGCTACTAATAGTAAGAGACTCAATGCCAGCCAACTTGCCCCAGCGCTTAAGGACCCGGCTAAGCCTAGCTGAATTCCAAGAGCCTGCTGCAAGCCTATATATGCAGCCTAGGGCTATCAGCCTGGCTACCTCTCAGGGCCACAAAGGGAGAGCTTCTAAGGCTATAGAAGCCTAGCTCGGCCTGCAGCTGCTGTAGCTGGGGGGTTATCCCCTAGGGCCTCTACCTTCTTGCCATAAGCCTCATCGCCATCTAGGCTAGAGGTCTTCCAGAGAAAGGGGGAAAAAGAGCCCTGAGAGCTAGGGTCAAAAATTAGCCTGCATAGCTTCCCAGAAGGGCAAGATAAGCCAGAGATAATAGACTAAAAGGGTTCCAACCTCCTGAGGAAGGAAGCGGTGGATAACTTTGAGTCTCTCTGACCTAGAAAAGCCCTTATGAATACCAGTAACTAGCATAACTAGCCCTTGGTCTAGGAAGATATTGCGGATGCCCCCTGCGGCGGTATTGCGGTGCCGAAGGGTTAGGAGCTCATTTGACCGAGCCGGAAGACCACTGCTCAAGTGAATCAAAAAGGCTAGCAGCTCAAGCAACTTCTCAATGCTTTGGCTATAAGAAGACATAGCCCTAGCCTCTGGGGCTATAGAAGAGCTACTAGAGCTTCCAAACCAGCGGGCCTTGAGAATAGGGTCTTCCCAGAGAAAGGAAAAAAGCCAGCTCTTAGTCCCTCCCCTAGCTACCTCATAGAGGCTATCTAAAAGGAATAACCCACTGAATCATCAGTAGGGTTATCCTGGATAGAATCCCAGGGGATAGAAGGCACTAGGGCCGGCTGGCTCTCCTCCAAGGTATAGCTCTCTTGCATAAGAAGCCCCTGGAAGAGAAGAAGCCGGGCTTCATCCAAGGCAGCCTGCAGTATATGCTGCAGGCTAGGAAGGCTAAGCCGGTTGCCTCTATAGAGGATAGTCTCTCCTTCCCAGCTGATATAGCCGGGCTGGGCTGTATTGGCCTTGGCAGCTATTCCATAGCTACGCAGCCGAAGGATAAACTGCATAGGGGTCGTATCAGCCCCAGCCGGGCTATTCAGCATACACCTAGTTACGAGCTGTTGCATAAGCTCAAAATAGCCAGGGCTAGCTTCTCGAGCTTCTAGAAGGCTCCTTCCAAGCTCGATATGCTGCTGGATAGCCTTATCTCTTTTTCTAGCTACTTCTCGCAAGATAAGGAGCCTAGAAATAGAGACTAAGGCAGAGAGAAAAGGGGTAAAAGTCTCAAAGCTAAGCCAAGAGCCATTAGGGAGATATACTAAGCACAGTAAGAAAAGAGACCATAACGCTATTAAATTCACTATCCTTAGTCTGATGATCTAGGATCGAGATAAATAGCGCCAAGGTCTTTTCCTTTGCCCCCTTATAAAGCTCTATAACCTTATAGCTAGAGAAGTTGCCTTTAGCTAAGAGCCAGGCCTCTTCTAGGTCATCTAGGTTATCAGATAGAGCCTTATAGCTAGCTAGCTGCTGCTGGCTTGCTTTGAAAGGTGGCCTCTCTGTGGGCTCTAGGTTGAGGCAGCGGAAGGTATAGACTAGAAGCTGCTTTGCCACTATGGCATAGCGGTCTTGCGTAGCTTTCTTATACCTATAGCTAAAGGGCTTCTTTGCTGGCTGGCGAGGCATCTTGCCGGTTAACCTCAAAGAGAGCATTCAGAGGAATCTCATTAGAAGCTATAAGGCTTATAGCTTCTTGAATAAGCTCCTCAAAGGCCCGCAAGAGAAAAAAGCAGGCAAGCTCAGAGGTCTCTTCTAGTGACTCTTTAGTTAAGGTAAGGTTAAGAGAAAGTAGGTCTCTTAGGAAATCCTTTTCCCCACTAAAGTTAGCTAGGTGCCTTGCTGATCCTAGCCTTCGAAGCCAAGGATTAGGAGCAGTAAAGTCATTTAGCTGCTCTATAGCCTCGGCCTCCTTGCTTCTGATAGCTAGGGCTTGGGCCTCAAAGGCAGCCTTAGCTTCTGGAAGAGAGAGAGCTTCAGAGCTATTGCCTTCTAGCAAGACCTCAAAGTATTCACTGCGAGGCCCTTGCTTAAAGAGTTGCTGATAAGCTACGCCGGCTCGCCAATAGCTTTCAGTAGCTATAGAAGGCTGCGAGGCTATTGCCTTGGAAGGCCGGCCCTTTTGACCTTTCTGCTGGACCTTATGAAAGACCCGTAGGTGCTCTCTAATTCGGCGTAGCTCAGAGCCAATATAGAAGCAGCTAGGCTCAAAGGTACAGCGGAAGCCCTGTTGCATAGGCTCTCCAAGTTGTGAGATAGGAGGGCCTAGGGGAATAGGCTTAGGTAGCCTTGCAAGGTCTTTCTGGCCTTGAAGAAGATCAAGCTTAGCAGCCTGCTCTAGGGCGGGCTTGATCTCTTCAAGGGAAAGCTGATGAGGCTGTTGGCGGAGGTGTTGTTGAATTTGGTTAAAAAGAACTGCGGTTTTACAAGTCTTGCAAATAAGAAGGGAAAAAATAGAGATATAAGTAAAATAATCCATAATTATAAGGCTTATAGGTAATTAAGATAGAGATAGAGATAGAGATTAGAAATATATAGCTAGGAAAAAATAGAGTCTTTATAGAAGAATTAAAAAGAAAGAAGGAAAATAAAGGTTAAAGCTTATTGGCTAAGAAATTGCCTTAGTTGTGGCTGGCATAGTGGTTGGTGTGGCTAGGTAGCTAGGTTGCGGCGGTGGTTGGGGGATTTTTAGCGTAACGCTAGTTGCACTGACCACCCCATTAAAATTCCTCTTTTTATCTTTAAATAATTCTAGAAAAATAAGGGGATAAGATATAAGAAAAAAGACTTAATTTCTAAAATCCTTATAGCTTAGAGTTATATATATCTCTTTCTTAGAGCCTTAGCCCTATTAGAACCCTGTTTTTTAAAAAACGTCGGCTGGTCGAGAAAAAAAACGTCGGCTGCCCCATGGTCTGCTAGCGTAAAAAAATTCCCCCATATAAAAAAAACGTCGGTAGCTCAGCCGACGTTTTTCATAGATGATAGGGTAGAGTATCGTTTTAGTAATATATGTAAGTAGACGTGGAAGAGTAGACGCGGGAGTAGGCTAAAGAGGTGATCCTAGACGTCCAAATAGGATGAGAGGTTAAGGGAGGATCTCTTTGTTTATATAGTAAACTTAGATGACTAGTGCTTAACTTAAAATGGGTAGAGGAAAATGCGTATCCCCGGTTAGATTAACCCTATTAATAAAAATATAATGCGTTATGATACTTATAGATATTATTAACGTCCGAGGGTAAATTAATTAGTTTGCCTTCCTACTATACAAGCGAACTACATTTCTCTTAATCGGATATTCCTATTTAGATAAAGTCTTATGACTAATAAGATAATTTTTATAAGTTAGCTTCCTAATAATTTAATATATTCTTATCCCCTTTGCTGCTTATGCCGGATCTAAGACTACGAACGTAATAATATATATTAGATATAGGGTAGTCTAGAGGCCGGGGCTTAGATAGCGGATAGGGGTCCTCTTTCCTCTTTTATAAGCTCGCTTCTCCCACCTAATGCACAGCATAGTAACTTCTAACTTCTATTATTTCTTATCCCCAGATCTTAAAAATTAATTAGTATATCCTCTTTTCTTAGTAGTAATACTAGATATCTTAGAGATTAGGAGTATTTTATTTAAGTTGCCTCTAATAAGTCATATAAACTTATTTGCTGCCTATAGTTATCGCTATTAATAGAGGCGCTATTTGATTAATTACTCTATTACCTAGAGTAATATAGGCGTTTATTCTTAATCCTGATATCTAACTCTTAATAATAGGTTTATTACTTTTTCTGAGTTTTAGCCTTTAGACCTTAATAAATAAGCCTAAGTGGAAATTAGAAATTAATAGATGGTAATATTAGTATTAGTAGAGAATAGAGGAAAGGGTTTAAGGCTTTGCTTATACCCTAGGGTATAAAAGCTATATTTTACTAAGGGAAATAATCGTAGTAAAAGATTGATAGCCTCCTGTTTTATAACCCGGGGTATAAAAGGTCGATCCCTACCGGTCAGGCTTATACCCCGGGGTTAAAAGATTCTAAGGTTTCGGTGAGACTCTAGAGCTATCTATCTAGTTCGTACCCTGGGGTATAAATCTTACCTTACTGGCTTATTTTATAACCCCTCTACTTGCCTTCTTATCTTAGCTAGCTATTAGTCCTACTGAATATCACCTTTACTCCCTTTATTCTATGTCTAACCTAACCCCTCGAAGGCGCTTTCAAAAAGGTTATAGACGCTTAGAATAATTAAGAAGCTAATAAGAATACTATTATACTCCGTGTCCTTAGTGAAATAATTAAGAATAGATATATAAAGTTCCAAAATATTATTTTTAAGTAAATTAAGAAGCTTAGAAACTTCGGGAGCCTCTAAGTTATTGCTATAGTCCTTCTAAGTATCTATTAAGTTATCTATATGCTTTATTATCATATTATATATATTCTATTATCTCTTACTTAGCTTAAATAGTAGCTGATTTACCTTATCTTTAAAAGATATATAGCAAATAATATAAGTAAATAGTTATTTAACTACGAGCATATATCATCTCTATATCTCGGGCTTAAACCAGAAATAAAATAGCTTACTCCTCTCCTTAGTAAGCTCTTTATAGTTAACCTTAAATAGAGCATTCTAAGAGACATTTTCGGGTATAATAATAGCTTTAGCGTAGTTAACTATCTGATTAAATACGATATATATAAACCATAGTTAAGCATCATCTAACTCATCTAGGTCATTCGGGTCGACTTTATATTCCATAGAGATCAAGTCCCTTAGAAAGTCCTTTTTCTCACTAAATTCCTTTAAATAAAGAGCAAAACTAAGCCGACAAAGCCATAGATTCGGCGCCATAAAGTCATTCTCTATATTAATACGCCCTGCCTCTTAGCTCTAGATGCTATTACTTTTTCTCTAAAATGCATTAATAGCTATTTAAAGTCTAGCCTATGAGCCATAGTCTTAAGACCTTAACTAATTAAGATCTAGCCCTCTTGCCACTTCAAATAGCTCGCTTCCTAGACCTCATAAGAATAATCTCTAATAATATACCTTAGTCCTCCACGGACTATTACTTCTTTCCTCTTTAGCCATAATAGCTAAGCGATATCTACCCTTAAGATCTAGATCCTACTAGTATTTAATCTTAAGATACTCTCGAATCCATCGTAACTCTATACCTACATATCAGCAATCCGGCGGGGATATACTATACTCTATAGTAAACTCATATTAAATACCCCCTATACCTAGCGGACCTAATCCTATAATTAGCAGTATATTATCAGGCCTTAGCGGTAAATTATTATAAGCTTCTTACTAACTCTAGAAGACTTCATAATTAGATACTTACTTCTATGCCTCCTTAATTATCTTCGTGCTAAGATAATATAAAGTACTATAAAGATATACCTTAATCTACTTATATATAACCATAATCTAGCATATTTAATAATAGAGAAGCTAGATTTCTAGGTTATATATAAAGTATTTTATTATAAATAATTTTAAGAAAATAAAGATTTAAATTCCCTCTCTAAACTCTATTAGCTACTATATAGTATTAATACTAATCTAAAACCCCTTTATTCCGCGTCGGCAATTTAAGCTAAGTATAACGAACCTAATAATCTATAGCCACCACTACGCTTTATAAGTTAAGAAGTTCTATTATTAGCTAGGGCGGCTAAACCTATGCTCACTAACCCTATCGCCTAATAACTATTAAAAAAAATAATCTCAATATAAATTCGCCGCTAAAATATAAAACTTATAAATATATATATTAATATTAATACTAATCAATTCGCATATATTTATTTCATATTCTTCTCTATTTTCAGATTACTATAACCACCATAGGGGCCATTTTACTAATTATCGGCTAGTGCTTATTTTAATCGTCGGCATATCTATATCATACAAGCGCCAAAAGATTTCCCATATAAAATTAATTATCGGTTAATAGCCGACGTAAGCCATAATTGTCAGGGCTACCTCTGCGGCTTCCATAGCCCGAGACCCCCCTAGTGGCCTAGCTAGGTCCCTTTGGAATTCCCCTAGAAGGTCTTCCTAAGGCTAATCTCTTCTCTTATCTATCTCTTATTTCTATCTCTTATTTCTATCTCTTATTTCTTATCTTTTATTTTTTATCTCTTATCTCTTATCTCTTATCTCTTATCTCTCATCTCTCATCTCCTATCTCTTTGCCTTTTCTTATTAGCTATATCTCTCTTTCTTAATTACCTCTCTCTTCCTTAATTACCTCTCTCTTTCTTAATTACCTCTCTCTTTTTATTATCTCTTTCTTTCTTTATTATCTCTCTCTTTCTTTATTATATCTCTTATATCTCTTTTATACTCTTATTTTTCCTTTTTCTTATTTCTTTATATCTTAGAAAAATCTCCTCTCTTTAGTCTATAAGCTATATCTTTAGCTAGAAGAAACCCTCTGGGCAAAATAGCTTAGATAGTAAATACTAACCCCAACCATAACCCTAAGAGGAAGAAAGCCTAAAGCTTCTCTTTCTCATTATAACCGATAAAGAAGATAATAATAATTAGAGGCCGCGGCCTCTGACCTTTTTCTATATATAAGAAATTGCCTAATGGCCCAAAATGGCTTAGCACTTATTTTCCCTAACTCAATAACTAGTTTATCCCTTAGGAATCCCGCGATCGTTATAACTATTAAGATTATAATAGCAAAAGTTAATTTTAGAGCATAAGCTAAGAATCTACTGTTAAATCTACTTAAAAGGTTGCTATATAGAAAGAAGGTTTACTAGAAGTAATAGACTTCTCTGAGCGAGCGTGTTAAAGTAGGCTCAGTCACCGGCGAATAATCCCTGGAGCAGGAGTTAGAGTGATGCGACACAACCCAAGTTAGTCTTTAGTGTTCCACTCGACATTGTCTCGGCATCGTCATATCTGCTATGTAGCAGAGGGCATTTTCGCAAGTCCTACTTCTTCTTGCCTCGAATCTTCGCTTGCATGTTTCCCTTGTCTCACGTTCTTCCATTCCATTCCCACCGCACCGAGGATGGTGAGAGGAGCCAAAATGACGCATACCATGAAGCATCTCCTTAGGGCGGCGTTGTATGCTTCTAGGACCTCCTTCGCTACTGCTGCGCCGTAGGTCTCAGTTATCAATACCACAAGTCCCGAAACACCATTTGAAACAACAAGCCTAGGATCTACCTCCGGAGCTGTGATGGACAACTCCTCCAGTAACTTGGCTTGGAAGACGTTCTGCCCTACAGCGAGGAAGATCGTGCCACTAATCGTCTGCACAAGAACGATGGCCGATGTGCCTAGAGAGATGTCTGCGCCCTTAAGAACCGTCTGGACAGCCGTCAGAGGCATCTGCAGGCCCAAACCAGCTCCAACACCAAACAGGATGAGAGTGCCAACCCTAAACAACAAGTAAGCGCCAGCAACTCACACAATTGTCGGCAGTCTTGACCTACCAATATCCAGTAGTTGTGTTTAGTGAATATCTATAGATGAGTCCTGCGGCAATAGACGAGACAATAGAGCTCAGGATCATCTGTGGTACATAGTAGCCAATACGGGACGCCTAACAAAGTCAGCCAAAGCTATTCCAAGGTTTACAAATACCCGCAAGACCTACTGCTATGCCTCCCAGTACGGCAGCCAGAGACATACCCCCCGTGGCAGTTAAGAAGTTGACTCCGGACTGCTCTGCGGTTGTGTTTTTGACTGATTGAAACCATATCGGAACGTAGTATGTGACGATAAAAAGGGAACCGCTTATTCCCAGGGTGAACAGCATCCCACTGACGACAGATCGTTGCTTAAGAAGGCGCGAAGGAAGCGTACCGTCATCACCTCGCCGGTATTGGATACAACCCCAGGTGAAGCCCAGAACAGCGAAGAAACAAAGACACATGATAATTCGCCAGTTGCTCCAAGCGTAGGTTGTGCCACCCCATTGGAGAGCCAGCAAGAGGCAAATAATGCAAGGCATAAACACGACAGTTCCTAGAAGATCAATCGCATGGACGAAGACGCGAACCCCGGTGATATGCCTTCGCTGGGTCTTGATAGGAAATTTCACAAAAACAACAACAGCTGCTGTAACAGCGCCTAAAGGGAGATTGATCCAGAAACTATGCGCATGTCAGCAACGTGTCACCACGTAAAAGAGTGAGGGGGGAAGAGAGAGGGAGAGAAGGAGAGAAAACTGGTGAGACCTACCACCAACGCCACGTAGCATGGTCAGTGAAGACGCCTAGAATGAGGTCGGGTCAGTTGAATTAGCATTGGGTAATGTATCCTTGAGTGGCACTGACCTCCCAGTGTCGGCGCAATTATCTGTGCAATGCCAGAGACAGCGCCGATAAGTCCAGTGTAAATCGGACGCTTATGTAAAGGCACACTGTTCGCGAGAATGATCAGCGCACCTGACAGTAAGCCCGCACAACCAATTCCAGCTATAGACCTCCCGATTATAAGAGCGATGGAACTGGGTGCAACAGCGCACACAAGGGATCCTAATTCGAACAAAGCGAGTGCAAGAAGGAATATCCAGGTTGTCTTGAACTCCACATAGAGCTTCCCGAACATAAGTTGGAAACAGCAAGTCGTCAGCAGGTACGACGAGCCATACCAGGCTACGTCATTCAGCGAGTCGAAGTCGTTCGTGATTTTGGGAATGGCTGTGGCAAGAATAGACCGGTCCTGTATCGCGACAATGATGGTCAGAAGAGCGTTGATGGAGTTATATATGGTACCAGCGACTTACTAGTCCGAGGCAAAATACTGCGAGACCCAGACCGAGACAAATGAGGGCAAGAGAAAGACCACTGGGATAGACATGGAGATCCCTGACATCTGTTGGCTTTTCTTCGCTAGGGGATGTTGAAGCGCCAAGAGCATCTCGCAACTGGCTTGCAGTCCTCGACGAATCTCCAATCTCAGATGTTACACTCTCGTCGTGAAGCCGTGGTGGATTAGGCGCGCCGTCAACCACGGGCTGGCTCAAAGTCGTTTCCGATGTTGTCGACATATTGCCGAATAAGATAACTGTCTTGTTTCAAAGATGTCTTTTCCAAGAATATCTGCAGTTCAAACAGTTCAGTAATCGATGTTATAAAGCAAACGATTCGCAAGAATAAGGGGGAGAAGGAAGTTTTGCTTGACGCTATCTACCTCATGCCGAAATGACTTTTCAAGTTCCAGGGCGTCGGGAGTCAAGATAAGGCCCGACGCAGCCGACACCATCACCAAATGTGATCTCGCATTAGCTCTCCCTCGGCCGTCACTCCCAAGGACCCACCACTCGGGATTTAAGATAACTTCCGATGTCCGATGCAGCCCAATAGGAAAGCACGGGACCCATTTCTCCGAAATTTTTCGGACAATAGCTCAACTCCGCGCGACCCGCCACTCCTCGAAATCAGAATTACTAGACGTGCTGGCAAGACGACAGATCAGCTCCTCCGCTGCTGAGTACTACATCACTGATCTAACTATGGAATCCACTAGCATCAAAAGCAGTAAGAACAAGACCAGGGCGTGTGAAAATTGTGCCCTCTCAAAGACTAAATGCACCTGGTTGAACGATGAAGCATGCCAAAGGTTTGAGTACAAAGCAGTATCTACAAAGTCTCATATGCTTACCATTAGTGATCAATGTAGATGCTCGAAAAGCAGCCTCACGTGCACTATTCCTGCACCTCGTGCAAGGGCAAAAAGAGGGAAATCACGGTAGGTATTCCGCCTGAGCTTCATGGAACCACACAGATATGCTGACAAGCTCTTCCCAAGTCGTGTCGCTAATCTGGAGCAGCGTATTGACGGGATCATGTCTCTCTTGACTGAAAATCATCTAGTTCAGGAAAAGAGAGGTCTTTGTCAAGATGACGAACTGGCGTCCACGCCCGTTTGTACCACTGCTAACAAGCACACGGTGCCTACACCTTCCTCATCTTCCCAGCCCGTCGACTACTATTCTTGTTTTGATATTGCTCCAGGGCTTCAGACTTCCGTTGGAGAGGCGGATCAGGCTCTGAAGGAATACAGAGAGGATTTCGTCCCTCGTTTCCCTTTCGTCCCTCTACCATTCCGTCATGCGTACGACATGTACAAAGAGCAGCCAGTTCTCTTCAGAACTATCCTCTTAGCCTGTCGTCATCAGTCATTTCGGTCAAGGACTGTTGGCGACAGATGGTTCCGGGAATACATTTCTCATCATATTGTTGTCCTCAACGAGAAGCGATTAGAATTACTGCAAGCAATTCTTGTATTTGTTGCTTGGTAGGCCCATCTCCGGTTGTAGAAACCAGCTTTAACAACCATTGCTAAAAACGAAGTATAGGAAAGATATCAATTTTTTCGTCGAAGGCCACGACATTGGCCTCTTGCAGCTAGCTGTAGGCTTGTCTGGCGGGCTCGGACTGCATACGTCACCAGTGACTTCAGATGTAGCACCTAAGACATTGTTGGATGCTGCCGCCGCCTTACCGGGTATCAATAGAATCAACACTCGGCCTCCGCAAAGAAATCCTGAAAAGCGTGCCGTCCTCGGCTTATTTTATATGACGTCAATGTGAGAAATAGCCAAGTCCAAAATCCTGCACAACTTATTAACCAACTCTCAAGAATTTTCAGACTTTCTGGCAGAACACCGGCCTTGGAGTACACAACCTATCTGGACCAGTGCTGCAAGGAGTTGCTAGATTCGCGAGATTACCAGACGGACTACCTCCTTGTGCAGGTTACTCAACTACAGCGACTCAGTGCGAAAGCTCATGGACTAGTTCTCGGAACAAATCAGCATGAAATTACACGTGAACTGCATGAAATGGCAATCACAACGATTCGCGGGGAGCTGGATGAATTGATGGACCAACTGCCTGAGCATATGAAGGCCAACTGTAAGTTCATAAAATCCGTACTTGGCTTCCATTCTGACCTTCAAAGATCTCCTCTCAAGCCACTATTGTAATCTCCTCGTCCAACTTTATGAACCAGCGATCTACGAGCAGCCTACAAAGCATGTTGATAGGACGTTCTCGAGGCCGAGGCGACTATGGAAATGCCTGGAGAATGCAAGGTTATTCTACGAAGCCTTTCTTCTCGCACCTCCGGATAGCTTATCCGTGATACCGTTTGCTATCATGGCACATATTTCTTCCACCAACATCATTATCGCAAGATTGCTCATGCTGGATGGTCCGGAGTGGGACTCTTCAACGGCAAGGCAGGCTGTGGACTTTCCAGCTATCATACAACGTATGAAAACCTTGTTTGAAGCTGGTGACCACGCTAGCGGGCTTCGACGCAGGACTTTGGAAAATGGACAAGGCCTCCTCGCCAATTTCGCCGAAAGGTGGGAACGGGTTCAGAATTGGTATTGCTCGAAGCTGCCAAACATTCCCACTATCTCAGGCCAGGCCGTGCCAATACCAGTCATACCTGAGAACACCGGAAACTTAAGTGATTACCAGCTCTGGCAAATTCTATTTAGTCCAGACTATGAGGTTACTACTTAAGGGTAACTTACTTAAGTATTTATAATTAAAACGCATTGTATTTTAGCTTCTCTTTTAATTATAATATATTTTGTAGTAAAAAATAAATCTTATTATTAAATAATAACTTTTTTTAATAGTATTTTATTATTAAGATTATAATATATATAATAAGTAAGTAAAATAAAAATCCCTTAACCTATACATTCTCTATTTAATTAATTAATTCTTAACCACCTAGTATATCACAGTCTAATAGAGAGTCTAGAATACTTCTAGCCCTCTAGGCCCTACTATATATTATAAAAATACCTTAGTTAAGGTATATTTATTTTAAATAGGCATTTAGCGCAGCGCTTATAGCTTACCCCTAAAGGCATATTTCTTTTCTAACCTAAGGTATATTCTTTAAAAAAAACTAAGTTCCTAGCCTTATAGAAAAATAAAAATTAGCTATAACGTACTTGATAAGCAAGCGCCGCAGTCATGTAAGCGCCGCACTTTTTTTAACCCCCTCTATAGTTATCGCGATAAAAACACCATAAACCATGTAATCAATTAAAACTACTCACTATACTCTTCCCCAGACGTCTCAATCACTACCTGACAGGTCCTTGCATTATGGCCGGGCTTACCGCAGACACCACAACGCCGAATACCTGGTCGCGCTGACCTTCCTTGACCACCACTCCTCGACGATTCCGCCACCACCTGCGCATCTATATCCATTTGATCAATTGCTTGCCTTCCTTCCTCTACCGTCATTACTCCTCTTTTCTGCAGTCTAGTCCTTTTTGCCCTCCGGCGCCGGCTTAGTATCTCATTTGCCTGTCGAAGGTCTTGGACCTCTGCCCTCATGAGAGCCATCTCATGCATAACTGCCTTTGTTCCCTTCGCAAGAGACTTTAATGCTTCAAGAATTGACTCTGGAGAGCTACTTTGATGCCTTCTAATCCGTCTTTCAAGGTATTCAGACTGAGATTGGGCCTCAAGCACAGTCTTTGGGGTCTTTGAAGCCCAAGGGGTCGATGGTTCAGCTGCCTCCTCAACCGGCGTTGGCGTCCGCAGCTGAACATCAAGCTTTGAGACCACAGTTTCTGGGTCAAGAGGAATAAGGCCAGCTCCTTTAAAAGCCCCCCCCTGATATTTGTTTCCGTCATAGTGGCCTCGTGTGCTGCGTGGAAGGCCGGAAAGAACTCGGTCTTTGAAACGTGGGTTATAGAGCATCTGATCAATCGCTCTATTTCTCGACCATAAGCTTGCTTTAGCACGCTAAAGCACCCGACGTCAAGGGGCTGGAGTAGATGAGAGGAATGAGGTGGCATACAAAGCCGGATGATCTTATTCTCCTCACAATATCTCTCGAATTCGATAGAGTGGTGACTTTCGTGGCCATCAAGGATCAGAAGACGATAGCGACTATTTGATCGTTTGGCTGTGCATCGGTTAAAGTGTTTTAGCCACTCTAGACCGGTCTCATTATCGGTCCAGCCATTTTGGGTCGTCGCAATAGCCCAATCGCCCGGGAGGTTGCTTTCTCGGTACCAGTTGGCGAGGTGATATTGGCCCGCACCGATGATAAACGGCTGGATCGCCCAGCCTTCCGCATTAATCGCTTGAATGACCGTAATCCATTCCCGGTTTCCAGGCTGCACTGATTTTGGCTTTGAACGCCTTTCTGCACCTGTGACAACCATTCCGCTTGCAATCATGCCCATAAGAAAGCCAGTCTCATCAAAGTTATAGATATCATCTGATCGGATGCCGTACTTCGCGATTGTATTCGCCACAAGCCGAAACCAATCGCGGATAATGGTTGGATCTTCGCACTTGGCTCTCTGGTAATCGTATTTACGAAAGAAACGCGTCTTAAGGTCTGGGTGCCGCTTCACGAAGTTATGAGCCCAACGCGTGCCAACTGGTGGCGCGTCGCGGTCGGCAAGCAATTGATCAGCCATTTTTTTCACACCACGTAGCCGTGGGGGAAATCCTCGCGAATCTAGATCGAGAATAAAGTGAATAAGGATCTGTTCCTCTAGATCAGATAGCCGACGTGATTTCTGGATGGTATCGCGTCGAGACTGGATGCCTTGCTGGCGGCGACGTAGTCGTCGCTCATCGACTATATAGGTGCTTGCGGCGCGTCGGATGCTTAGTTTTGGGTTATTTTGAAGGGCCTGAAGGGCAAGAAGGGTTCTAGCTTCAATAGTAATAGCTGGCATATTAGGTTGTTGAGAATCGATTGATCAAATGAAAAGTTAGGTGTAAGGTAGAAAAGTGCGGCGCTTACATGACTGCGGCGCTTGCTTATCAAGTACGTTAAAGTAAAATACTATATAATTAATTAATTCTAGCTTACCTTATATCTATAACTTACTTTACTCCTAACCGGGAGGCTAGTACTAGTTTAGGCTAAATTACTATTTTAAGGTTAAGGGCATAAACTAATAGCTATATAGGGATATATATAGGGGTAGGTCCTAGATATAAATAAGGGGGCTGAATTATTAGTCCTAAACTACTATTTTATATTATAGCTAATTAAGATAAGGGAAAGATAATTTTAAGGTTAAGGAAAAAGTAAGTAAAGAAAAGAAATATAAAAAAATATATCTCTAAGGCTAGCCTTTTCGCGACTAATTAGGTAAAAAAATAATTTTTTTTTATATAGATATAAGTCTATAAAATAACTATAACTAAAGATAACTAAGTAATTTCTTAGTAAGTAGTAATTATTTAAGAGAGAGATTATTAAGAAAAGAGATAAAGAAAAAAAAAGAAATAAAAATAATAAATATAATATCCTAGGAAGAAAAACTAAAGAGAGAAGTAAAAAAGGGCTTAATATAGTCTAGATCATAGCTAATAACCTAAGGGCGTCCCATAGACTTACCTAGTAGTAATAGATTAAAGTAATAAGGAGATATAAGAGAATCTACTAGCTATATTTATATAAAAGCTATTAAACTAGGAGAAAAGTAGCTTATATATAATAATAAATACTAATTATTAATCTATGCCTTTTATAGCTATACGGTCTATAGCCTTAAGGGTTACTTAAGGGACTATTACCTAGATATTAACTATTAAGCCCATAGTAATATTATCCACTGCTATAAGGGTCTATAGCTATAAGGACTAGCATTAGAGCAACTTATCTAGCATAGTATATTAAACCTAACCCAGCTGCATGGCGAAAACAGGTCTAATTCTAATAGCAATCCCATAGTAAAAAAAAAAGCGCTAGTAAAATTATTAACCTAACCTAGCTATATAATAAATATAAGTCTAATTCTAATAGTAATCTTATAATAAAAAAAACAATATTAGTAAAATTATTAACTTAATATAATTATCCCTAATAGAAATAAATTAATATTATTAAAAATAAATAAAAATAAATTTTAAATATATATATTTATTTATTATATTAAGGGTATATTATATTTTAATTATTAGTATTAGAGATCTAATATTATAATATTATAGCGAGGTTAAAGTTAACCTAAGTATTAGCCTAAGTATAATAAGATTTTATTTTTAATTACTTATTAGCTTATATAGGCCAAGGCCCAGGCGAGCTAACCTAGTAAGCTAGGTTAGTTATAAAATTATAAGATAGCTATAAAATTATAAGATAAGCCCCGCACTTAATAATATCCTTATTTTTATATAATTATTACTTATTTTAGTTATATTTTATAATACTAACTAATAAAAACTACTTCTCTTTTATCTATTTTTATTATACTAAATAAAGTAAATCTTTGGGCTACCTAGGAAGTCATAGTATTATATACCTAGTATACCTAGGGCCTTTATTAAACCTCTTTCTCTAGTATAACTTAACCTCTCTTACTTTATACCGCTAACTTATATTACCCTAGGTCCTCTATTACTTTTATTTAAAAGATTATAGCGAGGCTAGAGACTAGATTTATGCCTTAGTAAGTTAATAAACTGCGAGTCTTTATAGATAAAGAAGATAAAGTTATTATAGCCTTTATTATCTAGATAAAGAGGTTTAGATTTCTCGCCTCTAAGCCTAAGATAAAAAATATTATTATAACCCTCTATTAATATAAGAACCCTAATATTAATCTTATTAATAAAATATAATATATTTATTTCTATAATAATTATCTTAAGCTTAAGTAAGTATTTCTTAAAGTTATAAAATAATTTTATAAGTCTTAGGAAACTAATAATCTTAATAACCTTAAATAATAATTTAAGAATCTTACTAAGATTATTTAGAGTTATAATATTAATACCTTTAAGTATTAAAATATTAATTAGGCTAATATTAAGATTAAGATCTTTAGAGAAAATATTAAAATCCTTATTATATAAATAAAGTAAAAAATAAAAAAATAAGTTCTTTTTCTTTCTAACTAAGAGACTTATACCCTTATTAGTATAAATAGCGCGATAAGTAATATAATATTATTATAGCTTATCTTTAAGATATAGCTTATATTAAATTAGGTATATATAGATATTAATCCTAATATCTACTTCACCTAGTCTAATATAGCCTTTTTTAATAGCGAGATTACTCTTAAGTAAATAATATATTTTAATTAATATTCTTAAGCTAAATCTATTAAGATATAATATACTAAATAAATATTTAAGAAATAGTTTAAATATAATAAGTTCCTTAAAGATTTTATAAGAAAGTATATTTAATATAATATTCCTCCTATCTCTTAAGCTATTAATATAATTATTTAAAGACTTATTATCCTTAATAGCTTTATAAGATATAAGGTCTTTATTATTAGAAAATATTATATAAAGTTCTATATTATTATAGCTCTCTTATCGCCTTACTTTATATATATATTATAATTAATAAATATTAAAGTATTTTAGTTATTAAAAAATACTTACTAAAAGCTTCTTAGTAAATAGCTTTAAAAGGGAAATATCTCCTTCTCTCGCACTAATTTTATCCATAGCTTTTAGGTAAATTATACCTCTTCTTCTATATTAATAAAATTACTAAGTTAAAGCATAAAATAAGAAGTCTTTAAGGAAAGATTTATAATATATAATATTATCTTAGGCTTTAAGAAATTAGGTATCTATCTATTAAATCCTAAGCTAGTAATAATATACCTAGCTAAGAAATAGCTTTAAGTAAAGTAGGCTATTAACCTAGCCTTTGCCTCCCTTCTCTCTTATAAATCTTATTTCTAGGCTACTATAAATACTACTAAATAACTCTTAGATTACTATAATAATACCTTTAGCTCCCCTATATATATTAGACTTTATTAAATATATAATATTATTATAAAAGCTATAATTCTTAAATCTATAATTATTACCTATATTAATAACTACTAGGCTTAGATTAAAAAGAGATATAATATTAAAAAGAGAGGGAAAAAAAATAAAGCTAATAAGAGATTTTAATTATAATATTAATTTATAAGAGATTTAAGAGTAATAAGAAAAGGTTATTATTAAAACCTAATAGAAGGAGGAGAAGGCATAGGTCTAGACCGCTTATAGCCTTATTATCTAAGAGATAAAAAAAATTAAGAATTAATAATAATAAGAGAAAGAAATTATTATTAATAATATAAAGAAAAAAGTATTATAGGCTTAGTAATTAAAATATATAAGAAAGGATATTAAGTATTATTTTATAAAGATATAATAATTAATTATATATTAAATACTTACCTAAAAGCCTAACCTTTTTATAATAAATATATAATTACTATAAGAAATCTATAAAGCTATTTATAATACTAATTTTATCCTAAAACCCCTTAGCATAATAAACTAAATTACTCTCGTAAAAAGTAATAATAATATTACTTTCTAGCTTAAATTAGCTCTTATTAAGGAAGAAAAAAAAATAATAATAAATTCTCTTTATTTAAGCCTCTACTATAAATGCCCTTATTACTATTAGTTATACCCTTACCGCCGCGGCTATTATCTTTATTACTTAAACTCCCCTCTATACTTTGCCTAATATAGCCTTAATACTATATATTAGGGATATAAAGGATCACGAGTATTATTACGTGAGTAAGGGCTATATAAGAAACTAGCCTAGAGGGCTAAAAAGATACTCTTATAGCTAAATTTATATAAGGAATTATCTAGGAAGGTAGCGGCCTTAGAAGCTTAGGCAGTGGCTTTTATTATAGATATTATTAATATTACTAATATTATTATATTAGGCATCGCTAGTAGCTTTAACTTACTCTTTTATACCTTTATAAATCACTCTAGATAGCTTCTAAAACTAAGAAACTAAAAAAGGCGGCTTTTTAAGGGGGAAAATAAGGCCCTATAGTATCTCATAATTTTATAGCTATCTCACAATTTTATAGCCAACCTAGCAAGCTAGGTTGGCTCGCCTGGGCCTTGGCCCACATGAGCCAACGGGTAAACCTAGATTCCTAGAATTATTAAGTTGGGGGAAATGAGTGCTAAGCCGTTTTAGGCCGTTGGGTAATTTCTTATATATAGAAAAAGGTCAGAGGCCGCGGCCTCTAATCATTATCATCTTCTTCATTTGTTATGACGAGAAAGGAGAGCTTGAGGCTTTCTTCCTCGGCATAATCATCATTGCTATCAATTAATTATTTGCCCTTACTATTTTCTATGTTATTGAGATCACGAGACAGTGTGTGAGATCCCTCTTTTAAAAGGTCATAAAAAGGAATACGCATTAGAAGATCTAGCTGTGTAGTGTGGTGTGTTCTATTTCTCTAATAAACCATCATCCTCCTCTTCGTCTTGTCTATTATTATGTATCCCTTCTCCATCCTGCGATACCTCATATATATCCCTATTAGATTGATTGCTAATAGGAGCATTAAGTATATCTCTAATGCCACTATAACTCTAACTTTCCATCCTAGGCCAAAGCCCCTTCGACATATCAAATAGGTCCTAGACTCTATAGTTCTAAATTTACTCTAATTAAGCAAAGAGTATTAAATTTAGCCTAATATTTACTATTTCTTATTAAGTATTACTTAGCATTTAGCACGTCTAAAAAGTAAAGGCTAAGAATTATTTCTTAAGCTTCTTATATCTAAGCTCGCTATTCTTCTCTACTACGAGTCTAAAAGGTATTTCTTATTGCAAATCAGGGCTATCCGTGTGGATCCCCTCAATGTGTGCGTATTGCTTGTGTTGTTGTTCCTGATGATAATCCCTCTTTCCCTTTTGGGCCGCGACGTGGCCTTCCTAATTGGGCCTAGTCTGTCCGATGAGCCGGAGATCACCCGGCCGGCCATTGAAGGCACGTGACCACCCTCAGAGCTATTGTCCAGGGCCCAATCCAACAGAAGCTTATACAGTGGTTATTCCATAGTATAGTCGTAAGCTTCCGTGGCGATGGATGAAGCCAGAACCAAATTGAGCCCTAGAACAGGCCTTGGCTACAGGGGGTTGCTGACACATCCAGCCGAGGAACAGATGGAGGTTGGGGACCTTCATCCTCGACTGACTTGACGTATAACCACTCAGGCAAGAAATGATAAGGAGAGTAGAAGAACAGATGGAAGTGATTAAATATACTTAATGTATTTTAATGAATAATACTTAAGAACTTGACCAAAGGGTGAAATCAAGAAGGGAAGAGCCAAGTGATTCTAACTGCAAGGTTGCACTGCAGTCTAGAGGATGTCTAAGTTAGGAGTATTCAGGCGTCATCACAACAACTTAAAGTCCCCCAAAGGTAGCATATGCAATGCTAGTCGATGACCGAGCACCTAGCTCATAAAACATGTGCGTCGTGCCATTCTCTGTAACAAAGTAAGGAGCAGCAACACGCTCGCTGGCCTCAAAGAGCACGACAGCCTCGGTTCCCACATCCCGCAGGGTTTTATCAATGGTTCGGGCGTAGATCTTGCCAGGCTCCCTGTGATAGACGACGTAGCGCTGGCCGTCCCAGTCCCAGAGGTTGCCACCAGAGACGTTAGCGCCGGGCTCGCTGACAACATAGTCATGAGCGACCGTCCAGTCTTCTCCGTTAAAGGACTCGGCGAGCCTAATCTTTCGGATGTTGTTGGGCTCGTTGACCATGTAGAACATCGCCCAGGTATATTCAGAGTCGGGGTCGGGGTGGCGGAAGACGCGAGCGTAACTTGACTCAGTAGTGGTAACAGGCGCGTCAGAGTTGCTAACCGCAATACCGCCGTAATCGAAGTTGATGCCATCTTCTGATGTAGCCCAGCGGGTGACGCTGTTGTCGCCATGAAAGTACATGTACATCTTTTGCTCTTCCTCGTTCCAGACTGCGTCGGCGCTGGAGACATGCCCAGGCCGCGGGTTACCCAGCGCAGGCCAGTCCCTAGAGATGACTGGGTTGCTCTGGTACTCGATCCATGGCCCGTCAAGATTATCGGAGTATACGAATGAGATACCTCCGGGGTTGTCGTGCGGCGCGTAGTATAAGTACCATTTTGCGAGAGCGGCCTCTCCGAAGTAGAGGCTGGCATCGAAGACGCTGGGGAAGATGAACTCGTTGTTAGGATTGTACTTGATATTTGCCTTGTTGAACGCCGGTCCTTCATTCTCGAACCTTGGCAAGACACCCGGCGAGGATGTGGGCTCCGCAGTTGTCGTGGAACCGGTAGTGGAGACGGTAAGGAAAGTATCCTTCAGGTCGGAGTAGGAGCTAGTCGTCGAGACGGTAACGGATGTCTCAAACACATCAGGATAGACATCCAATGTGGAGGAGGAGGCGGCCTCGGCCACGGTCTTGCTGGGTGCGGTCCAAGTAGTCGATCGAGAGGTGAGTCTGCAGGTGCTGGCCTGAACCCCGGCGAGGATTGCCAAGACCGCCATCAAGCTCATGGTGTTGGAGATCATTGTGCATAAACGGGTGGAATGCCGTGAGGTTTACTGAGTGACTGGACAAAAGGCCAAAGCCTTGAGAACGAGACCAACGAAAGCTGGGGAAAGGAGAGGAAACGCGCTGCCCCTTCCAAAGCCCCTGGCAAGGCTCCGTGTTTATATACTGAGTAGATCCATCTTTCTCCTGGTTTGCTTCTAACTTTACCGTTGTGTGTTTCCGTTTGTTGTTGAGGAGCCCGCTGGTTTGGGTTTCGATAGCCTCACTGCCGAGTTAACTTCAAGTGTTTATTGTTGGCATGCATTGCTAAGCGGCCGGTGCTACCCACCCGCAAACTTTGCTCCCTCGAAAAAAGTAATACGTCCATGCGCTTCCAAGTTGCTTGTCTTCGTCGGTGTCTGTCAAAGCGGGCGTCGAAGCCGTGTGCTAGTGCAGACCAAGCATATCAGATTGGCTGAGTATGAGCCTGTCTCGCGATTGAGATTGGAAGGCAATGTATGTCCCTGGCAAACGTCATTATGTTCTTGGCACCGCATTGATCTGTATGTAGGTGATGAGAAGAGGAAGTTGATGACGGGAGTTATACGGTATTGTTGAGTCTGAGCGGATATTAGCTCAGGGGAAATTATGGGGCGGGGAAGATCTTTCCTATCTTTTGTAAGTATCAAGGCGAGTTTAGGTACGAGCTAAAATGTAACCGAGCTCAGGGCTAAATCTAGGCTTCAGTACCTGGCTAGTACGCATTAAGGCTTAGGCTATCTGTGCGTAGTTGAGATAAGGTTTGGATATTTGAGCGCGGCGCCTTCTGGCAACGCTATGAAACACGTCTCACCTCGGGCAAAAGCGCCATTTCTAAAAATAAGGGCTAAATATTCTCCCTCTAATAACGCCTCTGGCCTGAAAGTTCGTAACATTTGTCTTATTGCAAAGCAGATATGATTGGGCATGATTTTACTTGAGAAAGAGGAGACAAAAGTTCTCGATCCTTCAATTCTTAGACGTGACGCGTAACGGCTTTAACGCACGATGGAATAAAAGCCCACTTTGCCAAGGCATTGTTGGGACTCCTTGGTGCCAGGGAAAGAAATCGCGAGAAGGATTTGGCCAGACTGCGACTCCTGCCGAGTCTCAGGCATTTTTCTCCTCTGCGAGTGTTGGGAGTTTGTACGTACGCCGAGTGCTCTAATTTCCACATTCACAGATGCAAATCTCCCCTATCAGCCAGTGAGAGGGACTGATCATCGATTACGTAGTATCGCGCGGGAAACGAAGATCAGCTATCCTAGATCAGGCTCGAAACTAGCCATGGACAGCGCTTGGGTAAATCCCGGGGACGTCTTCTTTCAACCATCTATCCCCTTCTCCCCTCACGATTGACGCAATACGACGATGTCTTTACCTGAAATGCTTCACATTGGCACCAGCATCCACGAAGCAGAAACGGCCCTTCCCGGCAGAGTTGCTATCGATTGGTCCGTCAGCGGTGAGAGTGTGGATTGCATTCGGACGGGTGCCACGCTGAGCGTTGAGCGGCGTCAACGTCTTCAGGGGCTTCGGCTCCATGATTGTGCGTGTCTCACACTCAAACAAGCATCCCTCTTCTCCCACGTAGCAGTGCTTGGGGCTCGAAGGAAAATGCAAAAATGACGGACTTCGCGGTTTAAATTGTTAACATCGGATCAACGCACCCTGTCCTGAAAGTGATAGCCACTGAGTTTCGCCAGAATCGTGCAACCCAACCCCACCAAGCTCCCAACCGGTCTGTCAGCGCTTTCTGGTTCGTACCACCACCGTTGCTTGCGTCGGCGCCTAACCTGCCACAGGCCGAACATCAGGCGATGGGAAGCGTGTTCAATTGCCGTTTGTTGCACCAGCATGATCAACTGACAACACCCACAGCTTACCTCATGCCCATCCCGCACCACGCAGAATACGTAGTTAGCTTGCTAAAAGAATGCCTATCCCTCTTGCTATCCTCGTTCAGTCCCTAGTCGTAAGTCCATTTACTAGCCACTATCGATACTCTTCTAAGCTGTCCTTAGGGGTCTCTTCAATTACAAGACAGAAAGCAAGGACAGAACCCCGCAGCCAAGGTGTGTCATCAAGCCTAAAAGCCGTCTCGCTATATACCTCTTGTGAAGATAAGGAGGTCTCGGGGATTTGACGAGATCCGGGTCGTGGTTTGAGCAACACGTAACTCGATACGAGATAAGTTAATACGTTTTTCTTCTAAATCGCATCTATAGCCCCTGAGACTACACTTCATATTTTGTGCCAGCCACTATGGTAGAACCAAGCAGCTACAATATCATCAATCAGACCAAAATCACCTCTACTTGGCACCGAAGCTGCCCATCTTCCCACACTCGAGCCACATCACATGCGTCATGTTTGCTGTAGACTTTGGGTTGATAAGTTTCCGGCCTTGCCGGCATTGCCGTTCCAGGATATTCAGGCCACATGCCCTTAAAGCCGCAAATAAGCTTTGCTTCGGTAGTGCTTGTACGCAAGACGTGATTGTGACAACATAGTTGCCATGTGTCTGGAGATCTGTCTTGCAAATGTTACGTCCATCTCGACCCGAAAAGATGCTAGTAAACTGACCTCAGCTGGGCATAAAGGCGGCTCTCTCCTCTGGTGTCCTCTCTACCAAACTCTTTCTATTTCCACAAGTCTCGAAATCTCATCAGCTCTTCTTGCAATTCTCAAAGCCATGCCCGGTAACGAAGCATTGAGGGTGAACCCTTTCGTGGTCAATGACCGCACTGTGGACATTCACATCACCACCCATGGTTCTGATTGGTATTATGCTGTGATGTCCGTGATGGGTGTCACTATGCTTGTAATCCTCGGCACTAGCTTCCTCAAGCCCGCCAGTAGTCGGATCTTTCACTACATTCTTGCAGCAGTCGCCTTTGTTGCCATGATCGAGCACTACAGCATGGCGTCCAACTTGGGCTGGGTGCCCATCGACGTCGAATGGCAACGCTCTAGCCACCTGGTGTCTGGGGTGAATCGGCAGATTTGGTGGGTAAGGTACTGCGGATGGTAAGCCTTGCTCGAAGCGCCAGTGGACTTTGGAAGGATACGCCTAAGACGTGAACAGGTTCTTGATCTGGCCACTCATCTCCCTGGCCATCCTTCTCACGACCGCAGCCCCTTGTGTGCAGATCCTCTGGACATGTTTTCTGAGCTCTGCCATGGCTGTTATGGCGGTGGTGGGTGCCGTGGTCCGCTCCGATTACAAGTGGGGTAAGCAAGTGCCACGTCCATCCATGCGATACTGGAAAGGAAGAGCTTACCGTCCAGTTCATAGGCTATTACGGATTCTGGATCTGGGCCTGGCTCATTATCGGGTATCACCTTGTCTGGGTTCCCCGCCGATTTGCCCAGGTTCTCGGCGAAGATGTCAAGGTTGTGCACGGCGTCACAGCCCTATGGGTCTGGTTTCTCTGGATGCTGTACCCAGTATGTTGGGGCATAAGCGAGGGCGGCAATGCAATATCGCCAGACTCCGAGTTCATCTTCTACGGCATACTCGACTGCTGCCTGATCCCCATCACAAGCGCCTTCTTCTTAACCTGCCAGTGGAAGATTGACCCTGAGCGTTTGGGGCTCTACATGCGCACTTACGACGATCCGATTCCTTCTAGCAGAAGAGCGCCCGCTAAGGAAAAGACTGGGGCGACGAACGGCAACGACGTCGCTGCGACTGGAGCTGGTGGCCAGGTTGAGTCGGAGAACGTCCCTCCAGCCCCGGCTAATGTTTGAAAAGGCACTGCGGAGTATAGTTTCCCGCAGTTCCTGTGGGATCAGAGAGAAGGGGTAGGGAAATTGACTGGAAACATGATGCCCCTCTCGGGTTGTGATCGATGGGTCCCTCCTAAGGAGCTATCGCACATTATCGGCACTTCATAGTAGCAATTTGATTCTACCGACTTCTCTGGGTGTAAATGTGAGCTTGTTGAACTTGAAATGAGTGAGCAAGGAAGTCTACACATCAGATGTGGACGATGGCTTCAAAGTGACTCGGGTGATAATCTGCCGTCCGTGAAGTCATGAGGGTTACCATCCACCTATGACTTAAGCTCCTGGAATGAATCCGCAAGAGGGATACAAGCATAAGGAAACCCCGACTCGGAACCGTTGTGGCTACTGAGACACGGCGCCCTCTAACAATTCTAGCTCTAGCAGGCCGACCTGTGAGGCGACCCGAAGGCTCAGAGGAGGCCCAAGTGCTTTTCTATTCTGACGTAATAAAGTCTTTAAAGCTGACAGCAGCAGATGAATGTCGGATCTGTCATACGAAGTGGCCGATCCGCCCAGGCAGGCACCGGAATATATGACGGAAAGGGCGGGTATGGTGGATGCGACGGAAGTCGTCAACACCACGACCATTAGTGAAGGAGGTGTGGGACTGACTCTGAATGGCTTTGGCATGCACCACATTTGCACCGGGAGTGAAGTCATGTTCCTTCCCGCCCCGTATTCCCATTCTATCCGGGTTAGGGGGCACTGCATGTATCATACATCCAACAAACAGCGAATCATTCATATCAACACGCGTAGTTAGAGTTTGAAAGCCAACTCGTCTTATCCAGCTATGATTCTGAGTTAAAGAGCGTGAAAGTCGGGATCTCGTTAAAAACTTTCCAAAGATTCATTCATTCAGAATATTGCCACTTTCCTCTCGAAATATCTCCACTAGGCCAAGACAACTTGCGTCAATACAGGCGAGAATGCCGGAACATTAAAAGGCGCTTGATAAACACTTTGATGAGGACCTTTGTCATTGTACACTGATCGGGATATGGACTCATTACACATTTCCTTTCCCTTGGGTGGCGTCTGGGGCCTCTGCAAGTTGACATGGGGGTGCTGGGGGTCTCTAATCCGACCTCGACTTCAAAAACGACCTTGGCGGGGCAGCATCGAGACATAACCCAGTGATATAGCCGTCATCCTCGGTTGTCAAACAGACACTATTTTTCTCCTCTCATTCGGCCGACTTGTCTCTTGAATCGCATTCTCGGCAGCATGATCCATTGCCCATCACTCCATTCAATGGACAGACCCGCGAATGGCGCACCTAACGAGTATCTTTTCCTACCTTAGATTAGATGCAAATCACTTGTTCTCGGCTCCTATCTCGTAAATTCGGGTACTGTTTCGCCACCGGCTTGCAGTGACATACATAATGCTAACCGGTCGGAACGGCCGGCGATTCCGCCAACGACCGAGAATAAAGCGTCACATCCACTGTTCCGTCGCAAACCCGAGTAGACTTCACATCCCCTATTACCAGAACATGCAAAATGGGCGACCCGGTAGATGCGCCGGGAGGAGACGGTACCTTCAAGCGGAAGCGGGTAGCAAAGGCCTGCAAGGCGTGCAGGTTAATGAAGTCCAGGGTAAGCCAATTGGCCCGTTAAGCGCTTTTGGATCCATCCCATCGCTCACCACGACCGCCTTCGCAGTGCGACGGGGAAAGGCCTGAATGCGGTCGGTGCAGACGCTACGGGTACAACTGTGCCTATAGCGCCGACCGTTGGCGCTGTAGGTCCACTCGTCGTCCCGACATGGGCTACAACTTTGCCCAGGGACTGGGCGAGCTCCGCGAGGCCGTTCATCAATATGAGCCCAGCCGTATCAAGACTCACGTTGATCACGCTTTAGCTAAGACCGACCCGCGCATCGTCGCTCAGACGCAGCCCAGTCATAGTCAAAAATACCTTGGTGAGGTCAGCGACGTGCGCTTCTTCAGCCTAGTGGAGCGTGTCCTTTAGACTCAAGATAGACCTGCCGACGTCGACCTGGAATTTGACAGCTATGAGCAGGACTGCAATATGATGGCCAGCGACGTCGTGGGTGGCAAAGCTGTGGACCCACCTAGTCTCGACGCGGCCCCGCCCTTCATCGATGTCTACTTCTCGACGATACATTCCCCCTACCCCTTTGTTCCACAGTCCGTCTTTAGGAAGGCCTACCACAAGGTTCAAGATTCCCGCAATGAGAAGAGACGTCTCGATAGCACTCGGCTCGCACTAATGTGTCAGCAAATGCCACCCGTTTTGATCCTTTGATTCTTTGGCTCATTTACCTGAACAGATGTCATTTGCGCCATTGGCGCCTACTATACATCCTTCACTGGGAAGGATTCCGGCATAGGCACACTTCACGAGGTCTACTTCCTGCATGCTCATTCCTTGACCGCTCCAGTCGGTACAGATCGATCCATCGACCAAGTCTCGCCGCTCTTGGCCCAGTGCTACTATTTATTGGCGGTCTGCAGAACAGACAGGTGGGATCCTGCGAGAGATTCAACGCTATCTTCTGACTTGGATGCAGATGCTGGACGACGCTGGGCCAGGCTGTTTGCACAGCCCAGAGCATCGGAATGCACATGGAGAATAGAGCCCAGACAGTCTTAAGGGCAAGGGCCTCCTCAAGGCCGAGAGTCGACGACGAGTGTGGTATTCCAGCTGCGTCCTGGACCACTTGCTTTCTTTCCAGCTAGGACTGCCGCCAGCCATCCACGACTATGATTGTCATGTTCCATTGCCGTCCCGGACTGGCGACTCTGACACCGACTGGGACGGCACTCATCTTGCCACGGCGGAGGAGGATTCGTCGTCCACCATTGATTACTTTCTTGCGGTTAGTGCCTTTTCCGGGATTGTTGGCCACACCCTACGCGATCTGTACGGCCCGAAGAGGAACCAGCGTACCACAGATGACCTGGTTAGTACCAAAGACCTGGACCAGCGCCTTGTGAACTGGAAACTGGAGTTGCCTGGAAGGCCCCGTATCGACCTGGGCCACGCCTTTGAGAAATCTTTCATCTTCAAAAGACAGGTAGAGACGTTGTTCTCTTTCTCTCCTTTTCTGCGTAGCATAGCTCATCAGTAGTCATCTAAGCTAACACAACGAAGTGCAACAAGTTGGCTATCAAGTTCCACCATCTCCGCGCCCTCATCCACAGGCCATATCTGTGCTATCCACTCTTGAGACATCTGGACGACGCCAACGTGGGCCTCATGCAAACTGACTGGTCTGTAATTAGTTTCTATGAGAAGAGCTGCGTCATGGAGGCGCGGAAGACGGCCCGCCTGATGTATGGCATCTCTACCGAGGAGGCCTTAGTGCACGACTTTCCCTGGTGGCAAATGATCTCGTCTCTGATATGTTCCGGCTGCATCCTGCTCGGTTCGAGCATCTTCACCCAGCCGACGGATGACACCTTTGCTGAATACGCGAATGCTCTGTCCGATGACGCTGAGACGTGCCTCAAGGTATTTGAGGCCTTGAGTCTCAACTCGACTGGCGCCCGGATTGCGCGGGACATGACGGAGAGACTGAGAGAATGTGGCGTGAAGTGGAGTATGCGCCGTTCATTTCTAGGTGTTTTGACCCGGTACTGATCACCGTCGAAGGACAAGCCACGTGCACCTCTCCGCCCACACACTCTCCTCCCAATCTGCACGGGCAACACATATCACTGTCGGAGGGTGTGGTGCCGATACCCCAGGACTGGCCAGCAGAAATCGTGGACTCCATGGCCTGGTCCGCTCAGTTTTCCGGTGCTGTTCAGTCTGGGTGGCAGTTGTGATTAGAAAGGAGATGTGAGAAGTTCTACGGTGAGGGCGCCAAGGCTGCTCCTGCCAGCTCATCCACGATAATTTTGTCCGCTCTACCTCATCGCCGTCCGCGTCTAGTAAATAAATGAGATATTCCTCATCATGGAGACTATAGAAAGCACGGCGTAATGATGGGTTTTATTAATGAGCTTTAAACTTACTTATATTAATATGAGCTCCTTAGTCCATAGGAAAATATGTTAGCAAGAGGCATAGAGATTACTTAATATTAAAATATCTATAGAAACTAATCTACGACGAAGCCTGCTTTGCGGAATCAAGATAAGGACTTCCTTATATGTGGTATACCTAATAGACGCAAAGAGAAAATAGTTAAGTGCTGACTTCTATAACTTCTTTTCCTATTATGCGAAAGGGGTTAAAGGCTTAGAGTTATTAGATTAAAGCCTTAATCCGCCCCGTTCTTATGAGATATATCTACTCGGCCTAATCCGTCGTATCCAAGGTTGAAGGTCCCGTGTTATCTTTGTGAATATATGATTTCCGGGATTGACGGCTCCTTCGGATGTGTTGGATAAGGTTGTGTTCCGTACGGAAATGCTATCCACCTGTAGGAAAGTTAGGCGCCCGATCCGGGCGCATTTGGTTGTTGAATTTTAACCTCGTACTTCCGGGGCTGGGCAAGAGATCTGGAGCAAAAGCTCTCGGCCTCATCGTGACGTCAAAAGATGAGCCGCTTTATCCGTCGTGGCTTGGGATATAAGATGGCAATTTGGTTCGCTGGCAGTACTGCTGTCTATGACATTCCCATACCAAGCCTTCTTGGTACCCAAGTCACCCACAACCTCTCTTAGGCTGGCGTGTCTCGCATTAACTACAATGTCAACGAACGGAGAAAAGCCGAAGCCAGGTCGTGGAGAACGCTTCAAGCTCCGGGAAGACTATCGCGCCCGTCTTCCGACACATGTTTCCCGCTTCACAGGGTATCACCCTCCCAATGCGACAGCCCCGTATGACCCTTTGCCCTTCCCTCCATTCTCATGGCTCCGCCATATTCCCATGAAGTTGGAGATCTGCGTTTTCAAATGGTGCGGTGCCTTCGGTGGCATCCTCCTCATCGAGGCCATCATGTCGACCAGCACCGCCTTCCACGACGTATACAATGCCCCCCTGATCATCACGTCCTTCGGAGCATCGGCCGTCCTGCTATTCTGTGCTATTGAGTCTCCACTTGCTCAGCCGCGGAACTTCGTCCTTGGGCATTTTGTCTCGGCACTTGCAGGGACTGCCATTACTCGGCTCTTCGTACTGAATCCTCATTACCATGTCTTCTTAGATGAGGGCGGCTTTCATGCGAATGTCTTCGTGAATGGTGGCATCTCCATGGCCACATCTGCTCTCGGACAGTTCCTCATTGGAGCTGTGCATCCGCCGTAAGTGAACAAACATCAAGCGCTTCTCAGATCAAGAACTCTGCTGAGTCTGCCTTGCGCAACGCAGGGCTGGCGCCACAGGACTGAACGCTGCTGTTCAGAGTGACATCGTTACGCTGTCTTGGCGCTATTTACCCACCGTGCTCGCGTCCTCCTTGATAATGCTTGGCTGGGCCCTGCTTATCAACAACCTCGGCCGCCGCCGATATCCTATCTATTGGTGGAACGCTGGGAACACTTTCGTGTCATCCACAAAACGAGAGAAGCACAAGGAGCAGGTACGCGAGCTGAGGGAGGTAGAAGCTGGATTGAGAGGAACGGAGGGAAGTTTGTTCGACCGGAGTTCGAACGGAGAGAATGGGGAAGCGAGGGCAGAAGCACACGCTGTGGCAATGTACGACAGTGGAAATACTTCCTGATTTCAGTGGACTCTTGACAAAAAATTCAGTACAGTAGTGTTCAGCAGCCAAGATAAGACCCTACAGCGCCGTGTCAACCATCCTTTCCATCTTGGCTTTTTGTCCATCACGTCAAGTCCTTCCACGTTTCCCGGAGAATCTTTTCATTCCAGAGTAGAGCGTCTCGTCTTCCTGCTCCCATGGCCTGTGTCTAGGAAAGATAAATTGCATCATGACGAGTTGTGGCTGCCCCAAATTAGAGAAGTGCGGAGAAAGTGCCTAACGACTCCAAGCCCCCAACAAACTAGAGTAACAAAGCGCTTTACCAAAGCTCTTCTCCCCAAGCCCTTGTTCACGGCCCTATCTTCTTGCGACTGTATCTGGCACCGATAGTCTTGCTCAGTAGCAATAGCTGCTTCGAGAGTAGAGTGGCGATATATAACGCGGTCATCAGGGTTTTGTACGGGTGGTGGAGCCATGACTTCACTGAGATTCAAGAACGAATCTGGGATGTCATAGCTCGTCCTTGCCATGGATGCTCGCCTTGCTATGGTTGAATCCATGGAAGGGTTTGGCGAAATCCTCTCAGTATTCGGTCTTAATTTAGTCTCCTGACTTTGGTTTGATGGCATCAGCTGCACTTTCTTCATCTCCGATATTTGCGATTTCTGCTTCGCTAGTGTTAGATTCATGGTGGAGGACTCACAGCATGATAGAAATGATGGCTGACAGTTATGATAAGGACCAGAACCTATCCAGTGAAATTCCTCTGAGTCAATCGGAGGGCAATTTAATTGAGAAGCTCGTGCTATCAGGACTCGAGGATAAAAACAAACGTGAATTGAAGTTCGAATGGGATGTGCAGTGAGCCCGGTGGTTAATCGATGTCAGACCCAAAAATAGCTGTGTACATACTGTAGTCGCGGCAAGCCGCCTTCTCCGTGTTCCCCAAATACCGTTTACGGTGAGCTGCTCCCAGTCGCCAGTTCCGATATGACCGTTCCTATTGGTGGAAGTCTCAACTCTGAATGATGCACCAGCAATGTGACCCAGGGCAACCGAGATTCCTTCCAGCACGGCTTTCCCGGTCTATCCGGTTACCCGACGACCGAGTTTTCCGTCCCCAGCTGACGAGACATTAGCTCATCACCCGATTGGCACTTACGGCAGAAGCCGGTGATGTAGTGATTACGTATTATGAAATGCCGATAAACTGAACACACCCCAGAGTGACGGCATGCCAAATTCAATGACCGTCCGAGTTCAGTCATGAGAACATCGGCATCGAGGCGCAACCAAGAATGCCCAATTCTTCAAGTAGCCGAGGCTCTACACAATAGCCTACCACGAGCAATCGCAGACCTAGCAGTTACGCAGAGAACCATAAATATAGCCTGCCAGAAGAATACATATATCTCAGTAAACTTAACGATCCTACTTATATTGAAAGCTCTGAAAATAAAGTTAAATCTAGACTTTCTAGAAGTTCTAAGCGTAAGGGTGCCTCGCATTACTAATAGCTTTTATTATTTAAAAGAAAGAAGGCATTAGTATTAAAAACTCTATAGCCCTTAATTCCTCTATGCAGCATCTGAGATAGAAGAGGAGGTAATTGTATACCTGAAAATACAAGAGTTAGGGTTTTAAGCTAAGTATAAAACTCTATAGTATGCTTAATAAATATTTTAACTTAGATAAAATAAGACTTCTTTTATTATTAAAAATCCTAATAAAAATATACATATATATTTATTATAGCCTTAAGAAATACTATAATAAATTAATTTAATTTTTTATTTTATAATAAAAGAAAAAGTTAAGAGTTTTTTTTATTTTTTCTATTTAGATAACTAAATAAATAAAAGAAAAATAAGCTAGGGGGATATATATACCAGGTATCTTAAATACTTCCTAAGCTATATACTATTATATAGCTTATCCTCCTTTTAATTTTAGGATTATTAGAAAGCCTAGGCTTAGAATCCTTGACGTTTTATATCGGTCCTCCTATTACATTCGGGACTTTGTGGGCGAATTTTGCAGGAACTCTTTTTATTAGACTGTCAACTGGGTTCTGTGGCTCCCTGACTACCTTTTCACCATTCATACTTGACGGTTTTCTAGCTTTGTCAAACTCCCTGCCGGCACCACAATGTCACAGCGGTGAATCTTCCGACGTCCTGGCCCCGCGAGGAGTCGGCGTGAATATCATGGCGCTGCTCGCCGTCATTCTCACAACCCGCTGTGTGTGCCTTTCTGCGCTAAAGACCGGGGCCCATATCGCGACACTTCTCAGCCGAGTTCATTTAGAGCTTCTATTTCGTCTGCGAGTTGTGTTGGACAGGTGCGTGGCCGCGTGCGGTTTCGGGACATGGCTAGGAGCTGTGCTCATGGCCGTGTTCCCATCGGATCGGCCCTCCGACGCAAGTGGTCATGACACCTGGAAGCAGGAAACTTTGCGAGGTCAAGGTCTATTTGCTGTTGTCTTCGCTCCTCTGGGAAGTCTGTTACGTTTCGATGTAAGCCTGAAACTCAATTCTCTGTTGCCTGCCTTTCCGCTCGGCACTTTCACTGTAAACATTGTGGGCACTGCCCTGCTGGGAATGGCTTGGGACCTTCAGCGAGCGTATCTTGGAATCAGCAGGAGCGTCATCGGAGGATCAGAAGTTGGGTGCCAATTATTACAGGGCGTCATGGATGGGTTCTGCGGTTACTTGACGACCGTGAGTACCTGGATGGCTGAACTCAGTGGCCTTCGCAGGCGGCACGCGTACACGTACGGCACAACTACAGTGGTTGTGTCCTTAGCCATTTTAGTCACTATCATGGGGACTATGAAATAGGCGGTTGGATGGAATGAACGAGTCTATGAGACAACATAACTAGATCAATCAGCGCCTAAATGATTAGATTCACCACTTGTGCAGCCGGATTTCGCCACTGGCACTTCCAGTCGTGTCAATCCAGCTTCAGTTGTTAAGAGATGTTGGAAGGAATGATATATTTGCCTTAAGCTACATTACGCAGTCGTGCTAGTAATTCGTTTAACCCGAGCCCGAAATAGACTAATGATCTAGCTTTTATTTACTTACTTAGAGACTCGTAGTAAAGATCTATCCTCGTCTTAGGCACGTTCTTAGACTGGTTCTGAATAATCAGATTAACAGCCTTGACAAGGGCGTCCTCCAATGACGTAAACCCGTCCTCCTTACCCATCTTCTTCAGCACCTGAATGCTGCGTTCATTTTCTACCTCGCCAGCATCTACAGCCGGCTCTTCCACTGACTGCAGCATGATCTCCTGCGGATACCGTCTATGCAAGATCTCCAGAGCCTGCGTCCACAAGTATCTTCCTGCAAAGGCAAGCAGACGCTCGTCGTGCACGTCGTCAAGCGTCAAGGCGCCTAAGTGTAGTAGTGCCGTGTCCTCAACATCGACATACCACTGCGACGGCAAAATCGACGGCGCCGCAGGGTATCCTTTAACAACAGCATCGATGACCGCCGAGGAGCTGCGGTAGCCCATGTTCTCTGGCGATACGGTAGTCCCGAAGTTCACGTTGGGCACGACTGTGTTGAAGGAGAAGGCTGGCTTATGCTCGCGCACCCATTTAAAGGCTTCCTGCTCACCACGCGCTTTGGCGGCTCCGTAGAGGACAATTCCGTACCAGCGGGGGTTCCCCTCGCCGTTCCACGGCCTGGCCGTTTGTTCAATGGCTGCGGTGTTCCAGGTAGCTGGGGTAACCCTGTACGGCTTGCCAGTTTCTGGGAGTATGCACGCAGCCAGGGACGACGTGATGACCACGCTCTTGACACTCGGTTCCGCTGCAGCCGCTTCGAGAAGCCGTAGGTTGGATTCGATGGTGTCGTTGATGATTGCCTGGTTTTGCGGGCTCATATCCATGTTCATAGCGATGTGGGCAACGCCGTCCACGCCTTTTAGAGCCATGTCGAAGGCACCAGGGGAATGAATGTCGGGTACCTCCACAAGTTCGAAGCTTGGACCGAAGTGGGTCGTCATCCAGGCATTGGAGGCGACGGAGTGGACGGACCGCGGACGCGGTAGCCGCGTTGGAGGAAAACTTGGATGGTGACGCTGGCGATGTAGCCGTTGGCGCCGGTAACGAGAATTAGACCTCCTGGTGGAACTAGAGACATTGTAGGAGTTGTAGTGTTGTAATGTGCAAGATATTTCGATGCCGTTGGGGAGATGGAAGCTCGATGATGGGACAATAGGCCGCTTTATATAGACAAGACCAGAAAGTGTTTCGCGTAGGTAAACAACGATTTCGTCAGTGCGGGCCGGTCCTTCCTTCCTCGAAGGACTAATTTCTATACCAAAATGTGCTCTTTCGCTCAAGTCTGACGTGTCGGTTGGCCGCGACCCGACCTTGCCGTTGTTTCACTCACTCACTTACCTCATTCAGCAACTCGTTTAACTCGTTTATCTAATTCGGTCTCCGCCGAGGCCAAACTCGGTCTTGGGGTAAGTCAAGGCTAAGTTAGCATTAGGCACGACGCTCATAGACAGCCAACTTCGAAGGGACCCATCGACACCCACCCTGTGTAGCGTTCGCCGTTCGCATTCCCAATCCGGAATGCGAGACTCAGGCCCACCATCATGGTCCAATCCAACACGGTCTCCACTTGACGACTGGGGTAAAATCACTCGCCGTCTTATTCTCCAGGTTGGCGGAACTCCGTCCTCTCAAGCACGTCCATCAATTCCCAATGTCCAACACTTCGACACCCCCCGTCTTTGCCAACACCATTCTGGTGCCACACGAGGCAGGCCAGGCTCCTACTCTACAGACCGTCGGGGCCACGGACCAGGCGCGTAAGAAGCGGCCCCATTTCAAAAGTCGGCGAGGGTGCGTGGCATGCAAGCGCCGGAAGGTCAAGGTACGTCACTGCGATGTGCCTCTGAAGACTGCCCTGACAACCCAGTGTGATGAGCGCCTTCCGTGCTCCAGCTGCGTTAAGCGCAACATCCAATGTTTACCGCCGTCCCATCTTTATATCCTTGGCCCAAGACTCTCAACGCACAGCGCCCATTTCGAGATAGATATGAATCCCCATATCAGCCTCTTGCACCTCGAGTTATTCCATCACTGGGATAAGGAAACTCGTTCAACGCTCGCGTTTCCCCAAGTCTGGCCCGTCGTCATGCAACGGGCCTTCCATGTATGCCTGCTTTATTCCTGGCAATAACCTGTACTGATTTATCGTAGGAAGGGTTTATCATGTCTGCCATCTTATGTGTCGCCGCTATGCATCTCACAACACTCTGTCCAGATAGCACCAAATACTTGCACGCTTCGATGCAGCTGATGGACAAGGCGGTTCGACTATTTCGCAAGAACCTATCGCACCCCTTCACAAGAGATAACTGCGAGGCGCTGATGGGAACAGCACTTCTCATCAACTACATATCCTGGTTTGACCTCGGCTTTCTCGATGGTATGAAAACCGCCGGCTCCGCGGCCAGGCTCGATCTCGCCCAGGACCAGTTATTCTTCCTCAGTCCAGGTATCTTTCAGCTGTGGTTTCAGGCCATGCCTATCTTCATCGACGAGGGAAGCGTCTTCACCCAACTGACTCGTCAACATCCGAGGCTAAACATTGAAGAAGCTCTAGTCAGAAGAGGTGAAAACCCAGCCCGCTTCGTGGAGCCTTTTATGAGAATCTGGTATGATCCACGCTATCAGACTTCAGGTTACACAGCTATTGAAGCGGCAGCTGGATCTGTATCCTACGCTCGGCGTCTTCTTCTTGGGTTGGAGACAGAACTGTCATGTCGTAAGCCCTTACCATCCACAGCAGCAGTGTCGAAAGGACATGATGAAAAGAAAAAAACTGGTCCACCTTAGGGATACGGTTATTAAAATTACTACTAAATATACCTTGGTCGATCACCAGGGCATGTCAGCCATACCATCATCACAGCCGGCTCGCTCGTCGTTCGAATACGTCATACGCCGCATGTCGCCTCTGTTTTGTTGTGCTTTTCCCAAGTCGGCGCCAACACACACCAGTAACACGCCGCTCGCCGCCGATATTGAGGAGTTATTCTATGGCTTTCCGATTCTCTGCTGCGGACCCTTTGCCGAGCTGATTGCAAAGGGGGACTCGCGGGCCCTCGTTTTCCTCTTTCACTTTTATCGCGCTGGGCGTTTGTTATTGGCGCCGAAAAGATGCTGGTGGGCATGTGCGAGGAGCTGCGTGATGGAAAAGGTTATTTTGGAGGAACTAAAGAACCGGGAATTCAACATATGTTTACGTGCCTAATGCTATACCGGAAGAGAGTTGATATTATAACCCTAATGCTTGACCAAGGGCCACCGCACAATATTTTGATGGCCCGAGTCTAATGTATCCTGCTTGCTGCTATGCTTAATTTGACGGTGTATGGGTTTGGCCGGATTTTCTGTTTGATTATCTCCAAGATCTAGAAAAGGTCGATCCATTGAACTATCCAATAAATGAGTTTCAACTAGAAAACTGTGTCTGTTGTCAGCCTGCTATTGTAAAACTATGATGCGTCAGGTATTCACTGGAGAGAACCGTGCCGATGGCCCCATGTTGCTACGTGATCCGAGAGACTAAGAACTATTGACCTGCATCATGCAGGGTAATTTCCGGCCACTTACGAACCGAATTGTGGCATGTATGATTGATAGGCAACAAGATCATCCTGGTTGTGGTGAGAAGAGAAAGCACTGAAGCATTATCAATTCGCTTAACTAAAGGTATCATATTGTTTCGAACTCCTTCCTTCTCCTTCAACAATAAAGCCTCAGCCCTTCAACTGCTCAAGTATAAGCTTGACTTCTGACAATAAGCTGTTAATTAGTCTCACGTTCTTTTTATAACTTAACTTGAGACTTCACTACTGGATCCACGCCGAGCCAAAGCAGGTCAGGTCTGCTATAGTGGCCAACCACATCTAAGAAGGCCTTTGAATGCAGGATGTCGTCAATGTCCAAATCAGCATAGACAATGCCTTCCTTGTCCGCTGAGATATTGGTTGACAGCTTCCGACCGTCAGGACCGAAAACGGCCGAGTAACCTCCTCCGGGCGAGTTCATGACCAAGCCATTGTGTGTGCTCATTTGGTCGATGCCGGACTCGCTGATGACGGCCGTCGTGTGAAGCACAAACGACTGCGACTCGATGGCATAGGTGCGAGCGATGGCCTCAGTGCCCTCGCGTGACATGGACCACAGCGACTTGCCGTCGTGGCCGAATACGGGGGGCCAGGCCGCGATATGTATTTGCTCGCGCTGCGAGTAGGTGTGGTATTTAAGAAGCGGCTGGACGTGCTCCCAGCAGGATAGGGCGCCGATCCGGCCAAAAGGCGTATCTACGACACTGTCGAGACATTCGGCGGTAGCGTCGTAAAACATGGTTCTCTCCATGTGCGTAGCCTTGATCTTGCTCCGAAGCGTCAAGGTCTGTCCGTCAGCCCCAATGATGGCCTGCGAGATGTAGAGCGAGCCGTGACGACTCTCCGAGAAGCCCAGGACGACAATAATCTTGTTTGCTGCCGCGCACGCCCCGATGCGTTCCATTTCGACCGACTCGACAACGAGAGAGTTGCGGATGTAACGGGCAGCTAACTCTGGGTCCACCGGACGGTCCCTGTCACCATAACTGAACGTTAGACTGCAGTACCTTTCTCTTTTCCGTACAGAGTTTGATGGATGGACTGATCTACTTACCAGATCCAAGCCGGATATCCCGAGAGCCAACACTAAGGGAGGCTGATGATCTCGGCGCCCGTTGATGCAGCTTCGGTGATCAGATCGCATGTCTTCTGGACGGTACCGGCAAGATCGAGCCAGACAGGCTCTGCCTGTCTAACGGCGACGCGAACATGCTTCTGCTTGAATTGTGTCATGATTGGCGGCGGCTCTCGAGTCGGTGATAACCAGGGGTGTCGCGCCAGACGAACGAGAGGGAATGTCGAGCCTTTATGAGAAACTGCGGGCTGTATGCTTTTTGCAACTTAATCAGGTAAGCGTCCATGATGTGCCTTATTTGTCCCTGTTTGCAATGTGCCAATTCAGAGATTATAGAACTATAGATCGATAAGTTAACTCTGAGCATCTTATCCGTCCCTTGCCCACAAATCCATGCCTATCTACTCTGTAGTCCCAACTTTATCACGGCGGGAACTTCACTCCCGCCGCGAGCAAAAGATTGCGGGCCTTTATCTCTCAGGAATGGCTCTGATTAGAGCGTCTGCGCATATCACGGCGGCTAGATCAGTGCCGCTATCGCGTATCTTTCTGGTCACCCTCCACAAGTGCCGACATCCTCGTACTCAGTTATCTACTGCCCAGACGGGACCTTTGGTATGGGGGAGTACATATTGAATTGATTGAGAAAGCAAGCACTATATAGTGGACGGACCATCATACCGAGATGCATGGCCAAACAATATCCTATCCTGCTCTTTGCACTTCCAACAGTCCTGGTGTCTTGCCCATTTCTGTTAGAGGAATCAAAAAAGATGACATTCGGAATTCTCAAGATTGCGGCAGACCAGCCCTCACCCCCTAGTACATCGCTTCTCAAAAATCTGTCTGCTAATACGCAGGATGCTGAGGTATTCCTCGTGCCGCAGCCGTCTGCTTCGCCAGCTGATCCCCTGAACATGTCACGGATCCGCAAAGAGCTGTACTTTGCCGCTCTCATCTACGGGGCCTGTGTGACTGGTGTCGTCGGTCCTGTCCTGGTCCCGGGCTTCTCCATCGTCGCCGCCGCCTTTCAAATCAATCTGACCCAGGTGACGCTCCTCAATGGATCTCTGGTCATGGCTCTGGGGGTTAGCGCCTACGTCTGCGGTCCTCTAACCACTCTCTGGGGTCGGCGGCTCGTTTTCCTGTTTACGACGCTCATTATGGTCTTTGGTTGCGTCTAGGCTAGCAGTGCCAAGTCCTACAACAGCCTCCTAGGTGCCCGTATTTTCCAGGGGCTCGGTATGGGCACCTTCTTCTCCGTCGCCGGCACAGCATCCATCAACGACGCCTTCTTCATTCACCAACGCGGTAGTCGTGCTGGCTTCTGGAACTTTGCCGTCATTGTTTCGGTCAACGCATCCCCAGTCATCAGCGGCTATGTCATCAACGGCCTCTCCTGGCAGTGGAGCTTCCGTCTGCTAGCCATCTCCTTCGCCCTCGCCTTTGTCTGCTTCAGCTTCTTCCTTATGCCCGAGACACTCTTCGACCGTGACTCGGTCGTTGCCGGTGTTGAGCCTTCCATCTCGGTCTCGGACCACCTTGAAGCAAAGAGTTCGGCTAGCCCAGCGCTTGGGGCTCCAGACTCTGTCAATGATGCCAGTTCGGTTGGTCCCCCTGATAAGCCGGCGCTGTGGAAGCAAACCCTGGGCCTGAAGAATGTTCAGATGCAGCCCATCACCCAGCTCATCCCCATTCTTCTCCGCCCCCCGGGCCTCCCTCGGCACCCGGCTATCATCTGGGCGTGCGCAATGTGGTCTGTCACCTACAGTTGGGTCATTATCCAGGATGCCGTGGCCGACCAGATCTTTACGGCTCCCCCCTATAATCTGTCCCCAACATCCGTAGGCCTTCTCATCGGCATTGCCCCTCTGGTTGGATCTGCTATCGGGACCATTCTGGGTGGTTGGATGTGCGATTGGATGGCGCGGCTTATGGTTAAACAAAACGGCGGTGTCTATGAGCCTGGGTTCCGGCTGGTAGTGTTCGTGCCAACCCTGATCACCATTTTTATTGGCTCATTCGGCCTGGTCATGGCCATAACCAATGGTTTATCTATCTGGGCCTGTGCTGTCTTCCTGGGCTTCCTGAATTTTGGTGTTGGCGTAGGCTGTACCGGCATTGTTGCGTACTCAAACGATATTTGCCAGCACAGAGCAGCGGATGCCTTTAGCGTGACTATGGTGAGTACTTCCTCCTCAAACTGTTATTGCATACGCGCAACTAACAAAGATATTTCTTTAGCTTGTCAAGAGTGCTTTTGCTTTTGGTCTCACTTGTATGTTGAACGATTACTATGCTAACCATGGTGCTAAGATTTTCTTTAGCACATGAGGTGCACTAACATCTGGCATTATTCTAACAACAATCCCGCTGTATATTTTTGGGAAACACATCCGGGCTTCTGTCAAGATATGATATATAATCACTATCATGTATAGATAGATGAAATTCGACATGGTAGATAGTTAGTCTCTAGGGTAATAAAATCCAATTATCTTGCTTGACCCTGCAGTTCGCATCTGGTCGTGTTGTGTGTGATTGCATGGGTTTCCTTTATTATAAAATTTTTGTTTTATTTGCTCGTATCCAACGCCTGCAGATGGACGAGAGCCCTCACCGGTGAAAGAAGTGTCGTCGCTGTAGATATATTGCCCGGCCTCCTCCCCGATGGCTAAACTTTAGTTTCTAATATATTGTAAAGCCCAGAAGTCCATTTGACCATAGTCGATGAAGTCCACATGATCAATCGTCCGCCAAACTGAGGCGGCCTCCATAGCATCCAACTGCTCGGTCATTAGCGGTTCCGCCGCTGGACTGGCATCGTTTTCGGGGCTTGGGTATGTGTACGTCGTATCCGTCGGGCCATCTTCAGCAGTCATCACAGGAGGTTCCGGGCCTTGTTGTGGTGCAAGAGGGAAGCTTTGGTGCATGGGCAGCGCGATGGAGACGCGCCAGCGCTGGGCCAGCTGACGCAGAATAAGAATGGCCTTTCTCGCCTTTGACCATCTGCGCCCGATGGCCTCGAGGGCGCTAACACAGACACGGAACCGGCTGATTGATCTGTTCCGTAGGTTTGATTGCTTGGCAGTAGCCATCAACGAAAGCGTGACTACCGCTGAGAGCACGTTGTGGACAACAAAGGGCGGCACCTTTTCGTACGAGTCCAGCTTCTCGTACCTACGCAGAAGGTGAACCATGGCGCCCGCTGCGATGGAAATGGTCCGTAGTGACAACCGATGGGCTGCGCTGTCGAGTGGCTCCTTGAGGTATGGCCGGTGAATCAACAGCTGAGACATATTGTACGACATGTGCAGGAAGATAACCTGGGGGGAACTAGTGTCCTTCTGAAGTTGGATGCGAGGGTCTAATTGCCGGTAAAATGACAATAACTGCTCGCGTGCCTCGAAGGAGATTGAAGCGTTCAGACTCATCAAGTTTGTTGAATCCAAAGGCATAACTGTGGGCGAGATTTATTTGATCGCGGTAAGAAGAACAAGAAAACAGATTTCCGGCAGGACATACATTCTATCCATGTACTGGTCGTGTATGAACCATAGCCTGCAGTGATGATCAAAGACTACCTCATCTTGCGAGGGATCTGGAGTCGCAGTGGCGAAGGTCGATGCCTGAACTCGTCTCCACGGTATGATGCAGTTTCGGCCCATCATTGATGTAGCAATTCTTTACCGTTGTCAGCTCAAGTCCAACGGGTGGCGTGACACGGATTGCATATGTCTCACCTGTCTAAAAGCAGCGTACTCCAGAGCGCTCGTATGCGCAGAGGCTGCGAACTCGGAGCTCTCACCCCAGCTGTCTCGCGCCTGCCGCTTTTGTCCAGGTTTTCTAGTGAGCTGACCGTAAGCCCGAGGTGTAGCGCCAAGCTAGCGGCCATTGCTTCAGGGAGATTGTTAGGGATTGTGGCAGCTTCAGGCGCGATTGAGGACACTTACAGTCATACATCCAAGCCATATTCTCGTTATCCAGTCCTAATTCTCGCCAACAGAGAATTGAAAAGGCCTGCACTGTCTCTACACTTGGTCTCTCGCGACAAATCTGAAGAATCACAGACTCTGCGTAGTCGGCCATTTTGTCACCAACAGGGCTGCCGTCAGATCAGATTAACAATCAGATATATCAATCAAATCAATCAATTCAAATCAGATATGGAATTTCATCAGATCAATCAATTCAGATACAAGCGTCTATACATCTGATATATCTGATATCCCTTGCACAGAGAGCGGTTACCCTAGAACTGCCGGATCATCTATATGCTCCGACTCCGGAGAGTAAGGCTCTCTCCGAAAAGCAACGGTGTTACAGGGGTCAGCCGAGCTGATTGGTCCTGGACCCCTGCTTGCCTGGGTCCTGGCCGGAGGCAAATCTGAAGGAAGGTTCCCCCTTTTTTCCTACTCTCGCTCTATCACGGTATAGCCTTAGCCAGATGAACATACACCACCCTTGGATCGTCAGAAACCTATCTTGGCTATTTAATTTTGAAGCTATCTAGACCTTCTGCTAATCATAGTCCAAAATGTCCGAGACCGCTTTAAAAAGGCAGCCTTGCTGGCAGCGCGTCGTCATCGCCACCACCCGCATTTCCTCGTCTCGGATCCCGGCCTAAGAGCATCGCCAAGCAGTATGATGCCGCTTTGGCTTTAGCCTCGACTACCGATTCTTCCGTTGACGACCTTTACAAGATTACTTGGGGCCAACGACGTTTCGTTATTGCAAGCCTCTTAGATAGGAGGAAGAGCAGGGGCCGGCGAAGCTGGATCGGAAACCATGGCTGGTTCCTAGCAGAATTGAGGAGAGACAATACATCTAGCGGGGATATCTGGTGTTGCCGGCTCTGTGATGATAAGGGCACACCGCGATTTTTCAATGCTCAGTCGACATCTTCGGCACAAGCCCATCTTTACAAGTTGGCGGTCCTTCCCTTTTTCTGGGTATTACTAACAGTTTCAGAGCTCACAGGATCACCGAGACCTTCGAACCGGGCTCATCTGACGATTCGTCGGTCCTCGATCTTCAAAGAAGCGCATCCAAGAAACGGCCAGCTCCTTCTTCCTTCATTCTTCCCCGAGCGAAGATGGCGCGGATCAGAGAGCTCTCAGTTGGCTATATTGTTGATTCTAATCTCCCCTTTACTACCTTCGAGAGTACCTACCTACAAGAGCTATTCCGTCAGCTAGACCCTGATCTTTATACCCAGGTGCCCTGGGGTCGAACTGCAGCTAAGAAAGACCTAGAGGATATACTCTCTTTAAAGAAAGCGGCCGTCAAGGAGGAACTCGACAAGGCTATTACCCAGGTACATATCAGCTTCGATCTCTGGACCTCTCCAAACAGACTAGCTTTCATTTCGATCTTTGGTCACTATATTGACCAGAGCAACTTATACCAAAAGCCGGCTGCTGGCTTTCAGGAGGCAGATCGGGTCTCACGCCGGCGAGAATATCGCCTACACTATAAGGAATGTCGTCCGTGATTGGGGGGATCGATTCGAAGCTTGGGGTCTCGATCTGTGATAATGCGACCAGCAACGATGTTTGCTTGCGAAGCCTCTACACAACTCTCGATGCCTCGATGACTCGAGCGGATACGGAGGCACGAAGGATGCGATGTTTCGGGCATATTCTAAACCTTGTTGCCCAAGCTTTCCTCTATGGCGATGATGCAGCTTCTTTCGAACTTCAATCTGAGGCTTATGGCATGCTGGAGCGGGTTGAAGAAGACCTCGAACACTGGCGAGCTAAGGGTCCAGTTGGGAAGCTTCATAATATCGTCAGGTTCATCCGAGCCTCTCCGCAACGCACCGAAGCATTCAAAGCACATGCCAAGGAGCAGGAGGAGGCGGACATATACAAGCTTGCAGAAGAATCAACGGCCGAGCTTGAAGTCATACAGAACAACGCTACGAGATGGAATTCGACCTATATGATGATCGAACGCGCCTTGATCAAGCAGTCTGAGCTCAATAGCTTCATTCAAGAGCTAGGGCTGGAAGCAGACGCCTCAAGAAGGGTTCCTACAGCTGACATCCTGACCTCTGATGACTGGAAGGTCCTCAGGGAGGTTAGTCATATCTTGGAGCCGATCTATAATATGACGATGAGAACACAGGGATGGGGTACAAGCGGGGGTCACGGCCGGCTCTGGGAGGTCATGACAGGGATGGAGTTTATTCTGGAACATCTCGAAGACTGGAGGGTTCTCTACGAGGATGAAACTGCTCATCTAGCTGCGGAAGTAAGACATATGATCCAGGGAGAGGAGCCCGAACCAGCTACGGGTGTGAAATCAATATCTGCGCGACCATCAGCAGTCGGACAAACCCGAGAGCGACCCTCACGCCAGCAACGACTACCATCACGACTTCAGGGGTATGAGATCACGCCGTTACGCCGCCGCCGCGAAACAGCTCTTCCGGCCCATCAACTTGCCAGCCCACAGTTTAATGAAGATGCCCTCCCTGCACATTCTCGAGAGGACTACCTACAGGGCGATGCTCGTTCCATGAGCAATATTGCTAGTATGGAGGGCCAAGAGCGTGCAAGTATTAGGGGCAAGCATCAATAATGCTTGGATTAAGCTTAACGAGTACTACACTCTCCTCGGGCGATCGCCTCTGTTTGCGGCCTCTGTTGTTCTAAATCCGGACCTTGGCCTCCGGTGGCTTGAGACTAACTGGACCTCCCCGGAGCAGCTACAATGGCTTCGGGATGCAAAGGATGGCATCAAAGGCTACTTTGAGCGTTGGTACTCAAACGACGATGATGCCTCTGAGGAGAGTATTTTCGCCACGCCCTCGTTAACGCCCCGACCTGAGCAAAGTAGGTTTGAGCAGTGGGTAAAAAGCCGGCAGCCTAAGCTCTCAGCAACAGGCAGTGAGCTTGAACGATACTACAGGCTTGAGCCGGAGCAGGTGAATGACCCTATTCAGTGGTGGATTGATCATAGGAACGCTTTCCCGCGTTTAAGCAGATTTGCATTGGACGTCCTTGCTATTCCGGCCATGGCAACTGACTGTGAGAGAGCATTCAGTCTTGCGAAGCTTACAGTCACCTCACAGCGGCATTCCCTGCTTGGATCGAGCATTGAGTCGGTCCAATTACTGAAGAACTGGATCAGGGGAGGGCGTGTTACTCTAGGGGGCCTATGCTTGAGCAACAAGGCCAGTTAGAACCTAGGGCAGGATCCTGAGGATGGGGATAGCTTCACGTGAGCTATGATATATCAGATATCTATCAATCAATCAATCAGATCAGATATAGAGGGCAAATTATCAGTTCAGATCAGATTTGGGTCCTGATCTGATTTGATTGATCTGACGGCAGCCCTGGTCACCAAGGGCTTTGCTTTCCGAGTCATCCGAGAAGAGTGCGCCGGCTGCCAGAATCTTGCAAGTGAGAATATCCACGGCGTTGAAGTATGGATTGGCTTCGAGGCTCCCGAGTGTGCTCATGTCGACGAATTGGTGGACAGGGTTCACAAACGTATTGAAGAGAGAAACAAGGTGCCTGGCGACCCGAGATGTGTTGGGATCCAGCCTCAATGTTACCGGCTCCTGTATGTGATAATCGCCGGCGTCTGTCTTTCGTTTCATTTCCCCGCGTGGAGGATGTGAGACTGGGAAGCAGAAGTTGCCCGAGGGTCCGATGAAGGTGGTCTCGCCACTCTCATCGATACTCAGCCGCCAAGTAAGTTCGCTAATATCGTGGATTGCCGGCGAGCCCCCTGTGTAATCAATTTCCTCCGAGATCTGCTGGGTGCTAGTGTCTAGCTGGGATGGGGCATTCTCGGTATCACATGTTTCTTCCAAAATATCGCAAATATGTTTCGGTATCGTTGAAACAGTGACGAGGTTTCCTAGTCGGCGTACTTCCGCCTTTAGAGCTTCTGCCTGTGCCTCCACCGTTGCAATGTAGTCTGGGTCAGGATTTCTCCTGGTTGGGACCCCTAGTTAGTTAAAGTTCTGGGAATCTCTGGGTGTTTAACCGCTGAGTAACGCGGAGGCGGGAGGGATGTGGGGGGTCATCATGCAGCATACTTCTTTGGTTTATCCACGACATAATTGCAGTCTGTGTCTTTCACCAAACACCATGAACACTTGGGCATTGCTCCATCGCACTACGTGAGACAGCTCAGTTCACAGGTCTCGCAGGTATGGGTGAAAGGATGCGGAGTTATCACCTTCCGCTTACGCTTGCGACAGACCTCGCAGGCCATTGCGACTCTTGCTCGTGTGTTATCGGTCTCCATTGTAGGATCTCCGAGGGTCCAGATATGAGAGCCCCTAGGTAACCCTTCAGGGCTATGTTGTTAACCGAGTTGCTCTCGATGCGCGAGTGAGTGCGTATAGCTTGTTCACAATGGGGAAACCGTGCGTCGCTGCTCGCATCAGCAAGATGTGATGACGAATTATTTTTATAAGTAATAGGGATTTATTACTTTAGTTAGAGCTTATAACCTATCGATGTGTTTAAAGCGATTTACTGCCGTGGTATGGAATAGTTCTGTTAAATATCCCTATATAAAGGGCATTAATGGCGAATTATTCTTTTGCCCATCGATCTATTAAATTCTGCGGGTGGCTTGCGCTGGCGCCCATTTCGGAATCGTTCCGAAGGCTCCGGATGCCGTCCCGCCAGAGCACGACTGAAGCAGGACACTGTGCGTGCTCACTTATCAGCCGATAGGATCGGGTCTTGGTCATCGGGTTCGATCCGACGAGGACACCTTGTTACAGTGACACAAAGTCACACGTCTATCTCCACAGAGACCGCAACGGCCCCTTGGTTACGGGCGTCGGAACAAGATTGCTCTGCCCATCAACCCCTAATGCCCTGCTCGGTTCGATAACACGCTGTCTCGGAATTTTGTAGTCAACTAAGCAAGCTTAGTTGGATCGCCTGGGGGCTTGCCCCACCATGAGCCAACGGATAGTTCAAAGGTTATAGAGAATATGAATAAAAGCGTTTCAGGAGATTCCCTCCATCGCCGAACTTTTTTTTTCCCCTGTCACCCGTCTCACACTCCATCCTAGACACGGTCGCGGGAGAAATCCGTTAGTTCGTTTGGAGGACTCCAACTAGTCCCAAATGTGGACTATCCCCACCTGTATTGTCGATGAAAAACCAATCAAGAAGCAACTATATGCCTGTTATGTACCTCCAATCTGGCATCCCACAAAGCCGAGGAAGCGGGGTTGTGATCGGTGGCTGAGATCGAGAAAGCTTGTTACAATGCTGAGAGATAAATAAATAGCTTACCTTGTCCGTCCCATATACTTGAGTCTCCTTGATTTACTTTTTCTTTAGCATTACTTACCCACTCTTTTTTACTACAAGCTTTAAGCATTAAACCCTTATCTGCTTGCCTCTTCACCAACCTTTGATCCTTAGCAATACAATGCTCAGCTGGACAATGTCCTATTTAGGCCGAAAGTTTCAGAGTTCGCGAATTGACACTCAGTATGTGACATATTCCCCGTAACATACCACGAAATCCCTAACCTGATACAGCATTCATGTCATTCCCCCAAGCTATCTCAAAGCACTCAATGAAAACGGTGGCGATCCCTCCGGATGGCCTACCCCGTCATGGACTCGTGAAGAGTGTATACGATTCAGTGATACAGTCGGATCTTCATTCTCCGTTCTATCAATTACTGCTCCAGGCCCAGCATTACTAGGTCCCACGCCAGCAGGCCGCGAATTAACTCGTTCTGTCAATGACGAAGTCTGGGAAATTTGTCAATCGTCGGAAGGCCGCTTTGGCTTTTTTGCCAGTCTTCCTGATTTCAACGACATCGAAGGAACATTGGCAGAGATTGACGACATTTTTATGGCTAAAAAAAGGGCTAACGGTGTTATTGTCATGTCATCCTATGGTGATAAACTTGTTGGTGACGATGCGTTCAAACCGATATGGAAGCGTCTAGATGATCACAAAGCCTTGATATTTGTTCATCCAGGTCACGTTCGAATCATACCTGAGAACATCGCTGGGTTCCTACCTCAGCCAGTCATCGACTATCCCCAAGCAACAACCAGGGCAGCTCTGTCAATTGTTCTCTCGGGAATTTTTACAGAATGTCAGAACATCAACGTCATCCTTAGTCATGGTGGTGGCACCCTACCTTATCTTGGTGCACGTGCTGTAGGCTCTCTTCTCCATCCAGCCATCAAATCTAAAGCGGCAGTAAGTATGCTGCAGGCGTGAGTAACCCGCATTGAGCCTAGATAGTTGTTTTCAATCAGGACAGATGCTGACTTGAGCGCAATCCAACAGAAACCAAGCTCTATCACGATTCCATTATGATCTAGCTCTTGCTACAAGCACACCACAACTGAAAGCCCTGGAGGCCTTTGCTGATCCCCAGCGTGTCTTATGGGGGAGTGACTTTCCTTACGCGCCAAAGGTGGGTATCTATGCCGGTCTATTGGCATACGCAAAGTATACCAAATGGGAAAGCGACTGCAAAATCAACGCTAGCCAGTTACATGAGAATGCTCGTGGCCTGTTGGAGAAGCACCGACAAGAAAATTCATTCTTGCCGAGTCAAGGACTTGAAGAAAACCCCACACACGAGTTTGGGATAGATGAGAGTGAGGATGCGAAAAAGGCACTTGAGGAATTATCTAAGTAGTCGTGAGAGATAGAGAATGCATGTCAACTCTCGGAAAACCGCGAGACAACAGTGTAAAGGCATAGTATAGTGTTATTTTAACTACTGGATACCACATTTTACAATAACTGCGACAACTGTTCATCCTGAATCACCAGAGGGGTGATGCTTGGGCACAGTAGAGACATTACATCACATCTGCAGGTAGTGGTGACGCTGATAAGGCTCATTGTCATCAGGACCTTCTACAAGCACTTAGTGAACCAGAATCTACGAGGTGAACGCATAGGGTTAAAGGCATGGAGTTTAAATGCCTGCATGACCTCCCATTGATGAGTTTTTATTAATACATAGTAGATATACAAGAAAGAAATCATTCGTGTTTCCGGTCACAAATTCCCAGGGACCACTGTCAATCAAGTAAAGGTAACGATACCTCAACCATACTGTCTGAACTGAGAGTGCTTGTTAAGAAGTTTGATCGAGTTCTGTCGCAACACTTGAGGTGCCACTTGAGAACCTCGTGAGTTTGTCTTGACATATTTATTGTATTCCAACAGGACAGCATCAATGCCATACTGAGGAGCATAAGGAAAGTCAGATCCAAACAGGATCTTATCAGAAGCAGCAAAGTCAAGCAAGCCATCTAGCTGGGCAGCACTCGTACTAAGAGCAACATCGTAATAGAAACGGGCAAAGTCCTTTTTGGCTTGTACAAGATTGACGTTGGCGACCTTTGCAATGGAGGGGATGGCTAATGCATTAATGGCGCGGCTACCAACGTAGGGTACTGCGCCGCCGGCATGAGAGAGAATGATATCGATGTCAGGACAAGCTTGAAGCCTGCCTGCCATGACTAAATCAGTTGCTGCGCGGGTGGTAGCGAGAGGGTAGTCAATGACAGGCTGGGGAATGGCAGGGCCGATCAAGTGAGGCTCAACATCCAGGACGGAAGGGTGCAGAAAGATGAGAGCCTTGTACTTTTGAAATCTAGCCCAGATGGGAGCAAAGTCAGGATGACCGAGGAGCTTTCCACCATAGCTCGTGAAAACAGTGACTCCGTTGCATAGTCTCTGCTCTTGATAGAGGTAGTCAATCTCGGTCAAGGTGCCATTGAGGTCTTGAAAATCAGGAAGAACACCGAAGAAACCGAGTTTTGCCCTATGCTTGCTCTTGGAAACGTAGTTACCGAGGTCTTTGTTGAGGGTACGAGCGAGGGTTCTAGCCGCACCACCAGTTCCAGCGATCGAGACACCAGGGGAAGACACGGAGAGGATTCCTACAATGTCCAGTTAGCTACCAAGCAAATGAGGAATGTTTTAGTGAGTTCAACTTACCCAAAGCAGTGTCGATTGACTTCATCGACTTAATGGCTGCATCAAGACTCCATTCTGGAGTGGGATATCCCGACGGATCACCACCGGCTGCCGCAAGAGCGTCCAGGTATGCTGGTGGAAGAGCATGAAAGTGGGTATCAATTCTTTGGGAATAGACGACCCATCCGAAGGTTAGAAGTGAAAATAAAATAGAACGAAGAGAGTACATGTTGAAAGAGTGACTGGTGTTGATTTGAAGGAAAGACTATGGGTCGGATGACACTAAACATTTGTTACATCAACTTTCTACAGGTGTACGGTAGAGCCATTATTTAACTATACGACTCAAATAAGTTGCATGATATCCCTCGTCATAAACAGGGGAGGGTATTCAACCAAACAACAGCTTTCTGCAAGGAACACAGCTATCCATTCACGAAGTGACCAATACGCTGCAATAATCCATGCCGGGGCTTCCTTAATCTACCGACAGTACCCCATATCTAGACAAGGATCTGAATTGCCAATAGTAGACAGGAAATTAGAAAGATGCAATTCAGTCGGGACCGTCCCGGTTTGCGTGAGTCTACAGAGTGGGCTATCGACGGAATCAGACCGACAACATCGGTATGCTTCCGGTCCATTCAAGGATAACGTGGCGACCCACCCTTACGTGCAACCCCTTACGCGGACGAAAAGGAGGGATCATGTTGCAAAGTAGGGTTATCCTTGTGGATCGCCTCAATCTGTGTGTATTGCTTGTTCTTGTGTCAAGCTCCGGAGACCTTCGCTTACTGTTGGAGACAAGGATCACGATCATCGTGAACAAGTTCACGATGAGAGTGAACGACCACAACTAGCGTCAGGCAACAGCCTGCTGTCTATGAATCGGCAGACTGAACACGGGTATAAGAGACCGACTCTCATCGCTCCTTTAGATAAGAAATCACTCGCTCCTTTAATCCTCAATCTACACTGATCTTTTGTTCGATGTCTGCATTCATGTCTCGGTGCTAGGTTGACAGTTATGAGCCCGGCGCTCTGCTGACCAGCTACAATCGATATACAGCAGGCTTTTAAGTCTGTTGCGGTTGTAGTGACTCAGTGGTTAAGTCTGCTGTGCAAATTGCTATCCCTTCCTGTTCTGTTACGCGATGCCTCTCCACGCATCTTCACTTTGACAACACTACCTCATTGGACTGGGGTTGACTCAGATCAGCCCTACCTGCGGCAACGCCACGACTACGGTTGCCCTCTCTCTCGTCTCAGGCGCTCGTGCGGCCTGACCCTACTTGCCCCTTGTTGGCACAGGTGCTTCGGCAGCCTGATCTTGACCGAGGTGATCGAATGCCCTCGGCGCTCTTTGCTTGACCAAGTGTGCTCGAACGCCCTTGGCAGCTTCTTTTGTGATCGAGGTGCTTGCACGCCCTCGACGACTTCGCCGGATCGGGGTGCTCGAACGCCCTCGACGGCTTCTCTCGACCGAGGTGCTCGCACGCCCTCGGTGCTCTTCGCTTGACCAAGTGTGCTCGAACGCCCTTGGCAGCTTCGTTCCTGACCGAGGCGCTTGCACGCCCTCGACGACCTCTCGACGCAGGTACCCGCGTGTAGCCTGCCTGCCACCATGGCCGAACTTGTGAAGCCCATGCTGGCCACGTCAGCTGACTGGCGCCTGTGGATTCTTTCTGTGGAAATGGTCGCCAACAGCTACGACGTCTGGGAACTGATCAACCCAGAGACTCCTGAAGATAAACGCCCAGAACGACTTGCATCGACGCCTCGTCCAAGGCCCGAAGATACAAACTATGATGCTCTTCTGAAAGACTGGCAGATCAGCGAAAAAACTCATCGACAAACAAAAGAATGCTCTCCAGAAGGTTACGACGCATTTGAAGGAGACTGTTCACGCCAACTTGTACGAATACTGGGCTCGCAAGAAGGAAGTCAAGGACCAGATCAAGGCTCTTAAGGATCACCTGGCCCCTTCAAATTCCGCCCAGAGAAAGGCCATTCGGCAACGCTGGGATGCTCACATGAACGCTATCAAGAAAACCAACCATCAGGTATGGATTGACGAATACATCAACCTCTGCGAAGACGTCAAGACATATAAGGTCACCCAGCTCACGGACGCCGAAGACCAACGCAACGACTTCTACGAAGCCATCAGACAGATCTCGCCGGAATGGGCAAATCCTTCATCAGAACGACTAGAAGACATGGATGAAGATAAGCGGCCGACTTCGAAACAGCTTGCCCAGAAGTATCTGAACTGGCTTAGAAACAACTTCCCGCAGCGCCTGACTAGTTCCAAGCAGCCTTCGGCTTCATTCCTAACCTTCCAAGGAAAAGATGAAGACGGCAGGGCTGATCAGACTCAATCCGATTTACGGCCTCGACGAATCTATGTCTGCGACTGCAAGGCGCAAGGCAGGGATCGCTACCACTGCAAGCCCCTGTCTCGATGCCCGAATCTGAACCCTGCCCGACGCAAGAGGAACTACCAGATGGCATCCGGTCATCAACAGGTGATCAACCAGTTCTGGGAGAATTGCAATCCCCAGACTAAAAGCACCATTGAGGCTGCCATCAAGAGCGAAGTGGACGAGAAAAATGCCCAGGGTCAGTCTTCCTCCAGCAATCGCAACAAGGACAAAGTCAAGGATAAGTCTACCTCGAAGAAAGCCGTTCATCACATCCAGGACGACGACAGCAGCTGTATCGGCAGCAGTGACGACGAAGGATCTTCAGCGTCGTCATACGGCATTTTCCACCAGATCCAACAAGGGTCACGTGTTGACAATAGGCTCCTGAACGAGATTATTATTGACTCTGGATCTGGGAAGCACATCACGAACAACAAGGCTCTGCTCCGGGACTTCCAATCCATTGTCGACGGGCCCACGTACTTAACTGGCGGTGGCCCCTCGAATCAAGTTGTAGGGTATGGAAAAATGAGAGTCCATTTGAACGACGTCGACGGAAGGCCTACACGACTGAAGATTCGCAAAGTGGCCTATATCCCTGAATTCCCGACTACGGTTTTGAGTTCCCGTAAACTGGAAAAACGAAACGTCTTCTTTTCAACAAAAACTCAGACTCTGGAGATCGAAGGCATTCATGTCCCTCTTGCCGAGATCTGCAGGCAATACGCGCTTCAGCCTGTGGAAGACTCTGCCACTTCGAACAGTGGCTCCGACTCAGAAGGCAACGCCCTATACAACGACACAACACAACCACGTCCTACGGACACAGCCACCGCTCAACTCTGGCACGAACGACTAGGGCATGCCAACGCTGAAGCCCTCAACAAAATGGTCACCGCATGCAAAGGAGGAGCTCTTAAGAGCCCTGATCAAGGCCCCCGAGTTGTTGAATGCGAAGCCTGCGCCACCAGCAAGGTCAGACGTCAGATTTCCCGCCGAAGCGCTGACCACCGGGCAACCAGGCCTTGGCAGCGAGTCCACATCGACTTCTTCACTCTGGACCGCGCATACAACGGCATGACCAAGGTCCTGCTATTCAAAGATGCGTTCACTAAGATGATAGTGATCAGGATCCTGCCCAGGCGCAGCGATGGATTCAAAGCCCTGGTTGAGTTCGAGCTGTACTTATGGAGACAGTACGGACTGCAGATAACGGTGATTCGGATCGACTGGGAATCTGCCCTTCGATCGAACTTGGTGAACTGGGCTGATGACCGCGGAATTCTCGTCGAACGGTCAGCAGTGAATACGCCCCAGCAGAACCCAACTTCCGAACGCGGTGGAGGTATGATATTTGATATTACGAGATCTCTGACCAACAGCAGCGGCTTCCAGTGGGACAAGTGGCCAGAGATCGTCGCAGCAGCCGTCTACCTTCACAACCTCACTCCTCGTCGCCAGATTCAGTGGAAAACACCGATTGGAACCCTGAATAGCTGGCTTACGTCAAGAGGCCTTGCCTCGATTGACGACGCGGCCACCCCTTCGGTTGCACACTTGAAGCGATACGGGTGCCGTGCCTACGCACTTACTTCGACCTACCAACGCCAGAAGGATCGCGAGTTGAAACTCGCCCCGCGAGCCCATATCGGGTTCTTGATCGGGTACGATAGCACGAATATCTTCAGAATCTGGGTGCCCTCGTTACAACGGGTTCTACGCACAAGGGACGTTACATTTGATGAATCTCGCCTGTACCGTGATGGGCAACGACCCGAGCAGGCCATGGATATTGAGACGTTCAGCCTCATGGATATTAAAATCAACGATCCAGAGGATCCCTTTCTTGTTGCAACAGACATAATCGACTCGGATACGACTCAGGCTCTGCTACAAAAACACCACACAGGAGTCCCTTCCTCGGACGAACGCCGAAAAGGCGGGCTCTGCTGAAGCTGGGGGGGGGGTGAGGACAGTTACCACTGATGCTAGCCGTGATCAGCCCAGAGAGATATCTCCAGCATCATCAGAGACACCTCTAGTATTGTCCCCAACAAGATCAGCCCTGCCGGCTACTCCGCCTGCTGGTCCGGCTACCCCAGGCAACTCTATTCTCAACGAAGACACGATTCATGTGGCCACGACCGATGAGCCACCGGAACCAGCTCCGGAACAAGCTGGTCCCTCACAACGACCTGTTCTATCTCACCAACCTACTACCGCAGCAGCTGCCCCGGAAGCACCTGCAACATCCACCCGAAGTGGACGCGTCTCACGACCCACACAAAGAAGGGTCGAGTCCGAACAACAACAACGACGACGCTCCAGGAGGCCCAAGGACACTAGTTTCGTCGTGGGAACCCTGATCAGGGCTCCAGTGCGCCCGATGCTACGCAGCGACATGCCTCCAGAACCGAAGAACTGGAAAGAGGTCATGTCTCATCCGCACAAGGACCAATGGATCAAGGCTGCCTTGAGCGAAGTCACCGAACTTAAAGGCATGAAGACCTGGGAAGAGCTTTCCGAAGAAGCGATGGAACGTCTTGACGACGCTGTTAAGGTAATCGGCTTGACCTGGGCCTTCAAGTACAAAGTGGATCAGAACGGTTACGTCACGAAGTTCAAGGCTCGACTGTGTGTTCGTGGGGACCAACAGCCTCAAAACAACTTGGATACGTACGCGGCAACTCTCGCAGCCCGGACGTTCAGAGCCATCATGGCTATCACTGCCTGCTTCGACCTAGAGACCCGTCAACTGGATGCAAAGAACGCATTTCCACACGCCTGTCTCGACGAGGAAGTCTACGTGTGGGAACCACCGGGATGGCCAACCATCATGGGGATCAAGACCAACGGCAAACGAAGGAGGGCCTGGAAGCTCCTGCGTGCCCTGTATGGACTACGCCGATCACCCCTGCTATGGAATCGGAAGCTATCAAAGGCCATGAAGAAACTCGGGATGACGCAACTGCATGAAGACGCCTGTGTCTTCCTAAGTGACGGGCTATTGGTCTTCTTCTATGTCGACGACATCGTGATACTATACCGCCGGAGGGACCGCAAGAAGGCTGATGAGTTCATCGAACAGCTGAAGAAGCAGTTCAATATCCATGATCTCGGCGAACTTCGTTGGTTCCTGGGTACTCGTGTGATCCGCGATCGCAATCAACGCTTGATCTGGTTGTCCCTGGATAACTACATCACCGAAAAGATCAAGGAGTTCAGGATCGACTGCAGTGGACGTTGTGTCCGCACTCCGCTGCCCTACCCCGATAACCTACTACCATCTCCAGACGGCCACCAAGCCACTCACGACTCCATCCATCAATATCTCCAGAAGATTGGATCGATCAACTACGCCGCCTGCCAAGGCAGACCTGATGTCGCCAAGGCCGCCTCCAGACTGGCCGAGTTCAATAGCAATCCCTCGTCGCAGCATCACGAAGCTGCTCACCACTGCCTGAAGTACCTTCACGCTAATAAAGACCTTGCTATCTGCCTCGGCAACCGACCTCTAGAACGCCCTGCCCTGTACTGCGCAAGTGATGCCGCCTTTGCCGACGACAAGGTGACGCGATATAGTTCGCAGGGATACACCACTATCCTATTCGGAGGACCCATCGACTGGAAGGCGAACAAACAAACCAGCGTCGTCACATCCAGCACTGAAGCTGAGCTGGTGGCTTTGTCAGCCGCTGTCAGGAACTATATGGCAACCCTGCGTCTGATCAAGGAACTGACGTTGACCTTCGACGAGCCCACGATAACAGTGTTCTGTGACAACCAGCAGACGAAGAGGCTCCTTGAGAGTGAACGTCCACAGGCTACATCCAAGCTCCGACACGTCGATATCCACCGTCTCTGGATCCGTCAGACAGTTCAACGCAAAGAGATTGATATTCAATGGGTAGCCACAACAGACATGGTCAGCGACGGGATGACGAAGGCCCTATCTCCTCAAAAAGCATGAGACATTTGTCCGGCAATTGGGGGATGACTGTCCCTACTGATTAAGTTGGTTATTTCCTATCTGTATTGCTTTTTGTTCCCTGCTGCCCAGGATGGATACTTGCAGCTTCTCTTTGTTATATCTAGTTATCGTTTTCTCCGTTGTTTTTCCACTACCAGAGCCGTTCAACCAGCTCTCCTGTTGTTGCTTTTACTCTTGCAATTCTATGGGCCTGACCGCCAGGCTGGAACGACTGAATACTGTTACAGTTGTCTTACAGGCAAAGCTGGAATCGTCGATGTCCAGCATTTACCTGGGGGGGTGTGTCAAGCTCCGGAGACCTTCGCTTACTGTTGGAGACAAGGATCACGATCATCGTGAACAAGTTCACGATGAGAGTGAACGACCACAACTAGCGTCAGGCAACAGCCTGCTGTCTATGAATCGGCAGACTGAACACGGGTATAAGAGACCGACTCTCATCGCTCCTTTAGATAAGAAATCACTCGCTCCTTTAATCCTCAATCTACACTGATCTTTTGTTCGATGTCTGCATTCATGTATCGGTGCTAGGTTGACATCTTGCTTCTGAGATAATTCCCTCTTTCCCTTTTCGGATCGCGACGAGGCCTTCCTAATTGGGCCTAGTCTATTCGACGAGCCGGAGATCACCCGGCCGGACATTGAAGGCACGTGACCACCCTCAGAGCTATTGCACAGGGTCCAATCCGACAAGACTAACTGAACGAAGTCTATTGCAGATGAGAATGTTTCAACTCCTCTGCCTGACGTGCCCAAGACAGTCTTTGGAACTTACAAGTTCGATTCGGTTCGTCTAGCCAGGATCCAGTCACTTGCCTCCTCGACTCTTTTTACCGCCACAACGACACTTATGTCTGTTGAAGCATACCACTCGGCAATCGACACCATCAGGGACCGGCTCGAGGGGTGGAAGGCCGCTATCCCTTGCGAAATTCACCCATGTGAACAGCTTCAACGCTCAAAGATGCCGTCCTCGACGGCCATGACCGTTGTCTTATACCTTCATTACTCGTACTACAGCCTAGTTATTTCTCGAGAGAGACTGAATTTGCATTTGGCATCCCAGGAAGCAGGATGTCCAAGGGAGTTGGAGTCTGGCCACAATCGCCTGGCTAGCGCCGCCAGGTCGATTGTTGACCTCAGACCCTTCATCGTGGCCGAGCCGCATACGCCGATTTTGTAAGTTGAGTATCTCTTTGTGAATTAGTGTTGCGCATACTTTTTTCTTTGTATGCGGAGTAAAAAACTTGGTGTTTTTGTGTGTTCTAGCTTTCTGCGGATGTGCTAATAATTTCCGCGCCTCTTGTTGTATCTTGGGAATTATGCCACTTTCTGCTTTGTTTATTCTCTTCGACTTGGTCATACAGAACCCTCAACATCCCGACAATGATATCAACATCAAGCTCTTGGATATTGTGGCTTGGCATTTTGCCTTGCTGGATTATCGATCAGCTGGCATGCTTCCTGGCACTCATCCGTCAGAGTTTGTGCATATTGCAAGAGAGTATGTACAAGGGGTTCATCGACATCAACAAGACATGCAGCAACGATCAAGCCTATCCTCGTCAAGCCACTAACCAAGCACTTCAGGGCCAATTCAGCCGACAAGAGAAGTTACCCCGCGAGAGTCGCGACAGGTGGCGTCCTCATGGGCAGAAGGTGGAGCTGGCGTAGACCAGAAGATGGTGATCATCAGATAGCAGGTGAACGAATAAAGCAGCAGCTAGACCCAGTTGAGTTTATAGGATGGGAGCTAGACTCGGGGCATAGTGAAGAACTTATTTTTAGACAAGGCTCGGGGTTTGACGTCCAGGATTTTTTTCAAACCTGACTTTTTGAGCTCCATGTTTGACCAGCAGCAGTGAAACGCTGGCATCCTAGATTCATCCCATAGTGCCTAGACACAAACAGATCTCGCCATGCCAAACTGGTATAAGAACAACTTAGAGATTGCTTGAAGCAGTGTGCTGACCAAAACTATTGTAATCGGCTCATTTGAATAGTGCATACTTCTACCGCGTGGAGGCGCCCAGGTATTGGAATCAGGACTGAGGCGAGATGGACATGACGTCTACTCTCTCCGAGGTTGAAAGAAAGAGCAACATATTGTATGTGAAGTCACCTTGACCCTTCAAAGGCCATGTATAGTCTTTGAAACTTTCCCCAGAAACCATGCCTTCTGCTACAACAAATCCATCGAGTGTCCCATTTCTAACAATGATGTGCGCATCACTGTCTTTGGTACGCGCTCGAATGCCAACGTTAGGTTGGCTCTTGACGCTCCTTTGAAAGACGTTGCCGCTGTACGTGACGATGGTTTTAGCTCCGAGGCCCCCATAGTAGCCTTTATCATGGGCAACCTTCTTCGCCGATCCCTCAGCGACATGGAGGTAGGCACCTCCTTCTGTTGGCTTTGGGCCATAAACGATTTCGGCCACAGCATCATCACCCCAGAAAGCATTCTCGTAGGCTATCGAGTATTAGAAAAGACTCCTTCCTAATCACGCCTGACTTACCTGGCCCGGAATATTCCAGGAAACGTTTCACCGAGTTTAGCTGAGCGGGTGAAAGACCCCCATGAATGGAGTAGTAGTAGTAGGGAGGTGCGAGAAAGGTGTCTGGCTTGTCTCGTCCTGTAAGCCTTCCGCGATACAGAGGAGAAATCTCGAGATAATTTCTGCCATTCTCGACATTGTATAGAGGTTGGTAGGGGACATTTTTGCCCACGTTGTAGTTGATCCAATAAAGCATGGCTCGCTTCAACGGCATATTGTTCCCCCACTCATAGAGGTTTGCGTACCGATCACCGACCTGGCCTTGGATATTGAGCGTTTCGGCCATGAGCGACATGCCGGTCACAAAAAGCGCCGCATGCGCCTGGTCCCGCCCGCTCTCCATGAGCTGGTCCGTCTTATTGTTTACAAAGCGGTTCAAAGCCCAGTCATCGTTCGGATGTTGAGAGCGGCCGTAAGTGGCACGTTCAATGACGCGATCGTAGACCTCAGCGTCTTCAGAAAAGACAGCCAGGCCGAGGAGACCTAGATTCGAAAGGATTCCCTGGTTTCCAAACATGGTATCCTGGTCCAAGCCGAGGGAAAAGTTGTCAAATTGTCTCCAGTCAGAGGTGATGCGTTGATACATGGCAACGTAATCGCGGGTGTCCTTATCAGACCAGCCGGAGCCTGAAGCGGCACGGAGTATCTCTGCGGCTGCTGACATGTGATGCATTCCGGTTCCGCCATAAATGTAGTCGCGAAGAACGTTCAGCTCTTTTGCCCATGCCCGAATGATGGAGATACTTCGGTCAAGCCATATATCCTTGCCGGTGGCAAACCACGCAACTGCCGAATAGTACGCCGAGCGTCCATCATCGTGGATGAAGTGGTGAGTTTGGTTGGCTGGCTCCCTGGCGACCCAGCCAAGGGGACCGCGCATCTGATAGTCTGACTGGAAGACGGCAAGATCATCCACAGACTGCCAAGCTGATACCCAGGGCTCCTTTTCCAGCGACTTCAGTCGCTGGATCCGTTTCAGGTCAGAGCATGAGTGCAGCACGCCAGGGTGCGTGAATCCAGCTTTGCTAATCGTTTCTGAACAGGTGGGCAAAGCCAGGGCACCTGAGAATGCAAGGAGAGCAAGAAAGAGCATCTTGCAGGTGTAGGAACTAAGCAGAGTGTAATGAATGGCTTAAGTTGTCAAAGCTACCAAGTTAAAACGGCGGGTTGATATATGTCCGGGTGTACACAGGTTTCGGTCCGCGGGCCGTTCCTTCTCCCGCCCTCCAACTACGGAGGGGGACTCAGGATGAGATATTAAATGGTTATGGTAGATTAAACGGCCCGAGACCTGCGTTAATGGCCGATGCGGAGAAGACTCCGGGCCGTCAACGAAAGATCTACACCAACCTTCTGCTTGTGGGATGTGATGTTACACTCGACCAAACGGGAATTCTCTCCTCTCGGGCCAAGTCTCGGACAACAGCTAGACCACGAACAGCGGAACTTGGCGTTTGCGACGGCCTTCAAAACTCTTGACTTCTTTTCTAGCAAGTTATTAAAGCCCCCTTTCCCAGAACTGATTTCATACACTGCAAATTGGCTTAATCGGGGTCCGTTCAAAGGCACACTGGCCTCGGAGTGAAGACGATCATGGCCCTATCGGTTCTCTGGCTAGTAGCCTTGATTGGGTTGGCAGTAGGGCTCGATTTGCGAGGGTACACCTTCACTCATCACCCAGACCTCACACAGAGAGCCACAGTACAGAAGATTGTAAGTCCCCCCTTTTTCTGCGCTCTACGGTTGTTTTTCTATATCGAAAAGGGAAAGTATAAAAGTTCGACCTTGGCTGATGATACCTACCCACAAGGTCTCATGGGATGAAAGGTCTCTTTTCATCAATGGAGAGCGAGTCGTTCTATTCAGCGGCGAAATCCACCCATTTAGGTAAGGCAGTCCGCTGAGTTCCCCCACCAAGTTCTCTCTTGACGCACAGGCTAGGTTGCCCGTTCCATCCCTGTGGCTGGATTTGTTCCAAAAGCTCAAAGCAGCGGGTTTCAACTGTGTTTCCTTTTACACGGATTGGGCCCTTCTTGAGGCAAAACGAGGACATTACATAGCAGACGGTATCTTTGACTTAAACCCTTTCTTCGACGCAGCGAAGCAGACTGGGATCTACCTCATCGCCCGCCCCGGTCCATACATCAATGCTGAGGTGTCTGGAGGCGGTTTTCCTGGCTGGATGCAACGCGTCGAAAGCCCTTTCCGCGCTAACAATCCAAAATATCTTGAAGCGACAGACAAGTACGAGCTTTATCCTTTCTTGTTACCATTATTCCCTTCGCCTCGGCACCTCTTCTAACATGAGTTCCCATCAAGTTACATGAGAAACATGGTCAAGACCATGGCTCAAGCACAAATCACCAATGGAGGCCCCATCATCCTCTTTCAACCTGAGAACGAGTACAGTCTGGTGCGGAACAACCAACTCTTTCCAGACGGAACTTACATGCAATACGTCATCAACCAAGCTCACGACAACGGTATCTTAGTACCAATCATTAGTAATGATGCTCATCCAAGCGGCCATAATGCTCCAGGGACTGGTCTTGGCGAGGTGGACATTTATGGTTACGATGCATACCCGTAGGTCGTGCTCCCTCATTCCTGACCAGTGGCTTACTAGGACCGCAGTCTAGGTTTCAATTGCGTAAGAGAGCCCCAGCCGGTTCTAACGCATGAACGGCATGAAATTTGCTCGCAATAGAAGCTGACATTGCCCATCAGGCGCGACCAGAGGATTGGCCCACTGGTAAATTACCGACCAACTGGGCAGATCTTCATCTCCAGCAAAGCCCAAATACACCATTTTCTATCCTCGAGGTAAGTCAAGCCCTGTTTTTATGTACTTGAAACATATGAACTGATTTCTTCTAGTTCCAAGGTGGCTCCTACGATGTTTGGGGCGGGAATGGATACGAAAAGTGTGCAGAGCTTCTCAACCAGGAGTTCACGAGAGTTTTCAACAAGAACAACATCGCTTTCGGAATCAACATCCTCAATATGTACATGGTGAGTGGCTCTGCCAACCAGGGTAGCTTGTGACACTCATTCTCTATAGGCCTTTGGTGGCACCAACTGGGGCAACTTGGGTTATCCGAGGGGCTACACATCTTATGATTACGGTGCAACTATCGCTGAAGACCGTACAATCACTCGCAAAAAGTACGGCGAGGCCAAGCTTTTGGGGTACTTCTTCTCTTCTGTTCCGGCCTACAGGGAAGCTGTGCCGCGAAGAGCAACAACGGCACTCACGACCACTGCCGACCTGACCGTGACGCCGCTATCTGCCAATGAGACTGGATTCTGGGTGCTGCGTCATACCGACTACTCTCAGCGGAAGAAGACAGAGTATGAAATCACTCTTCCCACAAGGGCGGGTAACATGACGATTCCGCAGCTTGCTGGGAAGTTGACCTTGAATGGTCGGGATTCCAAGATTCTCACCACTGACTTGCAGCTGAGTGGTAACACTCATCTTCGATACTCAAGTGCCGAGATCCTTGCCATCACGGAAACGGATGGCCGGCGAGTCCTCGTCTTGTATGGCCGAGCTGACGAGCGTCACGAGTGCGCCATTGACATCCCGCGCAACGCAAAAATATATGAGCATCGTCAAGGTGTTGAGTCATCCATCAAAACCAAGAGGCAAGGTGGCTCTCTTGTCGTCGCTTGGGATGCCGCAAAAGAGCGTTCAATTGTTGACCTTGGAAGCACACGGCTGGTTCTGCTTGGTAAGTCAAAGAGCTTCGATGCAGTCTGTTTATGGTCCATTGACACTGTCGCGTTAGGGAATGATTCGGCCTACGACTACTGGGTCGTTGACTTGCAAACCACTGGCCCGAAACAAAAGATCATTATCAAGGGGCCATACTTGGTTCGGAGCGTACGCGTGCAGGGTAACAGACTCGACATCTCGGCAGACTTCAACCAGACGACCACCGTAGAAGTATTCGCCGTGCCCGCTCAGGTCAAGAATCTATTCATCAACAGCAAGAAGTCCAAGCACTCGGAACCTATCAAGGGCGTTTGGTCAACGAATGTCTCGTTCGAGACACCGCGTATCAGTCTTCCCGACTTTTCCACCAGCAGCTGGAAATTTATTGACAGCCTACCAGAGGTGAAACCCGAGTACGACGACGCTGGGTGGCCCAAGGCAGATTTGCGAGACTCGCACAATGACTATCGCGCTCTCTCAACGCCAACTTCTCTGTATTCCGGGGATTACGGATTTCATGCAGGCCTTCTGATTTATCGGGGACATTTTGTTTCCTCAGGCAATGAAACAGGATTGGAAATCTGGAATCAGGGAGGGTGGGCTTTTTCCAGCTCCGCATGGCTGAATGGTACCTACTTGGGGTCGTCCAAGGTCAACGCTACAAGGCCTGACGCCAACACGACGTACGAATTTCCCCGGTTGGATCAAGGCCGCAGATACACCCTCACTATTCTTCAAGACAGCCAAGGATATGAGCTCAACCCCTGGGTCGGGGACGACGAAATGAAGCATCCACGAGGGATTTTGAACTACACCCTTCAGCAACGGGAACAAGAGTCAATAAGCTGGAGAATCAGCGGGAATCTTGGCGGAGAAGACTACCAGGATCGTGTCCGTGGGCCATTGAACGAGGGTGGTAGCTTCGTTGAGAGAAATGGTTTTCACCAGCCCGGACCACCGACTAAGGAGCGTTCATGGAGTAAACGGAATCCAATCACAAAGGGCCTTTCTGGGCCGGGCCTTGGGTATTTCACCACATCCTTCGATCTGAACCTTCCCCAAGGATGGGATGTGCCACTCTTCTTTTCATTCGCCAACGAGACAGCAGGGCTGCCGTCAGATCAGATTAACAATCAGATATATCAATCAAATCAATCAATTCAAATCAGATATGGAATTTCATCAGATCAATCAATTCAGATACAAGCGTCTATACATCTGATATATCTGATATCCCTTGCACAGAGAGCGGTTACCCTAGAACTGCCGGATCATCTATATGCTCCGACTCCGGAGAGTAAGGCTCTCTCCGAAAAGCAACGGTGTTACAGGGGTCAGCCGAGCTGATTGGTCCTGGACCCCTGCTTGCCTGGTCCTGGCCGGAGGCAAATCTGAAGGAAGGTTCCCCCTTTTTTCCTACTCTCGCTCTATCACGGTATAGCCTTAGCCAGATGAACATACACCACCCTTGGATCGTCAGAAACCTATCTTAGCTATTTAATTTTGAAGCTATCTAGACCTTCTGCTAATCATAGTCCAAAATATCCGAGACCGCTTTAAAAGGCAGCCTTGCTGGCAGCGCGTCGTCATCGCCACCACCCGCATTTCCTCGTCTCGGATCCCGGCCTAAGAGCATCGCCAAGCAGTATAATGCCGCTTTGGCTTTAGCCTCGACTACCGATTCTTCCGTTGACGACCTTTACAAGATTACTTGGGGCCAACGACGTTTCGTTATTGCAAGCCTCTTAGATAGGAGGAAGAGCAGGGGCCGGCGAAGCTGGATCGGAAACCATAGCTGGTTCCTAGCAGAATTAAGGAGAGACAATACATCTAGCGGGGATATCTGGTGTTGCCGGCTCTGTGATGATAAGGGCACACCGCGATTTTTCAATGCTCAGTCGATATCTTCGGCACAAGCCCATCTTTACAAGTTAGCGGTCCTTCCCTTTTTCTAGGTATTACTAACAGTTTCAGAGCTCACAGGATCACCGAGACCTTCGAACCGGGCTCATCTAACGATTCGTCGGTCCTCGATCTTCAAAGAAGCGCATCCAAGAAACGGCCAGCTCCTTCTTCCTTCATTCTTCCCCGAGCGAAGATAGCGCGGATCAGAGAGCTCTCAGTTGGCTATATTGTTGATTCTAATCTCCCCTTTACTACCTTCGAGAGTACCTACCTACAAGAGCTATTCCGTCAGCTAGACCCTGATCTTTATACCCAGGTGCCCTGGGGTCGAACTGCAGCTAAGAAAGACCTAGAGGATATACTCTCTTTAAAGAAAGCGGCTATCAAGGAGGAACTCGACAAGGCTATTACCCAGGTACATATCAGCTTCGATCTCTGGACCTCTCCAAACAGACTAGCTTTCATTTCGATCTTTGGTCACTATATTGACCAGAGCAACTTATACCAAAAGCCGGCTGCTAGCTTTCAGGAGGCAAATTAGGTCTCACGCCGGCGAGAATATCGCCTACACTATAAGGAATATCGTCCGTGATTGGGGGATCGATTCGAAGCTTAGGGTCTCGATCTATGATAATACGACCAGCAACGATATTTGCTTGCGAAGCCTCTACACAACTCTCGATGCCTCGATGACTCGAGCGGATACGGAGGCACGAAGGATACGATGTTTCGGGCATATTCTAAACCTTGTTGCCCAAGCTTTCCTCTATGGCGATGATGCAGCTTCTTTCGAACTTCAATCTGAGGCTTATGGCATGCTAGAGCGGGTTAAAGAAGACCTCGAACACTGGCGAGCTAAGGGTCCAGTTGGGAAGCTTCATAATATCGTCAGGTTCATCCGAGCCTCTCCGCAACGCACCGAAGCATTCAAAGCACATGCCAAGGAGCAGGAGGAGGCGGACATATACAAGCTTGCAGAAGAATCAACGGCCGAGCTTGAAGTCATACAGAACAACGCTACGAGATGGAATTCGACCTATATGATGATCGAACGCGCCTTGATCAAGCAGTCTGAGCTCAATAGCTTCATTCAAGAGCTAGGGCTAGAAGCAGACGCCTCAAGAAGGGTTCCTACAGCTGACATCCTGACCTCTGATGACTAGAAGGTCCTCAGGGAGGTTAGTCATATCTTAGAGCCGATCTATAATATGACGATGAGAACACACGGGGATGGGGTACAAGCGGGGGGTCACGGCCGGCTCTGGGAGGTCATGACAGGGATGGAGTTTATTCTGGAACATCTCGAAGACTGGAGGGTTCTCTACGAGGATGAAACTGCTCATCTAGCTGCGGAAGTAAGACATATGATCCAGGGAGAGGAGCCCGAACCAGCTACGGGTGTGAAATCAACATCTGCGCGACCATCAGCAGTCGGACAAACCCGAGAGCGACCCTCACGCCAGCAACGACTACCATCACGACTTCAGGGGTATAAGATCACGCCGTTACGCCGCCGCCGCGAAACAGCTCTTCCGGCCCATCAACTTGCCAGCCCACAGTTTAATGAAGATGCCCTCCCCTGCACATTCTCGAGAGGACTACCTACAGGGCGATGCTCGTTCCATGAGCAATATTGCTAGTATGGAGGGCCAAGAGCGTGCAAGTATTAGGGGCAAGCATCAATAATGCTTGGATTAAGCTTAACGAGTACTACACTCTCCTCGGGCGATCGCCTCTGTTTGCGGCCTCTGTTGTTCTAAATCCGGACCTTGGCCTCCGGTGGCTTGAGACTAACTGGACCTCCCCGGAGCAGCTACAATGGCTTCGGGATGCAAAGGATGGCATCAAAGGCTACTTTGAGCGTTGGTACTCAAACGACGATAATGCCTCTGAGGAGAGTATTTTCGCCACGCCCTCGTTAACGCCCCGACCTGAGCAAAGTAGGTTTAAGCAGTGGGTAAAAAGCCGGCAGCCTAAGCTCTCAGCAACAGGCAGTGAGCTTGAACGATACTACAGGCTTGAGCCGGAGCAGGTGAATGACCCTATTCAGTGGTGGATTAATCATAGGAACGCTTTCCCGCGTTTAAGCAGATTTGCATTGGACGTCCTTGCTATTCCGGCCATGGCAACTGACTGTGAGAGAGCATTCAGTCTTGCGAAGCTTACAGTCACCTCACAGCGGCATTCCCTGCTTAGATCGAGCATTAAGTCGGTCCAATTACTAAAGAACTGGATCAGGGGAGGGCGTATTACTCTAGGGGGCCTATGCTTAAGCAACAAGGCCAGTTAGAACCTAGGGCAGGATCCTGAGGATAGGGATAGCTTCACGTAAGCTATGATATATCAGATATCTATCAATCAATCAATCAGATCAGATATAGAGGGCAAATTATCAGTTCAGATCAGATTTGGGTCCTGATCTGATTTGATTGATCTGACGGCAGCCCTGCGAGACAGTTCCTACGCCAGCCTATCGTGCGCAGTTGTTTGTCAACGGGTACAACTTTGGTCATTACATCAACGAAGTGGGCCCCCAGAAATCTTTTCATGTACCTGAAGGTGTTTTGAATCATCAGGGCGAGAACTGGTTGGGAATTCTAATCTGGTGCCAGGAGCCAGACGGTGTGAAATTAGATGGTCTCACGTTGGAATACAAAATGCCAGTTCGTTCTGCCATGGAGAGGGTCAAGCCCATTTCTCAGCCACGATGGAGAAAGAGAAAGAATGCCTATTAGTTTTAGAAGTTATATAACGCAAATTTCTATTTCTTACTATGGCTTACTTTCAAACAGTCTAGGTCGAATAGTATTCTTTTACTATTGACGTAAGTAGAACATGATCAATCCATGTTCTATTCTCCTTTCTCAAGTGAAAACAATCCGAACATGTTTCCAAGTTAACGGTAGAAAGTAACCGGTGAGATTAATCTTAACCATGATGAGATACCCTCGCTAGCCTTTGACAATGGGATGCTATTAGCAACTTCCCTAGTACTTTTCTATTTACTCTTTCCTCTTGATCTTATCCTCGATGCACTCAACAGTACTTTCTTCCAGGCGCTTCACATTCTCTTCTGCAGGGTTCCTGTCGAAAATCTCACTAATTTCCTCCAAGGAGCGATTCTGTAAGTTTGATTAGATTGCGGCATGCGAGAATCAGGTATCGGCGGGATGGACTGACCTTGGTCTCGGGGAACGCAAAGAAGACAGGTGTTGACAATGTGTTCTTTATTATAGTTGAGGCCCGGCCCTCGACGGGTTAACTGAGCCAGAAGATCGCACGACTACGATCCCTCCATCGACTGGAACTCTACTATCCCTTGGCTGCGAAAGCACACCAAGATGGAGATCTGGGTAAAAGGCGTCGCATCGGCTGATTATGTGGTCTTGGCTATCAGGCATGGCCTAGATGGCATTGTTATTTCTAACCATGGCGGCCGGCAGCTGGACGGCGTTCCCGCCACGCTTGACGTGTTGCGTGAATGCGCCATTGCGGCCAACGGCAAGATTCTAATCACTGTGGCTGGTAGCATCCGCCGTGGCACCGATATCTTCAAGGCTCTTGCTCTAGGGGCCTCTCATGTCTTTGTTGGCAGAATTCCCATCTGGGGCCTCGCTGTAAGATCATGCCGAAACCTTGTGTCGCAGCTGACAACAATGCCCTAGATGCCGCAAAATCAAGGATATCACTGGCGGACATGTGGCATATCTCAATTCGAACGGCGTATTGGCCAAACTGTAGAATGTTTACAGGGCAGGTTATGAGCTTTATATCTATCTCATTGTTATATTATATGAAGCGCCGTTGATAAGAGAGCTGCTTGTACGCAATTGACCGTCGGAATTCATACCCGTAGAGCCGGCGCTGCGGACTAGTGTCAGCTTACCCGCCGTCTGAAAGCCTTTTCCTGGTTTATTCCATGTAAATGGCGCCAAGTCCTTGGGGTTGTCGTCGATGTGGCTGACGAAGAGCTCATCGCCCTTGGTGCTCAAGGGGGGCGTCCCAGATGGCCTAGAACTTCTTTAAGAACGGCCCATGGACGTGCCGCTTGAGGTCGAGGTACTTGGGGTTATTTGGGGTGAGCGAGGATGTCTCCCGCCTTGAAATGGTACTTCTTGCCTGACTTTGTCGCTGGGACCTCGGCTGACCCTTCCAGCAGAACCATGGTCTCGTCACCCAATGGAGCCGAATACACGATATCGCAAGTGCCGTCATCATTGCAGCCTGCGATGCCAGGGCCCGTCCGCCACAGACCCGACGCGAGTGGCGGTGACTCCTCCAGTACGGATGGTCACGACCTCGCCCTTTGACTGAGGAGCATGAAGAGGATCTTCCCAGTCAAAGGGAGTCCACATAACTTACCTGTCTATCTCTTAGTGTTTGGCAAGTTTCCCACCACACTTTCTAAAACAAATAAGACCTCGAGATTAAAGCATACTGGCTGTAAATAACCGCAGGTACATTATCCTCGGCACACAATCAGCGAAGGTGGCCCATAGCTGGATCGCTGCTGTGTTTCCAAGAGATTGTTTTGTACCAGCCCACATCAGAACACGCAGATGGCTTTAAGGCCATGAGGGCAAATCAGCATGTCATTTCCAGGCAGCAACGTTGGGACACTTTCGGGGTTGGCCTCTGTCGTCACCCTCGCACTGTAAATGGGGTTGCCATCATGCCACAAGCGAACGCCACATCGACCCTCAACTCCTACATCGTCATACGAGACAACGCCATATTTCGCAGCTTGGCAACATGTGATAAAGGATACCTCTGCCACAGGGAGCTTAACCGTAAGTCGGTAGGTAGTCTCTTCTGCACTAAGCCACTGGCGTACTTGCGGCACTCATCAGGCTTCTATATGATCCGTTGCCCTCCTCACCATTCCAGGAGATGCTGTCTCGTCTTCTTTTTATGATCGCAATATTGTGCCTAATAATAATAAACCTTGGATCTTTCCTTATCTACTATCGCACCTAAGCTAAACCAGCCTCCACCGGGCTATCAACATCTCAGCCATGGCCAATCACCCTTCCACCAAAGATCATGTCGATAGCCAGACGTCTAACCCAGTTGTCAAAACACATTCAGGCTACATCCAGGGTAAGACTACCAACGGCATCCACATCTTCAAAGGCGTGCCATTCGCAGCACCGCCTTTTGCGTCTAATCACCTTCGTCCTCCGCAGCCACCACAGCCATGGCAAGGCGTACGTGATGCGCTAGCCTTCGGGCCAAAATCACCTCAGACTGCCTATCCTCCCGGTATCGCTGAAGCTCTAGCAGAGTTGGTCGATTCAGGCGAGGACTGTCTGACGCTCAACGTCTGGACGCCTAATCTGGAGGCGGCTAGGCTACCAGTCATGGTTTGGATCCCAGGTGGCATGTTCGAGTTCCATGCCACAGGCGGTGCAGCGCCTTATGATGGTAGTAGGTTCGCTCGAGACGGTGTTGTGTGCGTCACTATCAGTTACCGAGTTGGTGTCGAAGGTTTCCTCTACCTGCCTAGCGATGGGGTCTCCAACCTCGGTCTGCTCGACCAGATTGCCGCTCTCGACTGGGTACAGAAGAACATAGCCAGTTTTGGCGGCGACCCAGACAAAGTCACCATCTTTGGGCAGTCAGCAGGCGGGATGAGCGTCGCTACTCTGTTGGCAGTCCCGCGGGCAAAAGGCCTTTTCCGCCGTGCCATAATCCAAAGCGGGAACAGTCCAAAGGTCAACTCAGCCGCCGTAGCAGAGCGCATCGGGCGTCGATTTGCGGAGATCCTGGGAATCGAGGCCACAGGGGAGGCTGTCGCTGCAACACCGTCTGATAATATTCTGGAGGCGCAGGCGAACCTGCGAGAGGAACTTCAGTCACAGCCCAATCCTGCCTTTTGGGGCGAGGTTGCCCTCAGCTATCTTCCGTGGGCGCCTGTGGTGGATGGGGATATTCTTCCGAAGCACCCGCTAGATGCTGTGACTGCGGGAGATGCGGCTGGCGTTGATCTTATGGTTGGGTCTAATACCGATGAGACTCGGATTTTCTTTGTGTCTGACGGTTCTATCGACCGCATCACTGAAGAAGTATTGCCGATGATGACTGGCGTGTATGGTGTGTCACCTGAAGGTCTCAACACATATCGTTCATGGTATCCAGGAGCCAGTGCTGGCGAGTTGTTTTCAGCGGTCCAGACAGACTGGTACTGGAGGATTCCAGCCGTTCGTTTCGCTGATGCTCATTCAAAAGTCTCCCGGGCCTCTACTTACATGTACGAGTTCGCATGGCCCTCACCACAGATGGAAGGTCGGCTCGGCGCTGCGCATGCTGTTGAGATGGCTTTTGTCTTCGACACGCTCGGGCTGGGAACCGAGGCTCTTCTTGGACCGAGTCCGCCTCAAGCACTCGCCAATGAGATGCATAGAGCTTGGGTAGCGTTTGCGTCGACGGGAGACCCCAACTGGCCAAAATATGACGCTTCGCGGAGGACCACGATGCATTTCGACTCCGAGTCGCGAGTGATTGGTGACCCTCTCAAGAGGGAACTTGAGCTTTGGGAGGGTGTGATTTAGCCACTATATGTATATAGAACCGAAACATCTCTCTGGATGTTCTATATGCACTACGCGGCGTCCTTTAATACGGAGGAAGATCTCGCTTATTATAGATCGCTAGAGCACCCCTGCTAGTGAGCGTTATGGTATATGAGATAGTATCTGTGTCTCAAGGGATAACGGGTCGTGATGACTAGCTAGGGTAGCTATATCTTGCTTCAGCGTTTCTCCCTATCTCTTAATACCCGTCTAAGAATCTTTCCGCCAACAATCCATCATGTCCCAAGCCTCTATCCACCATCATCGTCATCTCCAGGCGCCACCCTTCCCCTGATTCCAACACCCAGCACGAGATCTCGAATACATTTAGCTATCAGGCGGAAAATCGAATAGCCCTGGCTTTGTTGTTGTTGTTGAAAGAACCGTTGTCATCCTCCTCATCTTCCTCCTCATCTTCATCATCATCGTTGGCTGAAGCACCGTTGCTAACTGCAGCGTTATTCTGAACCGCACCATTGTTGGCTGAGGCGTCATCATTAGCGGCAGCATTGTTGTTGGCTGCACCGTTGTTGACGGCAGCATTATCATTTGTGGCGGCACTATCGTTACCGGCGTTGTTGTTGGCAGCACCATTGCTGGCGGCATCATCAGTGGCGTTGTTCGCACCTCCAGCGTTACCACCCGCCATCTGAACAGGAACAACACCACCAAAAGGACCAGCGCGAGCAGGGTTCTGGCAGCGGACAAGACAAACATTGTTCTGGCCGGCAACGGTGCCAGTGCACTCCTGATCAGCGGGTATAGCCGCGACGAGGGGAAAATCCGAGGCCTCGCCATCACGGTTGCGGCCACGCTCGTTGCCTTCAACGTTCTGCGTGACGGTGATGTCGGCCCAGCTCTGGCCAGTGCCATCATCGTTGATCATACAAGTATAAGGCCCAGCGCCGTCGCTGTTGACCTGGTGCAGCGTCATGGTGAGTTCGCCGCCCTGCGTGACCTGCGGCAGATCATCATTAGTCTCAGCTAGGATGGCTGAGGTACCGGTCTCGACATCGTTGTCACCCCCGCCAAGAGTCTCGCCGACGGTCTCGGCCGAGTCACCGCGGAAACGGGTGGCATCCTGCTGGAAGGGCCGGCGGCGCGTGCCGTCACGGGGCGTAGTGTTGTCGACGCCCAGGGCCATACCCGAGCCGCCGGAGTCACCAACTGCATTGGTGATGACGCTGTGCCCGGTGGTGAGCTGAGCCAGGGCGAGGAGAGTCCAGGTGATGGCGGTCTTGACGGAAGGCATGTTGATTTTGATTGTGGTGGTGTAGAAGTTTGTAAAATAAGATCAAAGGATTGGTAAATGAAGACCTGTCCGGCAGGGAAGAAGAGTAGCTTGGTAAGAGACTGGAAAGAAAGCTAAGGCTGATGATGATGAGCTGGATAATTCACCGAGAAACAGCCCATGATTTATAGTCCATCGACATCGCAACCACAACCTCTTTAGACACGAGCTCACCGCACCAAGACACCTGAAGCCATCGCCAAGCTCCCCAGCCTCAGGATCCAACCCCATGAGGCAGCGTCCCTCCACCGTCGAAGCGCCCTCCCCTCATGTGTGAGGGTGCATTTGTGCTTCGCCACAATGGATGAGGTTATCGACATTGGCTACGGAAGCTGTGAGGGCTGAAGTCAAACGAAACGCTACTCTGCGCGGCCAATCGCGACTGAATTCTGACGCGACGCTGACCGTTTCGAACTGGGTTTGAGTAACAGGTTGTTTCCGGAACTTTGACGATCCTGGGTGGACGGACCGCCCATGGGTCTTGGCACGGCCCGAACTAACCGACAGGACCTTCTCTGCACTTGTCTGTAAAAAGTTTTGCTGCTTTTGTTCCCCAGGTCTGAATGGTGAGCTGCTGCGCAGTCAGGAGCTAGCCGAGTGCCCAATGATACGACTTGGCTAGGTTTCAAGCTACGTCTGGGTTTGCGGCCTGAGTCTGTGAGAGTTGTTCCCCTCATGGGGCTTATCACCACCTTTTAAGTCTCTTGTTCTTCTCTATCATTCGTTCATTGGTCTAGTCGATTGATTTCGGGTATCCAATCGCCATCTTGTGATGTGATAGCTACCCACAGCATCCTTCTCAAATTTCTAAGAAGCCAGTCGGAAAACGCTGCCACTTGTGGCCGATGCTACTATGCAATCGGGCACTACTCAATCTCGGGATCAACAATGCCCGATAGATCTTTGCAATAACCTTAACCTCTACGATTAAGCAACTACTAGACCCTACTTGACTTTCTTGCTGCCACCATGCAGTCCATGTCGCCCTGCTTCGCAAACCAAAAGTTGGATACGCTCCATGGCTCCTCGGGATGAACAAGCTCAAAGTCAAAATGCCTCAAAATCTCGGGGAGCAGCTTTGACATCTCCATCAACGAGATATTCTTTCCCAGACAGACACGTGACCCGGTGCCGAATTGGACCATGTGCCGATCCATCTCCTTGGCCTTCTCCTCATTCTCCAGCCACCGCTCCGGTCTGAAGACCTCGGCGTCGTCCCCGAAGATCGACGTGTTCCGGTGAATCACGTATGGATTAATGCCGACCTCGGTCCCCGCTGGGATATCGACCGAGCCGATTTGGAGGCCCGAATCTGGAACGTAGCGAGGGAGACTCCATTGGACTGATGGGTGCACTCTCATGGCCTCCTTCATAACCTGCAAGACATTAGTCACAAAAGACTTGATGCAGTAAAATTGAAGAAGCCTACTGCCTGAAGATATGGCATTTTACAGGCTTCGCCAAACGTCACCGGATCGCTGACTTTCCCCTCAGCGCTGAACGTGTCGACCTCATCTTGAAGCCGATGATATGCCCGCGGATTCTTGAGAAGGAAGTAAATAATGGCCCGCAGGCTGATGGCCGTCGTATCACTTCCAGCAGCGACGTTGGCAAAGCAGCTGCGCCAGATGGTGGACTCGTCACGTCCCATCTTTTGCAGCCTGGAGACGAAGTCAACCTGGCCTTGGGCGCCACGCTCCAGTCGGTCCTGGATTTGACTGCCCACAAATTCGTTGAAGACACCTATCCCGGGAGGGTATGCAAGGCCGACTTTTGACAGCAGCGTGTTGACAAGGTAGTAGAGCGGCCAGAACTCGGGCATGACTGTAAAGAGTGCGCCGTGGATGAGATAGCGTTCGAGTTTTGAGATGCAGCCTTGAACGTCTTTGCCCTCTTGCATGAACCCGAAAGGCCTCGAGAAGGTGATTTGCCCAATGACCTGGCGTTGGAGTTAGATGGAGCACTACTCATGGGATTCGTTGTTCACTGACATCAAAGGCATAGAACTGCAGCCACTTTGCAATATCAAGAGGCTTGCCCTGGCCAGCTAGGCCCCGAAACTGATCGCACATGGTTTCCACACACTTATCCACCATGGGCTCCAACTCGACTAGAGAAGTCATGCTGTATGCAGAAGCAATCTCCCGGCGGTGGTGGGCATGACGCGCAACATTCGGGTCGGTAAACAGATCATCGTTATCCTTGGTGCCGAACGGGATGTAGAACTTAGTCTTGCGGAAGTTTGAGGAGTGGCCGTAGATGGTTTTGATAGCAGAAGGATCAGATATCAGCACCTCGTTGGGGCTGATTCGCACAACCGGTCCGTATCGAGCGTGCAGTTGCATCTGCACCTTTTCCAATTGGCCGTGGGCGACGCAGTTGAGTTTCCAGAGTCTGGTGAAGCCTGCCAGGAAGGGACCTGGTACATGGCGAAGTCGAGGTAGATACTTGTTGCTGACGAGGTGGAGCAATAGAACGGAGATGCTAAAGAGAACTGCATGGCTGATCGTGACATGAGCCAGGGCCGAGCGAAGCTGTTCGATTGTATTGGAGCGAAAGGTGGTCATGGCTTCGGAGGTTGGAGATCATGCGGCGATGTTGTTGTGATGTTTCCACCAAAGTGGAGATCTCGGGAGCATCTATAGAACTACAAGATCCGGTAATTCCAGATCAAATCCGAGAAATCGGAATTGTTGACACGGAACAGACTCCGGGCATGCTGTGATGAGTCCATTTCACTCGTGATTGGCCTGCTTTGAGAGTCTATCAAGCGGGATCAGCCACCCCCGCAATCTTACCCTTTTTAATAGCCAATCCTCCTGCAGCCTTAGAACCTGTACCCCAATCATACACTACGCCCTTAAGTGAGCATGCCTCGCAGTGGTGAACGGCTGTTTGATGTCAGCCTGACAGCCACTCTGGGAAGGGTGGAGACTCGGAGGGTTCCACCTTGCTGACAAGACACCTCGGGTCAAGCGGATGGAATAAATGATAGTCCAACCTTTACAGAATCATCTAGAAAACACGAGACAATTCTCTCATTGGCACCAGGTTTGCAATACAGCCTCTTAAGCTTGCATTAGGGTGGTTCTCATCAAAACAGCAAAGTCCCAATTACCTCAACTCCTACCGCTTGTCGAGACATTGGTTCGCAACAAGCAAAAGTGACGGTCAACTTCTACTCTGAGCGAGCGTCATTGGCGTCTTGGCGTGCCAACAAAACTCATATCTCAAGACGCTTCAGACTGAAATTATCTCATGGACCAAGTATACACACCAAGCGACACCAAACTCAAGAAGAAGATATTATTAGCCCAAGATGCCGGGGCTCAAAACATATGGTTTATCGAGTGCCACGATTCAGATCTCTTTCCCGAGGATAATTCTTGCACCTGTAATCTCACTAGGCTCGCTAATCAACAATCACAGGCGGCGGCCAACCGTCGGATCACGGGATCCCAACTAACCTTGATGATTCCAGCCATAAACCCATCCAAGTCAGCTCCAAACACATGGTACGATAATCCCGTCAACCCCCATAGACGTCTTAACGCCTGTTTTACTGCTGCAAAGGCAGTTGTAACAGAGACGAACTTTACAAACAGTGCGACTGGGGAGAAAGGTACGAGGTGTGATCAAGAGTGATCAGGAGCCGATCGACAGATAGGATAGCTAGATTTTGATTGAGTATTGGTGGTTCTGACGCTTCAACATGGGCCGATGGCGTCGGGTAATCATTCACCTTGCATTATTGCCGGCGGTATTGGATTGAAGCCCCGTAACGAAGCATATTCATGGGCCGGGACCATAGGGCCCGTCAGATCTCCGCCAACGGCGATGCCAATAAGTAGCTCCGAAGGAGCCGGCGAGCGAGCGAGCGAGCGAGCGACGAATGAAAAGTGTTGTAATGCTGTCAGCGGCAACAACTCCGCAGAGAAATGCAGCATGTCACGGCTGAAGGCCAGGTGGGGAAGTTCGGCAGATGCTGAGAGGTGGGAATCTCTTGCAAGACTGCGACTATTCAAGCATTATCCCGGAAGTTCTTACCTACTGCAGTGTGTATTCACCCGATGCTCAAGCCAGCCGTCATTTGGACGAATGGGTGACGTGTTATCCCGAGGCCACATCAGCATGTGTGCGGGAATTTTCATCGTGTTCCGCACTAAGAAACTCTATATTTGGTATGTCCTCACATCGCCTTCATCTATTCATTTAATTGTCAAATTGCAACTGGCATGGGACCGGCGATATGATTCATGGGCCAGGGTCTTGCTCGTGATACCTACACTGCCCCCTGAATCACATTGAAAGCAAAGTTGGTATTCGATACGTAACTAAATACCAAATCAACTGGCGGTCAGTATAGGGACGGCCCGTCCCACGTTTTGCATCAGATACCGTATCGACTCAATACATTCGGGCTGCTAGCCTCTCTTCTACAATGCCCGATTGGCCATCCTATAGTTATGGTCTCTAACGATAGAATCTAGCTAGTATGGCTAATAAGAGAGCTTTGACAAGGGCACTCAGACCCATTGTCCGGTCTAGACGTGTTGAGTCGATACTGTATCCCCTTGAGATGCATGAGGTGCGTTTTGCGTACGCTGGACCCGATCAAAATGGCTCAAATGCACGGTACTTGATTTCCCACCTGCTTTGGCCTATAATAAAATTCACGGGTAACCTTCATGTTACAGCAACTTCTGAGGGGAGTCACAGTTCCCATTTTGTACCGATGGACAAGTGGAGAGCCACACCACCCACAAATACACAAAGCGCAACTTTTGCTGCCGGACTCGCCATATTAGTGGATCAAAGAAGAGTCAACAGCTTCTATGGACGGGTACAAAGCAGAGACTGATTGCACTGAAGTTCAGGTAGCTCAACCGACGGAACATGGGCGATCAGTCGCTGACAGAAGAGGCATGGACAGGCTTTGGACCCGGTACAAGAGGATATTAACCAAGAAGCAAGCTTTTCCTCAGCCTTAGAACTAGGCAAATGTAGTATTGTAAGTAAACGACATAATTTACCGAATTCGCTCAAGATTACTGACATAGAGATTGTATCGCTGCAAGCTAATAGCCACTTTAAAGATCCAACTGGTTGAATCTCGAGTCATGTCAGATATCGAGGCAGTTAAACACGCGGTGTCGGAAACTCCGACAACGGAGGGGCTGGATCTAAGTAAGATAGGGATTAGGACGGGCATGGGAGTCCTCTTATTGACTGCCAAATGATCTCTCCGATGCGCACGAGCCCGTATGTCGCGGCACATGAGATGCTGAAACGTCTCTCAGTATACCTAGTCCTTATAGGTCACACGTAATGCTATTCCCGAGAAGCAAGACACTCTTGGTCAGTGGTAGCGGTGATTTGGTTTTCTCGGAGTTTCGTTATCACTGAGAAAGCTCGATCTCAGTAGTGGGGCTTGCTGCAGGTCTGTGTTGATACACGGTACCTTCATGCATTGATGTGACATTCTTTCCGTATAGGGAGCTCATCTGAGGGCAAGACAGAGCCCGGATTATGCGAATACCCCGAGTCCGTGATCGAGCCTTCAAACAGGGTCAAGCCTTGAAAACAAGTTGAACCAAGGAGTATCAAACTAATGGAGCGCACATTACAAAAGGGGGCCATTTCCCGGCTCTGAAGTAGTCAACTTACACACACTTCCATCCAAATTGGCTCTTTCCCCATCATTATTACAATCTACCATGAACAAACCTCAGCAGGCCGTCCTTATCGTGGGCGGCAGTGTCGCCGGCCTCACCCTCGCCAATATGCTCGAGAAGTTTGGCGTGGACTACATTGTGTTGGAAGCATACGATGAGATCGCACCACATGTTGGCGCGAGTATTGGCCTTTTGTCGAATGGGCTGAGAATTCTTGACCAGTTGGGATGTGCGGATCAAGTCATATCGTTGATCGACAGGCCTATGCGAGATTCATACCTTCGCAACCCGGATGGGTCGCTAATCAAGCACTATAGTGGGATTCGTGAGGGTGAAGTCGAAAGGTATAACTGACTGCCCAGTACGACTGTTTCGCTGACCAACATTTCTTTCATCCAGCGGTACCCTGCCATTATCGATGCATGTTTGGCATCTCGCGTCCTATTGAAGCGCTCCTAGGAGGGATACACTATGTGCACAATCACAACTTTTCCTATCTAGTCCTCACGGGGCCGGGTGGAAGGGTCTACTAGTTCCTCTTTGTCAAGTTGCCTGTTCTGCTTTACGGCAATGACAGCCCGAGATACACCAAAGATGATGAAGCTCGGCTTGCGGAAGAGCACGCACTTGATCAAGTCACGATGACTGTTCAATTTGGCCACATCTATGAAGCCAGGACAAGCTCTGCACTAACTCCACTCCACGAGCATGTATTTCAGCAGTGGCACTTTGGCCGCATCATGACGATTGGCGACGCGGCCCACAAGGTAGGACGCCTAATTCCAACGCTCACGTTGTATTGTTCTAACCATCGTCACCGTTAAGTTCCATCCGTTGACTGGACACGGAGGCAATGCTGCCATTGAAACGGCTGCTGCTCTGGTGAATCATTTGCATTCCAAGAGGAATCTGAACTGGAGCGACTCGGAGATAAACGCTGCCTTTAGCGCTGCGCAAAATGACCGTCATGATCGCGTGTCATGGCTCGTCGCAGATGCTCACGAGTACCAGCAGAGGCATGCCTTGGCGACGCCTCTGTGGAGGGTAGTGGCGCGGATACTACCTCTCTTCATCAATGGCGACGCCGCCTTTCATGTCTCAGGGCAAAAGTATGTCGGTGCCAGCCGACTGGACGGTCTTTCAGTCGTGAAGCGACAACACGCAGTCCCATATGACGATGAGCTTCCCATGAAGCCTCTGCGCCCGACCTGGCTTTTAACTGGCCTTGGAGTGATGACGCAGGGAATATTGTATCAACTATCCAAGAAACTATTGCTGTCCTTGCAAGTTCCTACCACAATTGAGGGCGCTCCCCTAAGAGATCACTACACTGGCATAGGATCGGTGGACAAGATTCTGACGGTTCTCGTCTCTGTCTTCGGTGTTCCTCTCGCAGGACACAACAAGGCCAGACTGGTCCAATTGGTGTCTTTCACCCCCCTACTGTTGTCAACCACCCTCGACTGGACCATGGAAGCTTATCGACCTGGTGCCAAAGGACTCCAAACCTCCCTGTAAGTCACGAATCAAGTATTCAGGAGGCCTAAGAACTAGCTCCTTGTGCCACCAGGCCTGTATAAATGACGATGAACAACCAGCTAACCTCGCTATTAACCAGGCCAACTCTATTTGGGACCGTGTATCAGTTACTGGGCGTTGGTCAGATCTCGCCACTGTATCATTTGATCTCTGTACTCGAGCACGCTTTCAGGGGGCCCTTGGGCACAGTTATTGGTTATCCAGTTCCCAAGGAAGTTGCTGACGCTGCGATTCCTGGCCTAGGCTTTGGCTACATCCTCCCTACTGCCCTCATGTTGTGGCCATTCGAGAACAAGGATAGCTGGCAGAAGTTTGTCGCCTTATGGCAGCCGTTCCCCATTTATGTTGGTGTCCTTGTTGCAGGGCTTTCGACTGTCTTCCGTAGGCAGAAAACCACGGCGGCAGTGAGCGGGCTCAAGATGAAACAGAGCCAAGCCAGTGAGAGACCGAGCAAGCAAGCCAAGGCCACACAGTCGACTCTCAAACTGGTTTACGCGGGTGGAGCGGCAACAACCGCGCTTGTCCATCTCTGGGCGGTGTATCGCATTCTTTCCAGCTCCGAGCTGAGTTTCTCTGCGGTATTTGGGAATCCTAGCTCCCAGCTCTCTGGGAGTCATGCTTCCACTCCAAAAGACGATGTTCTTCTTTTCTTCCAGAGAGACATGCCTTGAACGCCGCTTCCGTCCTCGCTCATAACTTCTTTCGCATTCTTCATCTGCGGAGCTTGGGGTATGTCACCACTAAGCAGGCGGTGGCGGCTTCTCTTGTTACAGTGGTTGCGCAACCGGTTGTTAGACCAGCTGCTACCCATGTCGGTTTCCTGGGCTGGAGGGAGGACGTCTTTACGAAGGTTCAGAGACGGATCAGTGCTTGCAACTAGAGCAATGCGTGTATATGTATGTAGTGAGACGAAGTTCGAGTCGCCCAGAAGAAAGAAGGGCTCTTTGTACATAGGTAATATATAAATATTTATCTCAACTACCCCCATCTCCACGCATCAACTCAGCATCAACCAACAATCGCATCATAGGTGACCGCGTTAGTCTTGATAGAACTGCCCAGGCGGCGGATGTCGGTTCCATTAGCAAGCCCCTCGAGGACGAAGCTGTCGTTGTGAGTTCGTCGACAGCCAAGCCTAAGACTCGTACACTCTGGGTGGCATGGCACTCCACGTATCAAACTTTTGTTTCAAAATCCAGGCAATGCCCCAAATACATGATCACTATGAAGTTACGTATAGATAAACTTGTGTATAAAGGCTCTCGGCGGACTAGATTCAGCCTAGTTGGCAAGCCCCAACTCACCTACCGACAATTCGTCATGCTAACATGAAGCCTAAACTATGAAATCTGGATAGTATTGCCGCTCCCAGTGCCTATGTTGAGTTGAACAGTAGGCCGCTTCTCCCACATCTTCTTCATCTCGCCGCGATCCACGCTATGACTTGATACCCCAAACACACCAGTTGCGAAGATTATTGATTCTGTCGCTGTTTCCGGGTCATTCAGCGTAGCAGACCTGACGTTGTATCTAACGGAGGGAATGAAAGTCCTCTGTGTGATCAAGTTGGTGTTCGGGTCGGCTTCGATCAGCAACGATTCGCCTTTTTGCTTGGTTTCAACCGCAGGTCCAATGGCAGCTACATCGGGTGTGATGTGCACAGCGCCGCTGGATCCAGCATGGGACATCATCAGAATGCTCGATGAGTCGGAAAAGCAGCCATTCGTCACGTCGCCAGGGGCATCTTTGGGTACATGATACCCGGTGGCGGACAGGGCAGATAATGCGAAAGAGGCATCAACCAGTTGGATTCCCTCTGAACAAGGAACAGTGCTCAAGCAATCGAGGCCCGTTACTTTGTGCGACCGAATATGCCACCCCGGAAAGTGCGGAGTCAACGGGACAAGAATGGTCTCAATCTCCACGCCGAGTTGTTTGAAGGGCTTCCAGACACTGGATATTGCAGGGACCTTGTGTAAGTCTCCATGAGAGCGAACGAAAGCAGTTTGAAGTCTGACATCGAAGGGCTGCCACCGAACTTTCCACGTCTCTCCATCATCCAAGCTGATGGAAAGTGTACTGTCTGGCGCCAGTTGGTGTAGTTCTGGGCCTGAGGGCACACTGAATCCGAATGCGGAGGAGTAGGCGAGCTTGCCGTACTTGGCTTCTCTGGCCTTGAATTTCCTGGTCGTCATTTGTCCTGATGATAGGAGGTAGTGGTGTTCACGAGAATTGCAGAGAATGTGATGAGCAGGCCAGATAGCCTGAAGAGTGTTTGGATGCCCAACTTGAGGCTGTTTGCTCAGACTCAACTTTGCCATGGGATGGGGCTCCTCTTCGCAGGTCCAGAAAGGGTGGCCTTCAGGCAAGCCAAGAACGATGAAACTCTTCAAACACCAATACACGGACTGTCTTGAGTTGTAGTCCTCGCACAAATACATATTGGGATAAGTATACCCAATGGTCATGGTACCATCAGAATTGAAAATCTCTGGCTTCTTTGACCACCATCGTAGGTGCCGCATAAGCATGCCCTTGATGGAACCTAGGCTTCCCACGGGACTAGGGAGCTGGACGTCGACGAGAGCGAGGGCTGCCCAGAAAGCTCCGAATGCGAATCGGTAGGTCAAACTCCGGCCAAATGGTATAGCGGCGCCTTGTCTCAGGTCAGATATTCAGATCAAGCTTAGGAAGATAGCAACGGGAGGGTTGAATACCATTGACATCAAAGTACCTCCAATATTGGGAAGCAAACTCGGCTGCTTGTTGTCGATATCTCTGGACCCTTTCTTCATCCCTTTTAGCAAACCGAATGTAGAGCAATTGCGCAAACTGGATGGCGAAACTTCCGGAATAGTAATCTGCTTGTTTTCTCTCGTCCCCCCAGACGCCATCAGAGGACCAGCCTTGGCCGAGGTAGAATTCATCAAGCAATGCAAAGTCTTCATCCACCATGTGCGTCACCTCGTGTCTTGGTACTCCAAGGGTCTCGACCAGCGCTAGATTGACGAAAACTCGAAACCACCGCCAGTTGTTACGCGGCATAGAATGATTGTTGATTTGCTGCAACCATTTTGTGAGGTTGAGCTTCGACTCTCGTCCCAAAAGACGCATCATGGCCTCTGGAATGATCAGCAGCGCAAACGCAATCGACTCCATCTCAACCATGCGTTGGTCAGAAGGCCCGACATCACCCCAATACTCAGAGCTAGAAGGATCTACACCAGCTTGGATACCCTGAATCCAGCTGTGAGCCTCACCGATGCCGGGGCCTCCATCATCGGATTCGTTTTCTACAAGGCCTTGAATAGCCCACAGGGGGCGGGCGAACCCCTCGAGTTGGGCGGCAACATCGTCGAAAGCCGGAGCTGTAGAAGGAAACAACTTGACACGGGCTCTAGCTGGAGATCTGTATGGCCCAAGCGGATGTATGAGGGCGATGGCAGCTCGAACAAGGTCGGAACGCTCCCGGAATGGGTTATCAGTGAAGCCAACAAGCCCGGTCATGGCAGTACAATGTGGGGAAGCCGAGAAGGATACTTGGAAGAGTAGCAAAGAATGAGTTTATCGCTCTAAGGTGGCAAAGGATTCATCAAAAATAATCATGAAGCACGCATGAAGTCATTCGGGGCTCGGACTATCTCTGTCCGAGTTACTATTGAGAGCGAAGAGGGTTGCGGGGGTTCGGCACCTCGGGGCAATTCAAGCGGACGACGGATAAATGGACCCGGTGCCCCCTCAAGTCCTTTATCGTTCCTCCGAAACAACATGACAAACGTTCACTGACCTTGAACCACGTGGATATCCGCTTATCTTACGAAAGACCAATGGATAATGACGGGCCAAACGCCTCCACTCGCACTGACGAGCACACCGGAGGAGGCCCGGATACGAGCCTCGCCTGCAACTGCTGCCGGAAACGCAAGCTTCGATGCTCGAGGGAGGCTCCAACCTGCGAGAACTGTCGCAAAACAGGTAGGTCATCGGCCTCTTTCCGGGTCTCACGGTGTCTGACGCGCCCAGGGTATGAATGTGTTTACGAGTCGAAGCGTGCCAAGCCCGGGATGAAGACCGGGGCAATCGAGAACCTACACAGAAGGCTTGGTAAATATTGCGTGATGCACGGGATCACTAACTTAAGCTAACAGATAGGACTAGACGTATTGGAACGGTCTGTCTCGAGGCAACAGGAAGCTCTCAACAACCTGCAATCTGAAGCGGATTCTGGCGGTGACACAAGTTCTCATCAGGGACAGACCGCAACTGGCCACAGCATTCTGTTGTCCCTCGCTCAAGAGATATGCAAGCTCAGCGGGCAATCACCAAAGTCCCCGTCGGTGCCGGAAGGTAGCGATGTCTCTCGCAAGCGACGTCGAATCAGCAGTGATGTTGGACATCAACATGTTGATAGACACAATGCCCCGTCTCTACCCGATAATAGCGTCTTGGAACAGATCATCAGTGCCTACTTCACCCACATACATCCATGGATCCCGATGATTCATGAGGCTCGATTTCGCAGACGAATCCAAGATGATACAGGGAAAGACACTTTGCATCTGGTCCTGCAGGCAATGGTTCTCGTCGCATCACGATATGTCTCGAGCAAGGTCGTCGCGGATATGGCAATGACATTCGCCGGGGACCAAGAAGACTTCAGGGACTGGATTGTGGCCAAAGCTACAAAGAGCATGTCAGTTGAGAACCTGCAAGCACTTATTATTATCTGCTTCAACGATGCAAGTGCGCATTCCTTAGCTGCTCCACTCGACATACTGACCTCGCCCCAGATCGGCAATGGTGAAGCATCCCAAGCATGGTCCCTCGTCGGCGCCTTGACCCGAATCGTTGAGTACCTGCAATTGACAATCGAGGACGATGAAGTTGATCGATCCTCCTTTTCGCAGCCCTATATCTCCTTGCCTTCCCCACAGGGTTGGACCGAGGCTGAAGAGCGAAGGAGGGTGTTTTGGTGCGTCTTCAACTTGGACCGCTTCTGCTCTGTGACAACGGGTTGGAACACTAGTCTCACCTCTGACGATGTCAATCGTCGTCTGCCATGCGATGGAATAACCTGGAGAAAGGAAGATCCCGTTTCTACCCCTTACTTTGGCATCTGGGATAAATCTGCCGGACGCATCGGAAACCCCATCGCGTTCCTCCCAGCGCATCCCATCCCACCGCAGGCTGGTGCAGACGATGAGGGTCGCACCCCATCTGAGGCAGGAACATCACCAGGAGCAGCATCTGCCGTCGACATGACAACCGTGGGCGCCTTTGCCTACTGCATCGAGGCCACAGAGTCTTTGAGCAGAGTTACGAGCTATTTCCTCCAGCAGAGGGTTAACACCAAAGACCAGAAGGACCTGAGCAGCTGGCTGACACGGTTCAAGGAGCTCGATGTCCGCTTGGTGCACTGGAAGATGCTGCTCCCGAGGAAGTGGAAGGTCAACATTACGCAGCAACCGTCGAGGATGGATCCGAATCTGACCCTGGCCCATGTCACACACAACGCATCCATGATTCTCCTTCACCAGCCTATCGCCTTTCCTCCGCTGAATTGGCCTTTCCGAACCAGGTTGCCGAGTCTCTGCAGCGTCGATACATGCCAGGCGGCTGCGGTCGAGATTGCGACTATCACGGATCATTACCTCAACAACTTGGCCGAGATGGGGCCTCTCAATAATCAATTCGCCTTTTGCGTGTATATTGCTGCCAGAGTCCTCCTTCTATACTGGCGTTATAGCTCGATCGATAGCCTGTCGCCCGAGTTCTGGCTATTGATCCAGAGCCTAGAGGCCATGTCAAAACGATGGGCGGGACTTGTTAGTCCTCAAGACAATTTGGCTTCCAAGTATTCCGCAACCCTTATTCAGCTACATGCTCAGTGCACCCAGGATGAATCATTCGCGATCAGCATTCCAGCATATACGACCGAAGTAAAGCATTCAAAGGAACCTCAACAGACCCCATCTCGAGGCCTGGATAGGCGCCAATGGTTGCGGAATGGGGCTCCAAATGTTCCAAGTCCACAGTTGCGGACTACTTATAGCGCTACAGAGCTGGGGTCTCAGTACACGCCGGTCAACATTTCCTCCAATGCTATTTCTCTAGGCCATTCCACTGAGCCGTATAGCGGCGGCTCGGGCAGCGGCGGGGAGCTAGGGATGATATCACAGATGCTGTTTGATGCACAATTTGCCGACATGGACCGAGTGATTAGCTTCGACGACGGCATGTTTGAAGGGGGCGGTGACATGTGACGGGAGAGCAATCCTATTCAACGGGGTCTCTATTTGCCTAGCTAACGCGGCAATTTGACAGAGGAGTCTTCGTCTTATCTAAAAAACCTTTCACTACGTAACCTTTGGATCTCGATAACCTATACTCCCTTTTCTTATTAATGCGAATGACACTTCTTAAGAGAAATCACTCTTATCATTATCGTCAATGGCAACTTCAAAAGAACCCGCCAGCCAGAAAACTTTTTCCGCTCACTAATCAGTTTACAAATTATCAAAGAAGCTCCTTATAGGAACAGGCGGAGAGTAAGCACGGGAAGCTTACAAATTATGTGAAGGCATGCATTCCTATAGTTACACCAACGTAGGTTTGTTGCCTGGTAGACGTACAGTGGCTTGCTTCCAACGGCCCATTGATGAGAAATGCTCCATTCTTGTCGGCTGAGTGTAGGGTGGCACCGAGGTGTCCTTTCCTCAGGAATGGGGAACCGGGCCAATCGAAAGTGGTTTCGTAGGCGGGGGCCCAAAGATAAAGCGGCGGGGTTATGAAATTAATCCGACTGCATAAATTCTGGATGATATGATTATGAGCAACCATATTGTTTAGTGAACACCACTGCACGCTGCCGCCGCAGCGGTTACCTTGGATGAGTAACGTGCATCTACGACATTCTGGCACTTGGAGGAATGCCTTGCTGCATGCTGTCAGCATGATAACTCGACTGAGCCATCAGAATTTCACCCCATTGACTGACAAAATACATCAGCAATCCGAACTGAGAGGCAAATATATAGACCCCAGAGAATTGCGAGAAAGACACAAGATCAACATCTGTTACTACCTCACACCTCATTATTCACGCAATCTACTCGATACCAATTCGCATATCTTTTTCCTGCACAATGGCTTCCCCTTTTAAAAATATCCTGATCATTGGAGCCACAGGCTCTATTGGTTCTGTTGTTCTCGAAGCCCTCGTCAAGGAACCCACTTTCGTTGTTACTGCTCTGCAGCGATCCTCGTCCGAGGGGAAACTCCCTTCCGGTCTCAAGACCATCACCATTGATGATTCCTACCCCTCTGATGCCCTAGTTGGCGCTTTCTCTGGGCACGATGCCATCATAAACTGCATGACGTCGCTTGCCGTTGGCGAACAACTTCGATTCATCGATGCGGCCGTTACGGCCAAAGTCAGACGTTATGTTTCCTCTGAGTATGGCCTCAACAACAACAAGCCTGAAGCCAGAGCGCTCAACTCGGTCTTTCGTGAGAAGGGCGAGATCCAGGATTACCTTCGCTCCAAGGAATCGACTGGCCTCGAATGGATGGCCATTGCTTGCGGCATGTGGCTCAAGTGGAGTGCACAGCACGACTTTCTGGGAATGCATATCAAGGAGAAGAAGTTTGTGGTCTGGGACGATGGCGAGGGTTGGTTCAGTACCACAACTGAGGAGAATACGGCTCTTGCCCTAGTGAATGCCCTAGCAAAGAAATGGGACGAGACAAAGAACCAGGTGGTATGGCTCAGCGACTTTGCCATCACACAAAACATGTTGCTTGCGGCTATTGAGCGTATCAGCGGTCAGGAATACACCACTGAAAAGATCGATACTCTCCGCTTCATAGAGGAAAAGCAGGCGGCCGTGGCTTCTGGAGACCCATACGCCGTATATGCCCTGATCGAGACTGGTTTTGTCACCGGCAAGTTCGGAGGTCATCTGGAGAAAGAGGGACCGACCATGAATGAGCTTTTGGGACTGCCAAAGAAGTCCCTAGATGAAGTTGTGAGAGCGGCTCTGAAGGCTGTTCAGGGAGCCTAATAGCGTAGCTTGGTTACTCAATTCCTCTATCTTCTGAAGAGAGTTAGGATAGATTTAACCTCTCACTGGAATCTACTTATAGACAATCAATCTACACTCTACTAGAACACCCCCAAGTCACAAGATCAAGCCTCAGTAAGCGCACTCAGCGGGTCAACACTGGGAAAAAGTGAGGGTGGAATAATACACTTTGAGACGTGTCTAGGCACAGTTTCAGGTGACGCCTATGGGTTGGCAAAGACTAACTTGTGATGAAGGTCTTCTGGCTCAGTTATCCCATCAAGGGCCGGGCTTCAACGACCTATATCCAAAAACACAATGCTTGTGATGAAGACTGCCTTAACTGCCTAGCATAGTGATGCTTAGATGTTGGGCAGTTAGCAAAAATCAATCCCACTCCTGTGAGTTATCTGGGTAGGACCTATAAGTAACTACTACCACCTAAGCTAAACTACCTGCGTTACATGGGTCCTCCCCCCCCTTGCTAGGACATGCTTCTTAGGTACACTACTTGGAAAAGAGCTTCCCCGTCAGCTTTACAACAAATGCACCACGTTCAATGGTGTTGATAAAGATGTAACCCGACTTAAAGAAGGCGTAAGAGGACCATGTTCCAACAAAAGCGACCGCACCACCGCCGGGCAAGTCGTCATCCTCGGGATAAATGTCAAACCAAGCGGCTTCGTACACACCAGCTCCGGTCGGATCCTCTGGGATAGAACGGCCATCAAGGACACGCAGACCAGCACCGTAGTGCGACTGGTAGATGAAGTTGTCAATGACATACTGGTTGTGATCGATGGACTTGGTGGGATGCTTGAAGAAGCCCGTTTGCTTGGGGTTCTCCAGGTCTCTAATGTCCCAAATGAACGTCACTGGGAAGCCATCACCACCAGGGCCGTTCCCGTTCTGCTCATCGAGCTCATCGTCTAGAACCAGGAACTCTTGGTTCTGGGTGTCCAGGACCCAACCTTGGTGGGTATAGGAGGCACCCTCATAAGAGATGCGAGAGATGATGTTGGTGACGTTGGCCTTGTCAGTAACGTCATAAATGGTGAGGGTGTCCTCGTTGTAGCCGTAGCAAATATCACGACCCTGGTAACGCTCGTCGGGTCCACGGTAGACAAGGCACTGAGCATCGTGCACGTAGCCATCGCCCTTCGCACACCCAAGCGACTCTGGGTTGGCTGGGTCGGTGAGATCAAAGAAGTTGAGACCCGACAAGCAGTTAGGGTCGGTTCTGGGCTGAGCGCCCACAGCGACACCATACTTGAGCTCCTCGTTGACCACAACATTGTGAGCACGACCAAGAGGTAGGAGCGCGCTGAAGTGGCTAGTGAGGTCCTTCTTGGCGTCGAAGATGACCGGCTTGGCCGGGTCAATATCAAGAAGCTTCTCAAGGTCAAAGATCTGAACGCCATGACCAACGGCCTCGGATCCGATAACGACATAGTTCTTGTATGTGCGGATCTCGCGCCACTGAGATGGCTCAGAGTACTGAGGCAGACGGCCAAGGTAGATGAGCTTGCCCTTCTTGTCGATTTCCGCAAAGGCGGTACCATCATACTGGCCAATGGCAACGAACTCGCGGCCATCATCAGAGGTCCAACCCCATGAAGAAGAGCCACGTCCTCCCGTGCTACCAAGAGCAGCATGGCTCAGGAATGAGTGGAGATCAGCCTAGGGTATAGTCAGGATGTTTGGCCTCGATGCACGAAGACACGAGTCTCAACTCACATTGTGGCATGCAAAGGTGTTGTTGCGATCACCCTTGATAGCCTCGGCAAAGCCGTCAACGCAGCGTGCGTAGCCTAGCTTTGGGTATTGTTCGCTTTGGAAAGCTCCAGCCTCTTCCTGGCGAGCCCACTCCTCCTGGATACGATGTTAGATGTCGATGATCGGTGTCAAAGGCGGGGATATAACATACATTCTTGAGGGCCATGAGGTTGTTGTGCACAACTCCCGAGTCATAGAGTCTTGCTGCCTTGGCCTCATCTGGCTTGATCTCCTTTGCGCTGGAGAGCGAGATCAGGGTAGCCAAGGCCCCTAGACCAACCGCAGCACGAACCATCTTGAGATTTGAAAAGATAGATGAGCGGGAGGAGATATGAGATGCGGGTGGCTGTTGAGGAGCTGAGATGTCGATGCACCAGAGGCGATTGGCCCTTTTTATCTCCTTCGGCCTCCTCGGAATTGGTACCCTGATGGATATTAACTCGTCCATTGCCTCATCATTGCCCAGCTTGTCCTTCTGGACTGGATACGAATCATTGCTCCGAGTCTTGTGATCGGCAAGCCACGGCGGTGTATCCTAGCCCTCTACCATTAATGCAAAGCTCCAATCATGGTTAACGGAGGGTTGCAATTGACTTTGGCAAGAGGAATTTTTGATCTTGGCAAGATTGACGAATCTCCCTTGCCAGCCGGAGACTTCCCAGATATAGAAGGTGTCCTAGTCTCAGTCACTGGGCCATGCACACTAGGCAACGGATACGACGCCACATTAGGCAGGTTTGCAAGAAGATGGTAGGCCACGCATGAAAGACGGCCAAGACTACGACCCAAATATTCCGGACCAAGAAGAGCTCCACATTGCGTGATTGGACGGACACTCTATCCTCAGAGCCAAAGAAATGTCGTAATTGCTTGGCTGTTACAGGACACCCCAAGAAAGAGTGGCACGGGGGGTTACAAGGATGGCAGGTAAGCTTATCAACTAGCCTCGGTACTTCTGATTAATCTTATCTTCAGTCGAAAGCCAAGATGCAACGCTCAAGTAAAATGATAGAGGTGAGTGGAGCAGCCAATGGGGGTTGCGTTACATATGTGTCCGTCAATATGGTAATGATCAACGGTTGTTCAATTAATGGAAGGTCATTCGGCCTGCTCGTGATTAACAATCTGTCTGGCCTACCCGAATCTTGATTTGATAATGAAATTCCATCACAGATTCCACGTGTATCCTTGACTGTATCCATGACGCTCCCGCTACACCATCCATATTAAACAATATCAATAAGACGTCGCTCAGACGTCCCAAAAATAGCAGGGTGCAGCCCGTCAACCATTCCAATGCGCTCCCAGGCCCTTTCTTGCCGTAGTGAGCCACCCAAGAAAAGCACCTGAGCTCTCAATCTCATATTGCCAACCAGGAGGCAGAGGCAATTGGCGGTCCATGACGTCTCCGGAGGCTTCTCACTGTGAGGAAGCCGAACTACAGTCCTGACATTCTGTCCCGAGACGTTTATGTTCCCTGGCTTCAAGTGAACGTCGGGGTGCATGGGAAACGGCTGCCCATTGTTGTAAACCCTCAGAACCTCGTAATGGTGCTTCACCTCTCTCTCACCCGTCGGGTTGTCTTCTGACTCGTAGATCTCAACGCGGCAACTCAGCTCAACCGAAATGGCATGGCCGGCGACCCGAATCAAGCCCGAGGCCGCGTTGACGCTTCGAATCTCCATGTCATAAATCATCGGGTCGTTTGCCTCGAGGCCGCCCAAGCCTCTGGCAGAAACGTACGAGATGGGTCCATCAACGCTGGCCCAGCTCCAGCTAGGTGCGTAGTTGCCCGGGTTCGTGCGGCACATGAGTTTTCCGCTCTTTTCTGATACTTTTGACTGCCACCCCAGACTCTCCACGAGCGTGTTGGCCCACATTCCCCAGAGAGGAGACCATCCCTGGCTCTGTGATATGCGCTTCATAACTGAGTCCATCGCTGGGAGCCGATCAGACTGGCGAGTGATGTCTCTGCTCATGTACTCCTCCACCAGGGAAGTCCAAGAAGTGTGTGAGATGTTGTTCAGCTGCGCAGACCAAGAATGACCTTTAACATCCGGGGCAAATCCTTCCCAAATGGAATGCTGGTTACATTCAAACTTGAGCGCTGACGGAGTATAGAAAACCATGCGTCCAGATAGTAGTCGTTCTTGCCAGATCCACGCCCTAGTAGAAATTTTACCATAGTCGCCGCCTTTATCTTCAGTGCCCAGAGGATGTGTTCGGCGTCGAGCCCCAAGCTTCAAGGACCCGATCCCGTCAATGTTAAGGTTGAGATTGAACGCTTGCCCCTTCATGTCTCTCGGAAACAAGATTCGGTCGTTTTCAGAGCCCGCCGAGGCCGCCGCAATAGTCAAAGTGGCGTTGCCATAGATCTGGTGCATCTTGGCTGCCTGACGCTTGAAGTCCTCATCTTGGCCCTGAATGATGCATAGCCTGTCGATCCAGACATACTCTATTCCAAGTGATCGGGAGCAGCTAACAACATCTTGAAAAAGCGGCGGCAGGTCCTGGAACCGTATGCCGGCTTTCTTCGCTTCTAAAGTTGATGCATTCGTGAGATAGGTACTGGGGCTGGTAGGGCCCCAACAGTAGCTAACCGCAATGTACTTGGCGCGGATGTCCGTGGGTTCCACGAGTTGTATGCGTGTGGAGTTGTTGGCTTCAATCCAGATGATGCGGTCAGGAAGCAGAGGAAGAGGACCATCTCCTCCACATTTGTGATTCTTCATACAGTTAGTGACCTGCTTATTGATGAACTCGAAGCATCTTGGGTCCCCTGAATGTTCTGGTATCGGAGATGCGGCACCCATGTGCTCCACAAGCGGTGCTACGACAACATCTAGTTACGATCCACGGTTAGCTCTGCCTAGCTTCTATAAATGGACAACGACGTACCGCCAACGGTAGTCTCACTGGGGTTGATAACAGACCGATATATCTCGACGTCAATGGCTGGTTTGGAAAAGTCGTCAACTGTGATGATGAAGTTCATGGCCTGTCCCTCCGGTAGGTCGACACCGAAGCTGTTCAGCATCTCTTCCCTCCCCATCCTCACTGTAGACGTCCCACCAAACGCCAGATGGACGATTACCGGTAGGCCACTAGCCAAGTAAATATACATATAGGACTTCTCAGTTTCCCATGTAGGGTTCGCTGTTCCGAGTGCCGTTCGAATCATGGTGCAGTATAAGCAGCCGCGCTGGGACGATTCGACCAGGTCTTCTGACTTTTCTACTGTGATCTTTGAAACTGGAGTCTCGGCGGGAATATTGTACTCAGCCCTGGCCCATGAGCGATGAGTCTCGCTGGTGTCTACGTCCGGAGGGGCTCGGTATGGGTCCAAGTTGCAGCATATCAGGCAAGGCCCAGGTGACTGAAGTTCGACCATATTTCGTGCCTCCTCCGCAGACATGCTTGATGCTGGTGACGCCATGAGCTTCATGAGTTCCTGGAGATTGGGGGCTACTGAGCTTGTAACCCTTAAACTCCCCAAGCCCCTTGAGGCGGTCGACTGTCGCTCTGCATTCCGATTCTGCGCTTGCGGTGTCGAGGGAGTCTGACTCCGGGTTTGCTGAGTTGCTGACGTTCCAACATACCCTTCCTTTTTCTCTTCCTTTTTCCCTTCCTTCTTTCCTTTGAGTTTTCGGAAAAGCTTCATCTCTGTTGCTGATGTAGTGACTTGGCGAAAGTTGAATGTTGATCCCCACTGAGGGGCGTGAGGGGATGCCTGTCGTCTTGGTGTTTATCGGCATCTGCTGATCAATCGGCAAGGATCGACAGTTACATTCGTGGCTGTGCCCCCCTTCATCCCCAGACTACCACCCTCCATTAACTTTGCCACGAATCACGCGAGTCGCAGCTTGGAGTTCCTCCAATGGTAGACTTCTCATGCAAGCGTCCGTGGCGTCCATAGCAGCCGGGCGTCACAGGGCTGATGCCTTGACCACAGACAATCAGTCGATGGGCTGAGTCCTGCTAGAATCAGCCTTAGGCAAAGTGCACAAGGCTCACTTCAACGGTCGATTCAGGGGTCTAGGGGTGTGTTGGGCATCCAAAACGTCAAGCTTACGCATTATACAGGCCCATGTTTTCTGCAGGCCAGCCAAGTTTAAGACATGCTTCTGTAATAGAGACCCTGCAAGCTCGACATGTTTACACCACCATGTGGGCTCCCCGTGATTGCAGATAGTACTAACCCTAGGACTAAACCTGAGCGATTTTCAGCAAGGCGCATTCCAGGTTTAAGGGCAGAATTGACAAATTTATGTTTGCCACATGCAAACTTGAGCGTTACAGCAGGGCACTCTCCCCCTGGGCACCAAGAGTAGCAAATTCTATACACCATCGATGCAGAGTAGCCCTTGAAGCAGGTCACACACCTGCCTCATATCGCAGAGATACAAGAGGCTTGTTCAGATCAAATAGCCATTCACTTTTGATTACTATCAAGCTCTAACCGAGTTTCATCACTCTACTCTCTAGACGCTTCCTTGATAAAACATCATTTATATCTTTGATCAAAATCAATTTCCCCGACGTCCTCCTTCTTCGCGCTTGTCCCAACCAAAGCTTCTCCCATCGGGTCGAAGCCTTTCGATCCCCACCACAGTTTGCGTTCATCAACGCTGATATCGCTGGGCCCCCAATCGTCTACCAAGTCAGCCAAGGTTTGTAAATGTCCGTATGCAGCTGGTTGCGGACCACCTGTTCGCCAACGAGTAAGCCACTCCTCAAATGCAACCAGTAGTAGTGACAACCCCGTCAGTGCGAAGAGCGGTATTGGATTGAATACGACCCTACTCGTACTCTGTTGAATCTGAAACTTGATGCCCTGTGATGTCAATAACCAGCTCGATACAGGCTTGTAAAGCAGCAGTGAAAGCCATAGCCAGCTCTTGACAGCGGACTTCGGTGCTCCAGCAGCTACCACCGCTCCTCGGCCTGGACCACGTCTCGCAGCGGCCTCCCGCCAAGCAGCCTCGTCTCGAGCCACTGTTACAAGCAACTCGGCACCATGAAGAGCCATGACAAAGAATGCCTGGGGCACTATTGCAAATAGAAAGGTGCAAAAAAGCCACAGTGGATAAAGATTTGCGCCATGAATCCCGCCTTCAAAATACAAGTCAGTGGTGCCGGTCTCGTCGGCGAAGAAGGCATATGTTGGCACGCCGTTAGGATTGAGTTTGCGAATAAGCACGAGAATGACGATGGCCAAGATGGCACAGAGCACAACAACCCCATACTGAAAATAAACGATGTAGCGAGTAGCGGGGTATACGGTATTCATTGCGCACTGCCGTCGTCGGGGGCTGGCGGGTTGGCTGAGCAGATAACGGTCATCGACAGCAAGCATGCCGCGTCCAGGGTGGTGGCCAATAATGCCATGATTGAGGCAAGCGAGTGTCGTATTGAGAGGGCTAGGGCTCCAGGTGAGGATAGTGTTGGAGTTGTCCCAGAGACACATCGTTGACACGATCGAGAGACTCAACAGGCCAATGCCGAGCATCAAGAGTGCTATTCCATTGACGAGAATGCTGGATCTGCTTCCGATCAAAACTTGCGACGCAGCTGTGTAGCAAATGATCAGGCATGCTGCCGAGACGAAGTTGACGGATCGGGTGTTTGCCCGGCTGGATTCGGCACTCGTAAAAAGACGGAGATTTGAGTTGAACTCGAGGCGGCCCTCGCGATAAAGGGCCCATCGCAATGAAACGGCGTGGATATAGCTGACAGCTTCGGTGCAGCCTGCTATGAGGAGGTTGAAAACGAGGGGGAGAAATTCTCCGATAAGACCAACGCCGGCCACGCCCTGAGCGAGACGGTCTGGGAGGAAAGCTGCTATGAGGCCGCCCTCGGCAGCCAGGAGCCAGATCGAGCATGCGATAGCAGAAATCGAGATGAAATACGATGCCCACAGGGCGACTTGGCAGTACCGCTTTGTTGATATGGCTTCATCGAAATGCGGAAGTCCTGGGTCTGCTATCACGCCATCCTCGACAAGCTGGGAGGATCGGGATCCTGGCTGTGGATCAAGGAGAATGGAAATTACTGGGCTATAGTCTCTCATAGGCAATCAAGTTAAAGAAATGGGCTTGGTGCCGGAATAGTGTTTACTTGTCAGCAGCAAGTGCCAGATATGAGTTACTTGAAACCAGGTAATGCGCGTAATTCTGGTGATTGAATCAGACCATGTTCTAACAGGAGGTTGGTAAGAGTCATGTGGGGGTGGGTCGCAAGGCTGAATGCTAAATTTAGGTAGACACCAGGCGCCACCTTACGTCGGTGGAGATTATCACCGGCCCGTGCCCCGCGGGCCATAGGGTAAGAAGCCTGGTTTGACCTCACCAACGTTCGGATCTATCAGTCTCTAATTTTCACGTTTCATCAATCCGTAGAGCTATATACCTATTTCTCATGGCGACTTGACCTAGTATTTTATGCTATGGTTTCTGAATTTCTAGTTTACCTTGTATTTCCCTTATCTAACTTTATTATATCGAGGGAGACGTTTTCCCAGCTACATGCTCACCAATACTAGTAGGTTCTACCATGACATCTGAAATTGATGTGCCTAGCTCATAAAATTTTATCCCCTCATGACGTCTTTGACTGTTTCTAAGGTACCTCATCCTTGAGTGGTGCTAAGTTGGGCGGGCTCCTGGAAGAAAATGTGCCTGTTCGGGGATTGCATGCCTTGATGTTGAACACATTCTTTTCAATATCCGATGACTAATCCGCGCTGATCTTTGCCAAGACGGGTGGGCGGCTAGAGAAAGAAACTTTGATCCTTGGAGGATCCACAATCTGGCCTGACTTAATTGGTTGATTGTAGGGTTAAGAAAGCACCAAACGGGTCCTCATACATGTGCGACCGGCCGTGTGATGTATCACGTGATCTTATTCGTACGGCTGGTCGCCCCATTACGGTACCCAATGACTAATCCACACTAGCCCCTGCCAAGAAGGGTTCCTGGACGGGTAAACGTTGGTTCTTAGAGGACCCGTCATTGGTCTGACTTTATTGGCTCGTTGAAGGCTGAGTCTGTAAAGGTTCCGACTTGGCTAAAGCGAAAGAGGACAGTTGAACACAATACCTAATAAAAGGTAAAATTGCACTCTAACTGCGTGAATGCAGTCCAGACAGGGATCTAAGCCAATTACGGCCTGGCGCTGATTTCTCCCACTTCGAATGCAATAAGATGGGACCAGGATGACACCAAGGCGTCGGCAGCAACTGATAGTGCCCTAGCAGTGGGACAAGTGACCGGTTGGCTAAGAGGTACTTTTCGCCGGGTACGAAGGCATTGGGGGTCGCATTGCTGCACGACAAGAACGCTTTCTATTAATTTCCAAGTAGAGGTAAGACAGCAGCCACGGACGGTTAAGGAGGCGATTCGATACGGTATTGATCATACCTGAGATAACCTGAGATATCGGGTTCTCCTTGTGTCTACTGGGTGTGATTAATAAGCTGAAACGGAGAAGGGCAGATATTCTCGGAACCTTGTTGCGCAAAGTGAGACTTGGGCAACAACTGTCGGCAAAAGAAGCCGAATTTACTTAGCTGTCGAACACGTCTTGCACCCACGCCAGGGAGAGTCCACTCGATGAAACCGAGAAGATGGAACTCTCAACTCCGTAAACTCCAAGGAACAACGGGCCCCAACCAGTGACAGTATCTTGGCTAGGCTGGCTTGTGCATAGTAGGTACTACAAGCACTGTGATCGGAGTGCGAACAAAGTATAAGAAGGTATCTACCTCCAGGAATTCTCCCGAGCCGTGACACATTAACCTCTATTTCATTCTTCCGCACTATTCATCAGCATGCCGGAACTCAAGATCGCACGAATAGATGTTTTTCAAGTCGATCTCCCCTACTCAGGCGGCGTCTATCATCTATCCGGTGGAAGAACCTACAAGAATTTCGACGGCACTATTGTTCGAATCACTACTCAGAGTCTCATTGAAGGTTTCGGCGAAAGTACACCTTTCGGTGCTACATTTATTGCTTCCCATGCTCTTGTTGTTAGAGCAGGCATCGCAGAAACCGCTCCTCATCTAATTGGACTTGACCCCCGTGACGTTGATCGTATTAATGACGCTATGGATGCCGCATTGATTGGCCATCTGCACGCCAAGACCGCTATTGATGTTGCGTGCTAGGGTATCTTTGGCAAGTCAGTTGGCCTCCCGGTCTACTAGCTGCTCGGTGGGAGTACAGGCATCAAACTCCCCCTTCTTACTTCCCTCCCTGTTGCCGACGCGGAAAATACCCGCAGACTTGTTGCCGAAGCTCGAAGGGTGGGCCATACCGGGTTTTCAGTCAAGATAGGAGAGAATCCTGTATCTGATGCTGTACGCGTTGTCGCGGCACTTTCTGAGAAGAAGGAAAGCGAGTTTTATTCCATCGACGCGAATAGCTCGATGACAGTGGAGTCCACCTCCCGATGGGCTGGATTTTATCCTAGAAGCCCCCTGTGCGACACATCGAGACACGGTATCTCTTCGACGTCGAACCAATGTGCCAATCCTCACGGATGAGCTTCTCACAGATGAGCACTCAGCTATACAGCTTGTCGCCGACGACGCAGCGGAAGGTCTGAACTTGAAAATTTCCAAAGTTGGTGGTCTTACCCGAGCCCGCCGTATCCGCGATATCGCTGTGGCTGCCGGATATACCATTGTAACTCAGGAGACATGCGGCTCGGATATTGCCTTCGCTGCTATTGGTCACCTGGCCCAAACTATCCTAGAGCGCAACCTACGACCAATTCTAGAGTGCCGCGCAATGCATATTCCCAAGACCGCGGATGGCGACTATGAGGTTCACGGAGGATATGTTAGGGCACCAAACGCACCTGGATTGGGTATCACCCTTCGTTTGGATGTTTTGGCTCGCCTGACCGTCTTGTGTTCAAACCAACTGGATCTGAAGATAGTTATGTCGAGCAGACAGATGAGGGAATGCGAAAACGCAGCAGATAGCTCATTGATGCTCGTAATAATACTTCAACTATCCGCCATTGAGTCAACGGGTATTCCCTCCTCTAGACTTTTTACCGGCCATTCAATCCATTCTCTCCATTCTTCTTCTATAACCTTGTCGATCATGCCCATTACGCTTGCGCTCCAGCCTTGACTCGGCCACCCTTTATGCTCGTACGGCCAGCTCAATGCAGCAAAATGGGCCAATACAATAAGCGCCATAGGATCCCCAGACCTGATCATGTCCACGAAGAAAGGGGGGAGGCAGAGCGGCCAGACCCATGTGTGAGGCAGGTCACTAGTAAAAGAAAGTGTAAGACAATCTTGATAGGTATTTCTAAGGCCTTCGAGAGCTAAGAGGCTGGCCGATTGAGGATTTATGACGTCCAAGGTTCGAGGGAGCTGACGGGCAAGACGACAGAGCTTATCTAACCGTACTTGGAAGGCACTCGGCGCTTCGGACGATGGGCCTGGGGGCGATGCAGGGGTAGTGGGAGTCAAACATGCTGCTTTGTGAGAAAACAGTTGACCCAGCGGACCATCTGACGACCATCTCTGAAGAGACTTAAAGTCGAGGATGCATTTCATACCCTGAAGAAGTTGAAATGACTGTGCCACCTCAGCAGATGTGAGAGGCCCGCTGGGGTGAGCAACGTTGCAAAGTGACTGGAGAAAGGTCAAGGAACCAAACAGGAAAAACACTTCACAGTTGCTTTCGTTGATATCATTCAGAAGGTTTCGGAAGCTGGAGAGTGCCAGAGCAGAGTAATGCGATGAGATGACCTGATACTCGACCCTTTGCGCTGGATTGAAATGTGCAAAGTGCAGCGCAGAGACAGCAAGCAGGGCATGCATCAGAAAGTCCTGGACCGAGTCAGACTGCGAGGTGGTTGGGTCAGCCAGCCAGTGAATGGAACTCACATTGGATAGTGCGGCGTTTGGAACAAGCTCCCTCCAGAGCACTTCTGTTCGAGAACCCCTCACGAATGTTCTCCAGACTGAGGTGGTATAGTGATGAAAGAGTTGAAGACTCTGCATCCAGTCTCGTGCAGAACATTGGCACGCGCACGGGTAACCTTGCTCATGATGTTGCGATGGCGTTCCTGGAGTTGGGTGGAACGGCGACGTAGTAGAGTGGGCAGAAGCTGAGCAAGTCAGAAATGCACAAGTAAAGATTGAACAAAAGGATATATTACCATGGTCCTGTTGGGTTGTGATTGGCGATTGCCATGGCTCATCAGCCGCACGGTGAGTCGACGTGTAAGGCTCGGGTTCGGGTTCGGGTTCGGGTCCGGGTTGTTCCCGAAGACCGATGGCCACGGCTAGCGGGCTGGAACCCGGAGCCGGAGCCGAACCGGGAGCTGCTGTAGCGGAGACTATTGGGACTGGAGGGGGAGAGCAGGCGCTGGCTGCTGCGGCGTTCGAGGTTACAAGGCTACACTCGACGTGGTGTCGAACACAGTTTGTACATGGCCGAAGCTCATCGCACTATTTCCAACAGGTTAACGTAACACGGAAATGCCAGGCAAAATTGCCAGCCGCTCACCTTGACTCGTCTGGCCTTACACCGAAGGCACCCGTTACGAGATTTCTTATGACCCAGGCGTTTCCCTAGCTGCATTTTGATGGCGTATGATGAAGTAGGTTCGCTTTCGCAAGAGAAGGACCTAAGCTTGAATGCGAGGGTGGCGGGTGGGAACCCGAGGCTTTTGATGGAAATGCGAGCCAACCGTTGGTCTCGTGAGCACAAGCTGGTTAGTGGTAGATCAATGCAGCGCGCTTAGACAGATCAGGGCAAGGTACCCTCAAACTGTCTACGTACCTAAAATGTGGTCTGATGATGGAAACGAAAGCGAAAGCGAGATGCAGAACCCACACTTATAATTAAGTTACTGTCTAGTTGGTATCCCCCATCTGATGCTGCTGATGGTCTACGTGGATATGTCTAAAAAGGTTGCGTTCGCTATCAAGTCTTTACAGCCGGTCGTTGTTGAAGCTGGTTCGCAACTTCTCACCATATCGCCCAATGAGCAGCGGAATGGGGAGGAGAGCGATGGCAATAAAAGCGAGGAGGGAGTTGCCCCAACCCAGTCCCAGCGCATCATACATCTTGAGGGCGCATAATGGTAGCGTGGCGCCTGCGATGGAACGCATTACCGTGTTGGCTGCTAGTGCAGACGCTGCATACAGGTTGTAGGCGTCGACGAGGTACATGCTGACAGCCATGAAGCACATCAAGTTGCCTGAACGGAGCGTTAACAGAAATATGCGACTAAAAATCTTCCATCCTTACCTGTTCCAATCACCGCCAAGCCCACAATAGGCGCCATCCAATGCGTTTCATACTCTGTCGTCCAGCCGTAGATGAAGAATCCAACCGGTAGCAGCAACGTGCCCACAGGTAGAAGCTTTAGGCGAACCTCGGGTTTGACATCCTTATGATCCTGCTGCAAGGCCTTCATCTTCTGCAACTGCTTATTGGAATCGATTGAGAACCAAAACAAGCCAACAAAAGAGCCCACCCCGAGACCAAGGTACACAAGGCCGACAGTGCTGGCGCTGAAACCGTAAGCGCCCTGAAAGATGAAGGGAACTGACGTAAAGAGGAGATAGAGATAACCGTAGACAATCATCAAGTAAAAAGCGAATATGGTGCAGATAGGGGAGAAGATTAGAAGCTTCGTGGGCCGGACAATAGCTCTCTTGAAGAGATCCGCGTCCGAAAGACCCGTATCAAGCTTTGACCGAAGGTTGAGATTGCCCGTCTCCTTGATGAGCCGTTGAGTCTTGCGTTTGAGAATAATAGGCGCATACGTTTCGCGCATCGTCAAGATCATAGTTGCAGCCAGGAAGCCACCGATAATGGTGACAACCCAGAAGACCCATCTCCAGCCCTCGTTGTCTACCAAGACGCCACCTACAACAGGTCCCAGGATGGGTCCGATCAAGGGACCAATGCTAAAAGCCGACATTGCAACAGCGCGCTTCTCCTGGGCTATCATGTCAGAAATGCTGCCGCCACCATTCGTCATGGGACAGGCGCCAAAAGAACCAGCCAGGAACCGGAAGACAATGAGGGCGGCCATGTTTGGAGCCAAGGCGCAACCAACGGTGAAACAGAGAAAAAGAATGTTGCAGATATGGTAAACGATCGTCCGCCCATACACCTCGGAGAGCGGTGCCATCAGCATGGGACCGAATGCGAAACCAAGGACGTACACAGAAACCACAAAGGCCGCAAGCTCCTGGTTCGTCTCTTCGAATTCCACCATGAGTTTTGGGACTCCGGGCGCAAAAATTGATGATGCGAGCGGAGTGATAAACGTCAGGGCGCTGATGAGCCCGCAGTTCAGGTATTTCTGCCACGCCGGCCAGTTGTATGGGTTCTCGGGGTCGTCCTCCCCATCCCACCAGACGATGTTCGAGTCGGGTTCAGCATCGCCGGCATTCAAGGTAGCTTCGTCTTCGCTCTTCACTTGGAGTGGACTGTCCGAGGCTTTGCTGTTGGAGTGTTGGTGCTGGGAGTTCGTGCCACCGGACGTCTTCGTTTCGGTCGCAGCCTTGTGGCTCTCGAGGTCGCTGTTCTGCTCCTTGGTATTTTCGGCTGAGACACCGAGCAGCTCGAAGCCACCAGCTGAAGAATCCTTCTTCATGCCGAGCATGACGGAAAGGAAATGTATTAGAGGGTGCAAGACAGAAGAAAGGGGTCACAAATAAGGAGGGAGGAAAGAAAGAAATGAAACAGGCTTGGGGAAACGAACAGTGATAGATCTTGCAAGATGAAAGGAGTGTCTAGATCAATAGCAGGAGATCTACGATTATATTTCTATTAACAGGCGCGCTGGATTTATACCCAAGTCATCATGCGAGCTGCCTCACTCTGAGGTGAATGCGAAACCGAACCCGAGGGTTCCACTCCGCAATCAAGGGAAAGTCCCATTTCGTTCCGCAAGCGATCTATATCCCATCTCCGTCACCCCGTAAGCCACCCCGACGACAGGCTTTAACTTCTCATCCCTGGGCTCAAAAGTATCCTTGATCCTCAACTGAAGTTCGCCCCCTAGGACAGTCCTAATTTCACTCCCACTTGCAGTAGCCTCCTCCGAAGTTTCCACCCTGGCAACCGACTTAACCGTCTTGAAAGACTGTACCCCAGCTGAAGTATTAGCGAGAACTGACTCCGGAGGCGGTGCCGACTTTTGCGACAGGACAATGAGCTCCAAGATGCTATCCCATGCTCCACTTGTTGTACCTGTGTCGACTTCTGAGTAATAGTCGGAGTTTAATCTCGTCGGCCACAGCTGTGCATCGCTTCCTAGATAGCCATATTAGCTCCGGAGCTCAGCCTTCACTTTTGAGGGTTATACCATTGAGCCAGAAGATGCCGCCATCAATGTCCCAGTCGAGCGTTCTGGGGATCATTAGCATCGCTGCTGCTGGACCGGCTGGAAGCGCAAGTGTACCGCCAACAAAGACTAAAACAACGAAGCCACGGCAGCTCCATCGCTGCCGGCGTGACATGGACTCGCTGCAGCTCAAACCGCCTAGGAACTCGGCCGACCAGAAGTAGCTGCTGATGCGTGAGCGGTCTGGAGAAAGAGACCAGGGACCCGCCCTACCTTGCAGATGTAAAAGAAAAGCCCGACACAAGTAGTCCGAGAGGCAGGCCATCCCCAAACACAAGTTGCGACCGAAGGAAATGAAGTATTACTACTCCAATGCTCGCCACGATGAGGAGCTCCTGGACCTTGGCTGCGATCTGTAGCAACCCGAGCTTGAATTCATCCTCATGCTGAACCGTGTAACTCCTTGCCGATGAAGAAGCCAACCAAGTTCAACGCGCTAAGTCCGATAGATAAGAATGCGGGAACGAGGTGAACTGCACAGCGGGCCAGCGCAACCCATCTTGACTTTTCAAGTAGGACTTTTGGTGGCTCCTCATCATCGCCTCGAAGGAATGTAAGGATACCAAGACCAAGCGACCGCAGGAGGGTCCTGAAACGCTTGACGATACTCGAGTCGGCAATTCTATACCGGAAACGCGACACGGAACGGGACATCTTGCTTCTCGTTCCTGCAACGGGGGGCTCCTGCTGCATTTCCTCGATTTTGTGTTCGGTGGGATCGTTTTTCGTAGCTGGCTCCATGGTGGGGTCGATCGTATGACGATGGAAGAGAGACGATGAGAGAACCGGACAGATAAAAGGCAGAGAGAGAAACGGACTTTATGATCAAGACTTGGCCCCCGACCGCAGAGGCATCTGGAGGATTGAAACCCCGGGCTCGATTAGGTATTAGGCTACGTGTGACTGCAGCCCTGCAGCCCTGCAGGGCTGTGGCGCGGGATTACGCCCTGACCTGATCATGAACGATGGGGTCAAGAGGAATCAAGGGTAGTTAACGTCTGGTACGTCTCAGTGACTTGTCCCCTTGGGTGGTTTTGTCGAAGTACCTAGATGACTGAACTATCCTCTAGAGTGCCTCTGAATGTCATTCCCAGCCTCATCTCTTCTCCTCTCCTTCTTTTGGCAAGATCTTCTATCAACTTTAAATATCTATAGCGGAAAGAGGAATCTTGCTTATCTGTGACATCGTCAGCCTCGTTGTAGTTTGAAACAACAGCCTCAGCCTCATTCTGATCTCTGCGCTTATTGCCACGGGCGAAAAAGAACCAGTACATGAAGAACTGGATGTTTATGAAGCCAACGCGTACGACACACATCCTCGCCTGCCATCAATATACCTGCTCGCCTTTTCGTTGTCCAACTCTTCAACTCCCCAACTCTTCAACTCGTCAAACCGTCATGACGATTACGGCAGAACTCTGGGTAGAGCTCCACACGAACATCGAAGCCAGCTTGAGCTCCAACCTGACTACTATCTTGTCATACGATCACACCAACAGCCGGATGAGCCGAGTTTATAGTACGCGCGAGGACATAAACCCCCTCGGCGGATTCAAGCCCGTCATTGATTCTCCTTTCAGCAACCTTGTGCTAAAGGAGGGGAAGATCTGGTACGACCCCATGCTCGAAGCTATTAAAGGCGTGGTTCCGGGCCAGGAGGTGATGGAGCAGATCAGCTGCAACAGTCTGGTTGTTGTTCCCGTCATGCGAGACAGCATATGTATTGGAACGTTGAGCATTGGTTCCGACCAACACTGGTTTGGATCGGACGATGCGGACTTGCTGCAGAAATACGCCGAGGTCGCGGCGCCTTTGATTGAGTTGGCTCACTGTTCATGACAGCACTTTGGGTATGGGCCGGATTGGTTTCCATTCCGGTTGCTGAAACACTGAAAAGACTATGGACGTATACACATCAAGCCAGTCCAAATCGAAGCTCAGATAAGACATACACTCGGTCCAGATGCTGCGAAAGGACGGGGGGTTGAAGTCTATAGCTGGGATGTCGCTGGAGGAATGAGAACCGGTAAGAGCTGTTGGTGGGTTAGGGTCCTCCGAATCAGGGCCAATTGCACAATTGTCGGTTACTCTTGAATGATATGATAAAATACTAAGTTAGTAAACTCTTAATTATAATATAAACTAAGATATGAAATAAAAAAACCGCTAATTAATTACTAGCTAATAGTTTTTTTAATTCCTAATAAACTGCGAAGTCAAGGAACTCATCCAACCTCTCGCGATCGATGACCTAGTCGACTGCGTAGGCACATCTGTTAAACGAAGTACCGCCGGGGAAGGAGCCCTAGGAACTTGCGTTCTCCTCAAGCTCTGGTCCAAAGTTGTAAATTGTCCTGCCGGTTGCGGTCTCGGGTTGTCCCTGTCCCAGACTGCCTGTCTGTGGTTCTCCGTTCTCTGTTCAACAGACTTCTGAGGATCTGGTAAAAACGCGATCCGCAGCATCGCCCGGTTTCTTCGTGCCTCCTCGACTTCCCAACGCTCCTCCCAAGACAACCCCCCTTGGAGGGGAACTAGAGATGTCAGCACATCACCTCGCTTGCTCTCCAACAAGGCTGACTTACTTGTGTTGGTTTCGGTTTGAGGTGGTTGACGCCGCAAAAGACGCCCGGACCTCCTTTTCCTGATGAACAGAAGGCTGTTGTCGACGCTCGCTTGCTCGTTCGGTGGAATGTTGGGTGGTGTAGAGTAAAAGAGGTGTTGGAACCGAGAAAACACTCTGTACTGGAATATGAACTCGTTGCTGAGGATGATGTCGCATGGTAGGCCTTCGATGACGTATAGGTCGCAGATAAACGTCGCTTGCCGTGGCGCCTTTCCCTCGCAGCCAGTGAGCGACTCAAGGCCAGTAATAAATGATAGGTACAGAGAATAGTCCAGCGATGGCGAGGATATTGGTGGTGCCTCAAATTGCAGCTCGGCCCCTCTAACCATGCCATCGGTACCCATAGTAGATCCATCGATGAGCTCGATTTGTCTTTGATATTTTGTTCCCTTGTACACCGTGAACCTATGGCGGCGAACGAAGTCCCCCGAACATAGCATGAGCTCCGATCCTGTATCCGGTATAGCTGACGCTTTAAAGCCGTTGACGACGCAATGGAGACGGTCCTTTGGAGACTCGCCCATGAGAAACAGCCGGCTCCCTTTCTGGTAACAAGGACGAATCCTCTCAACAATGCGGTGAGAAAAATCAGTGAGGGTTTTTGTCAGGTCGAGGAAGCCTCTGCCCAACACCAAGTCAAACACGCTGTCCCGGAGCACGTGGAATTCGCAGCGATAGACGTCGCTTTCGCGATGGAACTTGAAGTCGCCAACAGTACGCCCCACACTCTCGGTTGTATTTCCCCCGGGAAGACGTATCGTTTGGGTGTCTGTGGCGTCGATGCTGAAACCATGCTGCCTCGCAAAGGCCTCGGAAATGGCCTCTATCGCGGAGCCCCAGTCTGGTAGCGCCTCGACCGGGATGCCGTTGATAGTGCCAGGGACTTCGTAACACCTCACGCTGTGGAGTTTGTTGTGGTTCTTTGGAGGCCATGTAATTGAGCTTTGCTGCTCTCTTTCGGTGATGGCGGGCTTGGCATGACATTCCGTTGAAGCCGAGGTGTGCGAGAAAGAGGCGATGCCCGGGGCAGCTGAAGACGAAGCCTGCCACTCATTGGGCTTGAGCTCAAGATGGGAATGCCCGGCTGGAATGTGTTGACGGCTTGTTGACGTCGGGATATCATCCATATCAGTCTCGAGTCGAACAATGTTCACTTCCGTAGCATCGATGCCACCAGAAAGAATGGTGTCCGAGCGACATTGCCATAACCTTGATATCATGCCATGGGGTTGCACGGTGAAAAGGTCGCCGATCGTGGTAACAATAATTTGAGAAGACATCTCCAGCTCATCAGCCTCATCAGGCTCATTTGATGAGCAATGCGTGCTGCAAATGTAGCCGACAAATATAGTGCGCTGTTCAACGCCATGTTTTCCGTAACTGGCACATCTGTCAATGGCATGCTGATAATACAGACATCTGCACGCCGAGTAACGCTCCACAAGTTGGTAACACATGCTGGAGGGTATTGCCTTGTTGGCGTAGGGGTGATGTGCTGAACCACCACTAGAGGAAAAGGCGACCGAACGCGGAATATGTGATATCCTCCTGGCCCTGGAATGCGCGTGGAATTGTCTGGGACAAAGTTCAGAGTTGAGCTGGCAACAAGCGATGAATGAACGAATGAATGAAATTTATTATGTCTGGGAGGACTCACCTCATAGGGCCAGGTGCGTTGGGCTGTGTGCCCTGCCACGGTGATTCTGGGCAATTGGACAATTCCAGGGACTGCGAGCGGGGAACCTACTCCACTAAGAGCAAACACACATCCAATGAACTCGTGGCAGAAAGTGTTGATTTTTAACAAAGGAAGCCTTGCAGGCTGCAATAGAAAACGCCCACGATCCGTGTTTGCCCTTGATTCGCTAGCAGAGCCGCAAACAGGTGGGCAGTGCGGAAGTGCAATTAAAACTTCAACAGCACAGCTGACCTTGGGTTGCCTAATTACCCCTAGTATCGTAGGCCACAATGGCGGTCTATTTTACCACTCAAGATCATCGGGGTACCGAAAACTGCATGAAAATCACGAAGCTTCGGTAAAAGCACCTCCGAAATACTCACCATCAAATGGACGTCGAAAACGTACGTGATGGCACGGGTTTCCCGGCTTTGGCCAAGAAAATAGCCATTAACCCAGACTATGAAGCCTTTATTTTTCGCAAATTCGACAGGCTCAGCGCACGAAACCTCCTTCACCTTGAGAGCAGACTCACGTACCTCGAGTGGAAGTTGGACCAAGCGGATGCGCAGGCTACTCACACCCGGGACAATGAGACACTCCGTTCACTCCGGGCCTGGGAAGCATTTGAGGAGAATGCAAAGGACGTGGCTCGACCTGAGTATGCGCGAATGAAGATAGCCGAGGAAATCAAAGAGACCCTAAAAGAATATCGTAAGTTATCCTACCGTAGTCAAAGCATGTCAGTTACTGAAGAACACGCCAGAGGAAGCCCTACTGCGTCAAAATCAGATAGCGACGCTTGAAGAGCCAAGAAAACGAGCTCTCGAGGTCGTACGCGCACAATCCCACGAATATGTGCACAACCATTTCAGTGACCGACGGCGGCGTCCAATTCTCGCAGGTCTCGCCGAGAAGAGACTGGACGAATGCAGCCGCCGAGATCTTGTCGCCATCAGACGGCCTGCCGACATAGACCTTCTCTCACGATTCCTTCAAGATTGCTGGATATTCAAGGTACAATTCACCCAAGCTTCTAATCCTGCATAATTCTAACGATAGAAGACGACCAAAATCACAGATGAAACTGAATATATTGAGGAAAATCATGTCGTCTGGGTAGCATCCGCAATCAGCACTGTTATCACCGCAATCCTCTTGGTAGGGGCCATAGTCTTACTACATTTCTTAAACGAGGAGAGTGTCCAGCTCGGAGTTATCGCCATTTTCACGGCCCTCTTTGCCATAAGTGTAAGAGTTTTAACGAATGCAAGGAGGGCAGAGATTTTTGCGTCGACAGCCGCGTATGCTGCTGTGCTTGTTGTTTTTGTGTCTGCCTCTCCGACGAGTTCAGGGTCAGGGAGATAAAAATGTTCAACTGTGGCATAATCTCAATACAAGTAATCAAAATATTTAGTATTAATAGCACTTGACTATTATATTATAAAAAGTTTAAAAATTTACTTATTATTTAATACAAAGTCTTTTAGCTGGAACCGCAATACAGTCGCTGGTGAGCCAGGCCAAGATCTTCCAAGCTGCTGGTGACGGGCCGGCCATCAGGCAGCCCGGCCCTTGCTTCGAAGGCATCACAAACGGATCCTGCCGATGACCAAGTTCCCTCCCATCGATGTCAATGACGACGGGGAAACCGCTCGATGCCCGTAGGCATCACCCGTCCTCATCAGCGACCAAATGGAAGACTGAACACTCCGGGTTACTCTGTAGGTAACTGCATCAAGTGGGTCTATGCAAGACTTGCCTTCTCGAGCAAGCGACGTGATTGGACATCGGCACCGAAGAACTTTCCCCGGCCTCCCCTCGGCGCGCAAGAAACTTCCCGGGTTTCGGGCGCTCTTCCGGCCACCAAACTTCTTACGAAGTACCCACCGCCTGTCAGCTTTGCCACTCTCGCATATTTACGCTGAGTGATAAAGGCAGAGTGGCGGCTCAGAAGATTCTCGGTTCCGCGAATCCGCTACCGTTGTCTTCGTCTAAGATGCTGCGACAAAGTATTGCGCTGTTGTCACGTCGACCCTTCCTTCTTGGCACCAGAGCATCCGAGATCTCCTCCACCTGTACCAATGTGTATTCATCATCAATCGTCCAGCATAGTATGTTGAAACCCATGTGTTGCATAGAGTCCACGACTGCATTTTACTGAGCGAGTGCCAACAGGCCAGTTTTCGAAGTGGACAGCAATCAAAAAGCCCTTGCGCTTGATGCCAGTGGGCGGTTCCGTCACGTATGGTGTTGGATCCTCCAATGGCAATGGATACCGACAATTCCTCGGCGATATGCTTCGCGCTGACGGCTATCAAGTCCAATTCGTCGGCTCGCGCAGGTCAGGCTCCATGACTAACGGCGACAACGAGGGTTGGCGGGGGTACAGAATCGACCAGATTGACAGTAAAGCAAGGAAATGTGTGCCAACCCTAGCACCTCAAGTCTTCACTGTCAATGCTGGATCCAATGACTGTGTTCAAGGCTTTCGAATGGAGGCCCTCAGCGTCCGTATGGAGAATATGCTCGAGTTCCTTTGGCAGGCAAATTCCACCTCGGTTGTTATCCTATCAACCCTACTCGTGAACAGAGACAAGGACATCAATTCGCGAGTGATGGACGCAAATGACCAGTTTCGTAAGTTGACTGAGTTGAAAGCGAGGGAGGGAAAGAAGATAGTGCTTGCAGATATGAATAGCTCTGGAGGGCCTCAGCTTGATGATCTTGTTGATGGCACGCATCCTAGTGACTACGGGTACAAGAAGATGGCAGCCATCTGGTTTGACGCCATCCGGCGGGCTCGCGAGAAAGGGTTTCTATAGGATATGGCGAGCATCACAAGGTGGACCGCAAATTGAGTTGCTCAATCTCGGCGGGGGGAGAATTGTCCACTCTTATTATTGCCGAGTCTCACCATGAGCTGGCGAACATAGTCTGGCCTAACCATGCCATCTTCCGTAGACACTAGTTATCACGGGAAATAGAGAGTATGTGGCTCACTTCCGGATGTTATGATGGGTCTTCTACTAGTTCCCGATCTTAATTAGATATCGTTTGTCCCTCTAACCTCTTGACCACGTAGTCAAGATCTAGCAGTACTCCCTCCAGGAGTTTTGTTTCATTAGCCTTCTTAAGCACCTGAATATAAAAGTTCAAGCTATTCAAAGTCCAGTCAGACCAATCGCCAACTACCTTTCTACTCACTATTACAGCCTTGCAAGCCGACTCCATAGCTTTGTCTAGTCCGCCCTCAGCCTCGTCAATCCGAAAAATCCTCATGTGCGGGGATGGCATCATTCGCTCGTTGTGAGAATCTGCGTGTTGGGTACCCATGATCTCTTCCGTGAGGAGACGAGCTTCACGATAATTCCTCATTTTTAAGTAGGCGCTCGCCAAGTGCATCTTGAGGTTCAGGCGATCTTTGCACCGATCTTGACCTTGCAACTCCGCTGCGAGGACCTTACGGCGACCCAAGTTGACTACTTCATCAGCACTCATCAGATCGTAGCGAAGCAGCCGCCAGATGGTGTCAGACAGCATATCCTGTACGATCGGGTAAGCGGTGCCAAGGGTATCGTGGATGACACTGATGTATGCTAGTATAATCGGTCTTGCGTGAGCGATCATTTCCTTTGGCCCTAACGATGAGGAGCGGACTACAATGGATAGGCATGGCAAGGCACTGGGCGATGACGATGACGATGATGGATATTATAGCGAGCCTGCTTGAGTATATAGGTTGAGAGTGGTGGAAATTTGGGCTATATCAGTGGTTCTTTTAGTGTTATGAGCAAGTGCCAAACTTTATATGCGCCTGGCAAACCCAGCCAATACCAACAGGACTCACTCGGGGCATCGTGAACCTGACCCCATGCGCCCTGACGCACGACCGTGAACCACTTGAAGCATAGAACAAAAGCGCTCTTTTGTACTTTCTTATATGCCAACTGTCTGAGTGATTAATACAATTCAGTTACCCTTAATACCTTGAGCATATTACCAGACGTAGCTGACCCCCCATGACTTGAACTACGCTCAGAAGTTTCTGCTACCAACATAAACTCAGCATGACCAGCTGGCTCCTCATCGCCAAATACTCAATCAACCTCCTTCAGAGCTACGTATCCATTTGCCAAGCTAGCAATGTGTCAGCCGGAATCTGAGCGAAACTCTCCAAGGGGATCTTCGGTGGCGCACCGACCAATCCGACCTTATATCACGTTGTGTATTCTCCGCAGCGTCGGCCCGTAGGCCAAGGGACCCGGGAGTCTCTTACTAGAGTGCCAAGAAATGATACCATCATGCGAATGTTTCTTGATCAACCTCCGTGCTTCCTATTTGGGTATCTCAAGGAGCATGGCTTCCGAGATGAGCAGGGTCAGCCCCCCTGTCAATGTTGTCACATCGACAGGGATCCTGGACATTTCGGCCATCTGAACACTGAAAGGGTCATCGATTTACAAGCCGATCAATGAGTAAACATGTCGGTACGCGGCGTGTTCATGCATGCCATTAAGTCATGAGGCTGCCTTGCCAACGTGCAAACCAATGGCGGATCCTTATCTGGCATTCGAGTTGGAGCTTCGCAGATCTTAGCGTTGCAAGCCACCCATCGGGCCTCCTTCCACGAGACGTGTGGGTTCATCCTGGATACCACGGACGCCTAGCCCGATTGAGAGAACGGTCCTCAGGTTCCGTTCACAGTCACGCTATGGGCGGCTACAAGTTCCAGAACCTTGATCACTTGACCAGAGCGAAGGACGTTACGTCCCGTCTTTCCGAAAGTAAAGTCTATGCAAAGAGGCATATTTTCAAGTCTAGATGCCAATATATAAAGTCTGTTTCTTTTCGAAAAGGAAGGAGTTCTTTGGTTCTTTACCTGTCAACCTTTGGGCGACTATCCACCACAGAACACACAGCCGGCTACACACTCTCTTTGCGAAAATGACTGTCTATCAACTCTTGTTCACGGCCGCTTTGGCTAGTACAGCACTTGCTGCCCCTCTTGTTGAGGAACGCCAGGCTTGCGCCAGCCAGTGGTAAGTGCTTACAGTTGATCCTGATTTCATATCATGATACAGTAAGGCTCACATAACCTCTAGGGCCCAGTGTGGTGGCTTCAGCTGGAATGGTGCTACTTGCTGCCAGTCTGGTAGTTACTGCAGCAAGATCAACGACTATTACTCTCAGTGCATTCCTGGAGAGGGTCCCGCCACTTCCAAGACAAGCACGCTCCCTGCCTCTACCACCACCAGCCAGCCGTCGTCGACCTCTACTGCTGGAACCTCTTCCACTACGAAGCCTCCTCCTGCTGGAAGTGGCACTGCCACTTACAGCGGAAACCCCTACTCCGGTGTTAACCTTTGGGCCAACAGCTACTATCGCTCAGAGGTTACCAACTTGGCTATCCCCAAGTTGAGCGGTGCCATGGCCACGGCTGCTGCCAAGGTCGCTGATGTTCCCTCCTATCAGTGGATGTAAGTAATGGGGTATTTGAGTGAATTAGCATGGCAGAACTTTCTACTAAGCACGTCTACAGGGACTCTTTCGAGCACATCTCCCTGATGGAGGACACTCTCGTCGACATTCGCAAGGCTAACCAGGCTGGTGGTAACTACGCTGGCCAGTTCGTCGTCTACGACCTCCCTGATCGCGACTGCGCTGCTGCTGCCTCTAACGGAGAGTATTCCCTTGACAAGGACGGTGCCAACAAGTACAAGAACTACATCAACACTATCAAGAAGATCATCCAGAGCTACTCTGATATCCGAATCCTCCTTGTTATTGGTTAGTCCTATGCCCCTCATTCCGTGTGATTATGACTGACAACTCTTCTAGAGCCTGACTCCCTGGCCAACCTGGTCACCAACATGGATGTTGCCAAATGTGCCAAGGCTCACGATGCGTATATCAGTCTGACAAACTACGCTGTCACGGAACTGAACCTGCCCAACGTCGCCATGTACCTTGATGCAGGCCACGCTGGCTGGCTCGGCTGGCCCAACAACCAGGGCCCTGCTGCGAAGCTGTTTGCTAGCATCTACAAGGATGCCGGCAAGCCAGCTGCGCTCCGTGGACTCGCCACCAACGTTGCCAACTACAACGCCTGGAGCCTCAGCAGTGCTCCCCCTTATACCCAAGGCGCCTCCATCTACGACGAGAAGAGTTTCATTCACGCAATGGGTCCTCTCCTGGAGCAGAATGGCTGGCCTGGCGCTCACTTCATTACCGACCAGGGCCGTTCTGGCAAGCAGCCCACCGGTCAGATCCAGTGGGGTGACTGGTGCAACTCCAAGGGCACTGGCTTCGGTATTCGCCCCTCTGCCAACACTGGTGACAGCCTCCTCGATGCTTTTGTCTGGGTCAAGCCTGGTGGTGAGTCTGATGGTACCTCGGACACCAGTGCTGCCCGTTACGACTACCACTGCGGTGCTTCTGCCGCTCTTCAGTACGTCATCCCATCCCCCCAACCGAGAACTATGCTGACATCTCTTCTTTGAAGGCCAGCACCTGAGGCAGGAACCTGGTTCCAGGCCTACTTTGAGCAGCTTCTCACCAATGCCAACCCTTCGTTCCTGTAAGCACTCGGGACAAAAAAGCAAAGCTAGTTTAGCTCTTTCATGTACATATTTACCCCGTATGACGGTACAATGCGCCGCATACTACATACGACGAAAAGGATAGGCCCCTCAGTCTCTTCAGACATTCCCAATTTCGTATCTGCTTCTCTTGACTTGTCTAGTCAATCACTTTGAGCTTTTTTTATGCTAGGTGCATGTAAATACCTGAAGTCTTGATTGAACTATGAACTAGACGATGAAATGGTTCTCGATTGCCATATATCTCGACCCCTCATCTCTTCTCATGCAAAGTGTGCGACTCTAGCACCTGTACTGCATCAAAATCCATATAACAGCGTCCACAACCGCCTCAGGGGCGGCAAGATGAATGCTATGCCCAACGCCAGAAACGCGCTGAAATTTTGTCCTTTCGGATAGGTTCAATATCTTCTTTTGCATGGATTCTTCGATCGCATTGACCTGAGATATGAATTGGCTCATTCCAGCCCTTTCAACATCAGTGCCGTTTCCCAATCGTAAACCTTCAGCGTAGATCTTTTGGAGATCGACGGCGTAATCTGCTTGCAAAACAACAAGAGGGACACGCCCGAGCTCAGGCTCTTCAATCTCTGAATGCCCCTTGGCAGCTAGGGCTTTACCGCTCGCATGATACTGAGACACTTCTCGGTCAGCTGCGACTTTATGCCCAGGTCGTGCCTCTTCCTCCAGCAATTTTTGCCACTCTATGTGGCCTAAGCGATGGCAATCTCTGTAGCAGAGCTGTAGCGTGTCTATATCTCCTTGTGCAGCGCGAACAAACGGATTCGGATAGGTCAATGACGTCTCCTCGGTGTTGGCATCGACAAAGACAAAGCCCTTGAACTGAGCCAGAGTCCTCAGCTTCACAAACTCCCGTAGAATTATGCCGCCATAAGAATGAGAGACCACGATATAGGGTGGCGCGACCTTTGCAGCTCTCAGAAGCGCGTGCAATTCTGCTGCTATGTCCTCGGCGGTCCTAGGGTCACCGTCGGGTGCTGGTTCACTTAAGCCGTATCCTGCGCGCTCGTAGTTCATCACACTCATAGACTCTGAAAGACTCTTCGTAACTGCGGACCACTCTTTGATGCTGCTTGTGATACCGGGGATGATGACGACGATTGGGTTGTGTGCTCTCCGAGGGGGCCCGTAAATCGTCAGCTCGAGTTTATGGGTACCCAAGTCCACAAGGGTCGTTAGACCGGGTTGGTAGGGTGCCATATCGAAGTTGGTGGTTGCAGGAGGTTGAACAGTTTGGTTGATGTGTTCGAGCTTGTGTGAAGGGTGAAGTTGAAAGGATAGATTCACACATTTGACAAATGGCGTCAGCGTGCTGGAAGATGGTTGGCATCGGTTGCTGACAAATCATAAGTCAGCGAAGTAGTTAAGGGACACAAACATCGAAGTTCACCTGGACTGAGTACCTAATGACAATAGATATTCAGATTGGAGCGTTTAATATATATCATGTATGTTATTGCTTAGTTACTATTTCATGCTCTCTAACTTATCCTGTGGGAGCACGTTAATGCATCTCGACTAATGAAAATTGCCAAACATCTCAATCATACGTGCAGCTCCATCATCTGCGTACATCAAGTTTTCCAAGTCGATACTGCTTTGAATGTGTTCTCGAGCACGAGGTAGCATCTCGGCTTCATATGCTGCAACGGCCCGTCCCAACGCTGCTTGGTCTGCCTCCTCGTCATAAGCCGCCTGAGCTCCTTCATCTCCTAGCTCAGACATGATCTTCTTGAAGAGAACCAGCGAGTCGTACATGGCCTGATTGACGCCTTCGCCGTTTGGAGTTGCAAGATGTGCTGCATCTCCCAAGATTGCAATGCCGGGGGTGCGCTTCCAGCGCGTCTGGCCTGGTTCGTTGGCGGTGCCCTCTGCTCCGCCATTGCCGGTTGTTTCTGATGAGAAAAGACCTATAGGGAGGCGATAGAGAGGCCAAGGGCGCCAAGGACCTTCAGAAGTAGCGATTAAAGCTCGTGTGTTCGAGGCCCAGTTGGCGTAGAACCCCCCCGGTCCCAGCATGGTTGCTCGTGCCTTGTCCATATCAGCTGGATCAGCGGCGCCTCCAGGCCGTGTCAAAGTTTCGGGCGCTGTCACGCCCATGTATAGACGATACGAACTATCAGACATTTGTTGAACACAGAGCACGCTTTTGGCACTCAAAGCCATGGCAGTACCTTTGCCTGCCATTTCACGCGCCGTGCCATATTCTGGGTTGTCGTTGGACAGACGGCCCTCGATAAACATTTTGCCCGAGTACACTGGCTTGGTAGATGTGATCTCAAGTAGAGAGTTAGCTCCTTGATAGGTAAAAGATAGGGATGAAGAGCCATGCTATGACTTACCACTTGTCGGACCTTGCTCCATGCTCCATCCGCACCGACCACGAGCCGAAACCCAGTCTCAGTTGAGCCATCGGCAAAGTTCAGCACCCAGGAGCTAGCTCCAGGCCGTTTTTCGTCTTCGTTACGGCCGACCTTCGAGAGAGTCTTTCCCCATCGAATGCTATCTGCAGGTAGAGAGTTGAGTAGTAATTGTCGCAGTTGCAAGCGGTCGATCTCAGGTCGGTCAGTGTCGTCACTGAAAGAGGCCTTGATTCCTCCTGTGGAGTCCATCAGCGTCATGGCCGTGGCATCTTGACGAGACAGCTTCTTGAACTTGTCATGAAGCCCGGCATGCCGCAGTGCTTCTTGGCCGGTTTCGTTGTGAATATCGAGTGTGCCACCTTGATTGAGAGACGTCGATTCCGGGGATGGATCGCGCTCAAACACGTGGTATTCGATCCCCGCAGTCTGCAACAGACGAGCAAAAGTAAGCCCACAGGGTCCGCCCCCAATAATTGCGATAGCGGGTGGTTTAGATTGGGACATGGTTTCTGAGCTCGAAGATTGCTGTAGACACTCAGACCGGCGGGAATTTCACGCTCAGCTCGAGTTGTAGACGTGATCTGTTTGGTGCGATATACTTGTAGGCGAAATAAGTGAGACAAGCAAATTGGGATTAAAATATTCACTCTGCGCCGACGCAGAGCTTTTATAGGAGCTTTTTTAGCCGTCCTTAGGCTGCGAATTCCTTGTTCTCGGTACCGAGTTTGCTCGACGAGCCTCCTAATGTGTGTAGATTAGAATCAATACTCGGTACTTAGTAAAGACCGAGGCTGGCGCCGGATCCTATCACTTCGGACATTAGTCTGGTCCGAACGCTAACTCACCGCTGTGGGGAGAATGAGAATTCCAGTGGCTACTGTATGACTGCCTCACACTCGAGTCCTCTATGTTTTCTGCCTAAGTGAGCGCTAGGCGCCCCTGGGCAACGGGATTCCTCCACTAACTTGTCTGGAATGGCAAAATATCTACACCTCATATGGCGAATTTAGAACAGATATACCTAGATTCGAGAGCAAGAGGCAAAGATGTCTCAGCAATTCATCACGACCATCCGATCCGTGTGTGTCAAAACGGTGACCCGTATGCGCAGTGCAACTCGACCAACATAGCACACTATAAGATATAGATGTATACGATACACCGGGCAATCGCACAATTTCAAACTCGTCAGCATCGTGGCACACAGGGTGAGACGGATCAGCAGTCGATGACGTCTCGAAGAGGGGAAGTAAAACTTGAGCAATAGGGTAGGCGGACAGTAGAGTTTGGAGCAATCAAGTGCTGACAGTACAGTGGAAAATAAGCGCTAGGTAGCTTTGCTGGAATGCAAACGCCCGACACTGACCCCGACAATTCTGATAAAGGCGGCCTTGGGCCCATAAAGCTCTCTCTACATTTTTTACTTCCATCCCTCATACACAAAATGAGCATTTCAACAACGGAGCTACTGCAAAGCCATCTTTCTGAGGCCGGTATTCCTTTTGCCGTTCCTGGCTCAAGTGAGTTTGTATCCCTGCAAACCAGCTATACCGGCCGGCATGATGAGGTTCGGCCCAGCGTCATCACCAGACCCCAGTCCGCCGAGCAAGTGGCTACTATTATCAAATCATGTTTGAGCCTTAAGCTGGACCCGGTGGTTCGCGGTGGCGGGCATGACATGTTCGGGCGCTTCTCGGCCCTCGACGCCGTGAGCATCGATCTACGCGATCTCAACACGGTCACTATATCGCCAGATAAAAAGATAGCAAGAGTGGGAGGAGGGGCGACAAATTATCAGGTACTCGAGGTCTTGAGCAAGCATGGACTGACAGCTCCCGCGGGATCCTGTGGAACAGTCGGTTTTGTGGGATGGTGTCTTGGGGGTGGATTTGGTCCTTATGTCCACTCGTACGGGCTGGGAGCCGACCAAATTGCCGGTGCCCGAGTTGTCCAGGCCAATGGGGAGCTAGTTGAAGCTGATGCTCGCCTACTCAAGGGTCTGCGTGGGGGCGGCGGAAGTCTCGCCATCGTTGTCGAGCTGGAGGTCAAGACGTGGCCGCTCTGTGAGGTATGCAGTGTCTCCTGCATTTTTCAGCGCATATGCTAACTCTCAGCAGGTCCAGGCGGGAATGCTCTTCTTCGAATCATCTGACATTGCCGGCACTGTAATTAATTTTTTCACCAACTACAACAACCTCGTAAACACGTACAAGGACATTCCCAGCAAGCTCTATCTGATGCCGTCGATCTGGATCTACCCGAAAGTCGGACTGTCTCTCACCTGCGGTTTCATCTGGAACGGGTCTGCGAGCGACGAGTCTCGTCTGTGGCTTGAGCGAGTGAGCAAGCTGGCACCTCTCTCACCTAATATCTCGGATGTGCACTCGACCGTCATGAACACGAATGCGCTGGGCTTTGCGGCTATGGTGAAAGACATGATACCCGCTCAGGTTCTCGGCCGTTGTCAGTCAGCAGACATCTCCCACTTCTCACCCGAGGTGGTGGATGAGCTGGCCCAAATTGCCCACGCCATCCCCCGCGACAGCTCCGGTGGTGTCAACATCCACACACTCCGTGCCGACAGCCCATCTTGCAGGCCCGACACGCCGGACTCTGTTCTGCCGTACCGAAAACCCCACGTGATGTTCGAATTCCTCGGCCTGGGAGATGACGAGGCCTCGGCGCGGGGCGCGGCAGCTTGGGCGTTAGATGCACGTAATAGAATCTCAGCACTTCCAGATGCAGAAGGTCCCACGTATCTACCCTTGACCGCCCCCGAGTTCGTCGACCTGGAGACAACCTTTGGAGGGCATCTGGAAGAGCTGCGGCAGCTGAAACGGGAGTATGACCCGGCGGGGGTTTTTAAGCATACACTTCCAAAGCTCGTATGATGGTGAATTGGTCACGGCTTGAGCCCTGCAGATGGACGAGATTGGCACGGAGTAGTTCGAGCTAGCGGGATCATCCTTGTCTGATCACCTTATCAATCAGTCCAACACCGACTTCGGATCCCGTGCCAAGCCGGGTATTGCGGATCGGCTCGTCAGTGATTGGGGCTATTACTTGATCTGCCCGTTAGATTCATCCGGTACCTTGTAGCTGCATCACAAGTGCTGTGATCTTCCTCCAGCCGGCAAAGGGCCCCATTGTTAGGTGTGCATCACGGCGTCGCGTTTCGCGCCTGTTTTGTGGTCTGATCTGTTAACATCTTACGGCGATGAGCCTACCCTCAAGAGGCATATTAGGGCTGGTATAACCAAGTTCATTCATGTTTTTCTTGATTGGATCAGATCCCTGCCTTTGGTCGCACTCACAGCTGTTCACAGCGTGGGGGATTTGGTTAGATCGGCTCCAGAACAACGAGCTGGCTATGTAAGGTGCAGTGGAAAGCGTTTGCCACGGTGGGTTGGAGGTAAAACCGTTCATGTATGTTAATGTCTCATATAGAGAGAAATTCTTCTCATGTTGATCTCATCTTGTTTCCTCAAGCTCTCATCAGGGTACCAGCCTGTGAGCATTACGAGTCCCAAGTCCTCGTCGAGTTAAATTCCTTCCCTTTCCAACGGTGTCGGCTGACCCGTCGACTACGACACTACCATGGAAGGAATAGACAAGAAGCACAATGATGTCGAAGCGGGGAGGGAGTCACCCAGCATCGAACCAACAGCATTACCAACCAACAACCAAACTACCGACAGCAAGGGGTTGGAATACGGAACACGCAATCTCGGCACTCTGAACCGTAGGCTCAAGTCCCGACATGTTCAGTTCCTTGCCTTGTCCGGTGCCATCGGCACGGGCCTTTTCGTAGGCAGCGGACAGGTGCTTTCGCTTGCTGGCCCGCTCTCGGCCTTCCTGTCCTTCACCATCACCGGTTTCAACATCTTTTGCGTCCTCAACAGCGTCGGTGAGATGGCTTCATGGTTGCCTATCCCGGGCCCTGTTCCAATCTTTGCCGCCCGGTTCGTGGACCCGGCTTTGGGGTTTGCCCTCGCTTGGAACTATTGGTATCAGTTTGCCATTGGAGTTCCTATCGAGGTGACAGTTTCAGCCGTCATTGTTGATTACTGGCACAACAATGTCCCCAAAGTCGCACTCATCAGCCTTTTCTATTTCCCCATGGTCTTCCTCAACTGTTTGCCCGTTCGCATCTATGGTGAAGCCGAGTTCGTCTTTGGCGCCATCAAGCTGACCACGATTGTGGGCTTGATCATCTTGATGTTCATCATTACTGTTGGCGGTGCTCCCAATGGCGAGGCGATTGGCTTCAAGTACTGGATCCACCCAGGACCTATGAATGAGTACCTGAGGCCAGGCGCATTGGGAAGGTTTCTGGCTTTCTGGAAAGTCTTTGTGCAGGCAACATTCTCCTATGGTGGCAGTGAGATGGTTGTCATGGCCGCAGGAGAGACAGAGAACCCTCGACGCAACATCCCCAAGGCTATTCGTCGAGTCTTCTGGAGAATTGTTCTCTTTTACATCCTTTCCGTCTTCCTCGTCGGTCTTTGCGTCTCGTCCAAGGACCCTGCCCTCCTGAACGCCATCAACTCCTCTGCCCCTGGAGCAGCTCAAAGTCCCTTCGTTATCGCCATTCGCAACGGCGGTATTAAAACACTCCCCTCGATCATCAATGCTGTTATCCTCACCTCGGCTTGGTCATCTGGCAACTCGCTGTTTTATGCCGGCACTCGTGTTCTCTATGCCGCTGCCCTGGATGGTAAGGCACCAGCCATCCTAGCGTATGAGAAGTTTGGCGTGCCCTACCTCTGTGTCGCGGTGACCTCTGCTTTTGGACTCTTGGTCTACCTCAACGTCAGCAATAGTGGCGCCGAAGTCTTCTTCTGGCTCAGTAATCTGAGCGGCGTCGGAGCTCTTATCATCTGGGCCAGTGTCTGCTACACATATCTTCGCTTCTACTACTGCCTCAAGTATAACGGAATCGACCGCAACACTCTTCCGTACAAGTCACCAATGCAGCCATTCCTGGCTTATTTCTCTGTTTCATTCTGCACAATTGTTGCTATCTTTAACGGATTCGACGCCTTCTTCCCTGGACGCTTCAGTGCCAAGACCTTCATCCCGCCTTACATCAACATCCCTATCTTCATCATACTGGTTTTTGGCTTCAAGTATGTCAAGAAGACCAAGTTTGTCAAATATTCAGAGATGGATATCTGGTCCGGAAAGGCAGAGATTGATGCGTTGGAACCAACTTGGCCAGTGGTCAAACCCAGGAATTGGCTGGAACGCATCTGGTTCTGGATTGCCTGATCGCATCCAAGAGAGTGGAGATTGAAAAGATATGGGCAACCTACCATGGAATGGCATACAATATGCCGTTTCTTAAATAAAAAAGTGTGGTCTAGTACTGGCGCGGTTGCAGTGGTAAAAGGGAAGCAATGTTTTGAACCCTGCGTTGGAAGAGAGATACCAATGATGATCGTACCATGGCAGAGATATGAAGGGAAATAGAAGGACATGGTTGGCAATATATAGACGAATCGAAGAAAAGAAGTTGCGAGTCGAACACAGTGATGGCATGATCGTATGCGGGTTCGTGTGATAGATTTTGTAGGACTGGATTACTGTACTAACTACACAAGAGTAAAGGATGTCAAAGACCAACATTGTCTTCTAGCTTAGTTATCTCATCAAGGGCCGGGCTTCAACTACAACAAAGAATATATTGTTAACACATTATAGTATTATATCCTAATGCTAATACGGTGGTCCTGGAGACGAATTGAAGGGTACGGTGATTAAGATCTGGTCCTCCTGGTGGAGACATCGCCGCTGTAACTCTTCTCCTCTATTCACAGATTTCCTATGAAAAATCATTTACCTATACAAGCCAAAACTTGGCCTCTTCGGCTAGCAGTAATTCCTTCTCCGCTGTGCGACCGAAAACTCTTCCAGTACCAATTCGTTGGAAACAGGCTGAACCGTCCGCTCCTCGCTCAAGAAAAAGTATGCTGTATGCTTTGTGTGATGTTTTGAAATATCCCAGACCAAAAGCGTACTCATAGACGTCTGTGGTCGAGATAGGTAGTGCCATGACATCCTTCGGCACAGCGGTTGAGTTTGTGGTAGGATCCTCGACAGATGCCCATCTACATAGTTCTTCAGGGGCTACAGTGACACTAACCCTTCTGCAATTGGCCCTTCCTCTCTCTGAGGGGTCCTTGGGGCTGTCTCCTTCTCCCCTAGTGTGTTCAGGGTCGATCTTGTGGCCTGACAGGGAGGCGGCAAGTTCAAGGTCTGGGCCAGGACCGAAGCCCCCTCCAATTCTCAATCTCAGAAGCTTTCCAGATAGTATCAGAGTGTTGAACTTGGTGTCAAGAAAACCTCCTGTTTGCGAAGTTTCGTTTGTGCCTGAGCCATCCAGGTTGTCGATGGGAACTGTCAGAATGGCTGCACCTCTCCCTATGTGTGGGATTCGATGATGCCTCTCCTGCCACATGCCGAAGGCTGGACTGTCTCTCTTCGTTCCATTAAAATGTCTGTTTCTCACCTGCACTCTGATGACTAATTATACAATCCTGACCTTGGTAGTACTTACGGGGTAATGCCCCTAAGCTTTTCCCACTCGTCCTCAAGCATGCCAAACTCTAACAAATCATACCACTTGCGGTTTTGCCAGATTGTCCCCCTTCTTCGCCCTTCCGGTTTAAAGCCCATACTCTCATACAAATGTGCAGCCTTTGGGTTATAACAGGCAGTAGATATGCCAATGGAATGAAGCGCGGCGTGCCTGAATCCCCAGTCCAACATCCAGTTGATAGCCTCGCGCCCGTAGCCTTGGTTTTGGTATGGCCTGGCAAGACTAATACCGATCTCGGCAGTGCGGTGGTGTGCCACGGATGGTGAGATGCCTCCCCAGCCGATGCACATTATGCCGATAATGGTTGGGCTCTGCTTCTGCTCTGTGTCGCTCTTGTCGCTCTCTGGATTGACCCTCTTCTCCTCTTCAGGCAAAAGACATATTGCCACGCCGAGCAAAGAATTGACGACGGATTCAAGGTAGCTATCGGCAGCTTTCTTGCCCTTGGGTTGCAGCATCGTTGGGGCAGCCATGGCCTGAATGACGGGGTCTTGTTCAATTGTTGGTAGAAAAACTTTCAAATTGCTGTCGGATTGGTCGGCCCGGACGTATTGGAGCCGGGCTGACCGGAAGGCGTTGACGATCTCTTCCGTATCGTAATCCATGTCGACTGATGAAAGGTGCGTGATTGGTAAAACTGAGAATTGTAAGGCGACGTGATGTAGAACAGGTAGGTGAATTCCACTGGCAGCGGCCAGCATTTCTAGTAAACGACCAGACCGTGCAGGGGATCCAAAAGACGGCCAGTGACTCATTCACCGGCTAAGTCGCTGTAGTGACAAGCGTGGAACCACACCAACTTTGCAGCCAGCATACCAATTCAGTTAACTCGCCAACCTAACCCCACTAGATTTCTCGTATACATGGGACGTTCCTAACTTCCAATAATGCTTTATGCCTTTTTTTTTTTTTTTTTTTTTTTTTGCCATTCCCAAGGCCACCGCCTGAAAAGAGCCGTTCTGATAGCGTGATTGAGATCACTATTCACCAAGACCCATGCGGTACGAGACAGATGGTCTGAGACACCAATGGACAGGGTGTGACGTGAAGGTTCATGCAATTTCAGTCCCTGCCCCTTCAGATAACGCCAGGTATAAACCTCTTGGTAGACTGATGCCACTTGATCCATTCGGCCCCAAATGTTTTCCGCAGCATCTCTTCTTCATCCTTGGTTCTCATCAATAGCCTCCGCACAATACCAAAGATAATAATAACGGCACAGGGGAACCCCCAGCCATCGAGTCTCTGGTGTCCATTCTCGGGAAGCCAGCAGCCTGGTACTCCATCCCACCGGAAGTAAAGAGCCAGGTTCGTCAGCAAGACGATGATTTGTCCCGTATAGCCCGGGTGCTGCATGTAGCGATATACTCCCGTTGTGGTCAAAGTGCTTGGTGGTCCAAGGCGGAAGGTAAAATTACCCCCCAGTTGAGCAAACGCCAACAGACGAAGGGGCCCGCCAACACAGGTAACCAGGGCAAGGCACACCAGGGTATATGTGTTCCAGTCGAAAAGTTGCCAGTTGAGATTGTCGGAATGTGGGCAAATAAGACTGGTGCTGGGAGTCTTGAGCACAATAAATGCATGAACGAGGCCGATTCCTCCGGCCATCAGACGTCGCAGAATTGCTGCAGCAGGGGTAGCGTAAAAGCCAAGTCGATCTTGGTTCCAGCCGCCACGTGGAGTAGAATTGGGTGCCTTGGAGCATAACATGGTGATGAAGCTGGACAAGAGGACCGCAACAGAGAACGACAGATTGTGAAGGGAAATCATATTGCTGGTGTGTATGCGGTGATGTGTTTGACGCTTTGCTGTATTAGAGATGCCATCTAAAAATCGAATAGATAGCAATACGATACTACTTGCTTCTCATCGTTATATACTCTCTCCCAACCATCACTCCTTGAAACTCAGCATCGGCGTTCGGAGGTTTAAACTTCCCAACGCCGACTCTCGATCGGAGATTTGAACCCCGACCCGCCGGAACGTCCGATGCTCCAAGACCAATAAGAGAAGTCCATGTCTCTCAATGCCGCCAACATTCCTACTTCCCGCTCCCATCTCCGACCTCCATCACAGCTTGTTATACTTTGCTATCTCAGGCGGGTATCACTGGACGGTGATTACGAATCGCTTTCCTCAATGAACCGACAGGCTGGACACGCCCCCTATGGAACGGCGTGTAGCCAATGTTCCCGATCCAAATCCCGATGTGTGGCTACCAATGGTGGAGAATCATGTGAAAGGTTGTATTTCCGAGGCCCGCCCCGTGTATGTCCAACAAAACTGACGTGGTGACTTAGATGTCAACGTCTAGGAAAAGAGTGTGATTCCTTGAGGAGAGGACGCAAGAGGAAAGCGAGAAGACGAGACAACACCACCCACAGCGATCAACTTGAAAGCAAAATTGACGGGCTAGTTTCCCTCCTCATGTCCAATAACCCGCAACAGGCGAACTTACCTCTAGCTCACGCTGAGAGTACTTCTTCTCGGCCCTCAGAACCGCCACTTCTACCCGGCAGCTACAAAGAGCGCTCATCCGCTGCCACACTCGCATTTGTTCTTGACGGTCAAGAGCTCTTGAGAGACTTTTGTACTCTTAAGCAGGTCCATCTCCCTTTCTTGATGCTTGACCCGGAGAACTCCGCCGCCACACTACGGGACGCAAAGCCCTTTCTGTGGCTTTGCATCGTCGCGGTCTCAGTAAAATCCACGCTCAAGCAGCAACAATTATACGGCGAGATTCGCAGCATAATCGCCAACAGCATGGTGGTCGAACTTGAGAGAAGTCTTGAGCTACTCCAAGGGCTTCTAGTGTGCATTGCATGGTAGGCTCGTACGTATTCCTAGAGTTACAAATGCTTACAGCAACGTTAGGGGCAACTTCCAAGTAAAGAGACGACCATTCTTGACTCTTTTTATCCAACTTTCTACCACAATTATATTTGACCTTGGTTTAAACAAGGCGCCAACCACCATTTCTGAAAGCACTTCTGACCTAAGACTTCATCAGCCATGGGCATCAAGTACCCGAACATCCGAGGAGCGGCGCGCCGTTCTTGGTTGCTATTTCCTGAGCTCCGTGTCAGTCACTTCCACTTTACAAGAGTGAAGACAGCTAACAATTGTACTGGCAGAATCTCGTCATACCTTCATCAGGCCGACAGGCTCTGCTGGACAAGTGAGATGAGCAAGTATCTCGAGGACCTGGCAGACAAAGGCAATGGTACAAGCAACTTGACTCTTCTGACGCTTGTTAAAATACGACGAGTTCTCGAGAAGGCCCATTACTCGCCCGCCGATGGCCGCAACCGGAATCGATTTCAGCCATCTAACGCTCCACCATCTTGGATAGCTGAGGTGATACAAGCGGACCTGGACCGAATAAAGGCTGAAGCAGTTTCCCTGTCGCAGGAGCCAGGTCAGAACTTAAAAACTGCAATTATATCTATGACCCTCGCTAAAGTCAACTAGTTATCCTTTCTCATCTCCACTATGCCACTTTTGCAATCCACGAATTTGTAGTCCCAGATGCCTATCCAAGCACATCTTCAGCCTCACAAGACACATTGACAGATTTATATGTTTGCCTGAGAGCACTCGAGTCTTACTTTAATATTCTCTTCACCTATCAGCCGGCTCAATACACTGGCTTTTCCCTGGCCTCGATCTATCAACTCATGCATTCGGCCCTGTCTTTTCGTAAGATCGCAAGATACCTTCCACCAGAAAGCCACGGGCTCACAGCATCCGAGACCGTAGCATTCAAAGATCAAAGGATTTGCCAAAACTTGAGGCGTGTGGCCTCGGAAGCCGGAGTGCGTGAAGATGGCCCACCGACTGTTTTTACCAAGCTTGCGGCTATGCTGGAAGACCGGACGTGGGAGAGCGAGTCCAATGAGAACGACGCTGCGATGGCGTCATTTTATCCAGAAGATATTTTCACCGGGGAGTTTCTCGACTTGATAGGACCCTACATGGAACAAGAACAACTGCAAGTCTAAGATTTGACCTTGTAAGATGATGGTTAAACGTCGATGGAGCGCAAGGAGGGAGTGACTAGCTGAGAGGCACAAGTCCTACACGGCAAAGAAATTCGTCAATTTAACTTCCAGTCCCCTCCATCTAATGAACTAATCGTGTAAGAAGGCGACCATCACAGCCACTGCTTATTTCCGAAGTGAGACACAAATGAGCCGCCATTGCCAGCTTCGATACTAGCCTTGTGCATCACAGACAAGACTGCAGTGACAGACTCTTCGGGGGTTATCGGCTTAGTGAAGCTGGGTGCGTAGGCTTGGAACTGCTGCAACATTTCACCCGCCTTCCGGACCTGCTCCTCCGTCGCTGTAAAGCCGTCAGTGCATGATCTCTGCCAGAGTGCTCTGGGGATATCTGACCGTCATCATAGTGGCCTGTGTCGACCATACCTGGTGAAACGGCCATGAAAAGTACGCCGTCCTTTCTATACTGGGCATCGAACTTGGAAACAGCTAGGTTGACCGCGGCTTTGCTAATTGAATAGGGTGCTGAAACGGAAATGGAAAACTTGGAAACGAAATCCGGGTCGGCCATACCCGTGGATAGCGTGATGGCCTTCTTAGCCTGACCCTTGAGGAGGAGTGGCACGTAAAGGTTGAACAGGTGGATGTTGCCGACTACGTTGACCTTGAATGAGGTGAGCAAGTCCTCCTCGAGCTTCTCAGGCTGTTCGCCTCTATAGAGCGGTCAGAAGAGTCTCAGTACTTAGAGTGAAGATATTAACATACAGAACACCGAGAGGGTCGTAAGCGGACCAAGGAGAGACTAGACCTGCATTTGCAATGATGTAGTCAAGCTTTCCACCAGTGATCTTGGAAGTCTCATTAACAGAAGCCTGGCCATGCCATGTTAGCGCGCCGGTGAAGTCAGATAAGAAGCGATTACCTTGAGAGCTTCATAGTCGTTGATGTCGGCCTGGATGATATGCACATTTTTCCGTGTAGAGAGTTCGCGCTTGATCTTTTCGATTGTGGCCTGTTTGTTGCGGACGAGACCAATCACAATGTTGCCTGACTTGTCAGACAACTGGCGGAGGAACTCAAACTGAGAGATAATAAGTTAATTTCACTCATAGCTGAGAGATAAACTCAACTTACCCCAAGACCGCGGGATGCCCCTGTGACCAGATACGAAGCCATGGTACGAGAGTGGTGATAGTGGAGTCTGCTGCAGTGCTGATTAAAGAGAAGCTTGTTTTTTCGCCGGAGATGTTGAATGCAAAAAAGATATTGATACAGTTCCTCTATCCTAGATATATATACTCAACTCATATCATGCTTTGTCACTCGGTCGCTCAGCTCTTGGTGACTGACGAGCTCCAGCATCATCGCCATCAGGTTCTAGTAACTGGGGCTGGACTACGACGCTACGCCCCACCGACCAATCATGTGGCTCAGGGAAGATTAGCTCGCCGATAGTTGCCCTCGGTTGAGATTTCAGCCTCCCCCGCATGAAGCCAAAAACATGTCAGCGTGGGTGGCTGCTTACAACTTCTTCACCACGCCGGTCCACGAATGTCGACATGACAAATCCGCACACAGAAGCGCCGAGATAACTGGTCCTCGGTGGCAACTTTTTGCGAGCGATAAAACCGACAGGGCGGCTTCTGATTTGCTTTGCAACCCAGTGCCGGCTCCTTCGTGCAGGCATTGTCTCTGAACTCAAAATTGACCCAATCGTCATCGGCATATCCCAGTCCATTAGCCCTTCATGTCACAACGAGGGTGTATGACCTGCAGAGGTTCGGCAGCCAAGCCTGAGAACATTGCCGAGCTCCACTGACACTCCTAACTAGACCGCAAGGTCTTCTGTGATCGGACTCGCCCGACCTGCACCCGTTGCGCCAGGGCAGGCCGAAGGTGTGATGGTTATGGGACTCGGCTGTCTTGGCCGCGTAAGGGTGATAGTCGGCGCGCGATACTTGGGCCTGCACCCGTAGAAAGGCACCGCTATGACGCACGGCACTTTGTTAACACTTCCACTTGGGATGTAGAGATGCACGACTTGATCTCTGGCATCGATTTTGGCTATGGAACCTCCACGCAACATCCTAATACGAGACAGTTTATCTTAGAGGATCTCGACAACCAACCAACGGAGGTCGTTCAACCAGTTCTCAGCCCTCCGATTTCCTTGGTCAGTGGAAGATTGGACCATGTGCAAATGGGTTTGTTCGAATATTGTCAGATCCCTCAATCAGGACCAAATACGTGTTAAAAACTCACATAAGGTAGTTGTGTATCAAGCATCCTTTTCCCTTATGGCTTTTGGTCATGACGCGCTCAAGATCCGCGAGATCCTCGTTCGCATGGCTCTCTCCGACAACTCACCATCTGCAACCGCAATACTTCAGTCTACATTGGCCCTAGCATCATACCATCGAGATAAAGACCACTCACGTGCAGATCGACTCAAAATCGCGGCTCTTCGGGCATTGGCAGCCTCTACCCAGGGTGTCATTGGCGTAGAGGAATCCATTCGTCATATTGCTGCAGGGATGCTCCTCTGCACTCTGGAGGTATGCATCCTAGCATTGGCATACCATAGGTACGTACTAATACTTCTTAGATTTACCAGATCTCGGCGGCATCAAGTCACTGGCTGTGGTATGTATGCGGCTCGAAAAAGATCATTAAGAGCGCCAAACTCGACGAGAGAACACCAACCAACGACACTACCACACTGATAGGCTGGGTCCATTACTCTGACGTGCTGGCTCGCTTCAGCTTGCGTCACTGGCAACCAAATCTCTTAGAGGCTACAGGTTTCGCCATAGGAGCACATTTCGAACCCTTTCAACCTGCAGTATGCGCAGAGGCCCAGGCAGGTTTCATCTACTCCCCTCCCCTGTCGAGTTTTAATAATCTTACACGCTATACAGCCCGCGCATCTAGTAGGTCCTCCGCATGAGGTCTTATATCTCCTGTCCGAAGTGTGTGATACCGTCGTTGAACCCTCGGATCCACGTTTCCGCGAGAGCGACTACAAACAATATCTCAAACTCCTAGAATGGAAATTGCGGAGGATCAATATCTCAACGGACGGGAATAATACTCTAGCTGAAGGATCACGATCGAATTCCGACAGACCAGTCGAACTCTACCAACTGGCGACCCTAATCTACCTCAAACGTGCGTCAGCAGACAATCCCAAAGAGAGATCACGTCTTCCGGAATGGATCGAGAGGTCATTTGATATCCTTTCATATTCAGAAGATTGCCAATGGCCCTTCCCTCTTCTGATACTTGGTTGCGAGGCGCGAACAGACGGCCAACGAACCATGATTCTCGACCTCATCTCCAAAACGGAGAGGAATATTCACTTTCGGAAGCTGGACTCTATCAAGATGATGATTCAACGAATTTGGGTTCAGAATGATCTGATTGAGGAGGAATTCAACTATGTGCATAAGCTCGGTGTTGTGCTTAGTTCGGCAAACAGGGCTGTCCCAGCACTCGTTTAGGGGTGCTTTATCATCGTCATTCTACTCCAAGCAAAGAAGTTTATAATTATAGAATATCGTCACTAGCGATCAGGTGTATAACGGTCATTTTCATCTCCGCTTGAAATCTGGCCCTTAGTTGTTCGAGACTCTGGAGCACTGACTGGTTCTTCATGTTTCGGCCCAACCGCCGGTGTTACGGCCAAAAGCCGGCGCTAAATCCTGAATGGGGGCGAGCCCAGAGTCTGTCAGCATCTTGCCCTAGAAATCAACAAGTACAGTTGAATCCTTGTTAGTCAGTTAAGCCTCTTCAGTCACGCATCTTGACGAAACACGGCAATGCATACCCAGAAGATCCCCCTCTCCCCGCCCAGTCTCGACGAGCTGGCTGACAAGCTCAAGGCTCCTCTCGATGCCAACTTCGAAGAGTCATCAGTCAGCGTCGTCACATGTCCCGACCTGCGAGAACCTCCCTTCCGCCTGGCCACCGAAGGGCTCTCCGGTGACGAAAAGATCGCAGACATCGGCGGCCAGCCGAACCTCTTTCCCCGTCCTGTGCTCGGCACCATCTGGTCTATGCCTGATCTCGCCAAAGCCATGGAGATGAGCCCCGAAAAAGGAAGCCTTATCGGTGCTGGAGCCGGCCCATTCCACATCGTCGGCCAGAACTGCGAGCTTGCGCAGAATTTGAGCTGGAAAGGAGGGTTCGACGGCGTGGCCAATGGGTCGCGAATTGCCCAGATCAGTCCTGACACCGGAGGCGTCGGCGTTGAGAAGAGCCCGTCTTTGGACTGTGCTCTCATGATGAATCTTTTCGGCTCTGCAGGAAACCCCGGTCCAGTCCTGAAGATCACCGCACGCAAGCGGACGGGATCAGAGAGGAGCTTCACTGAATGCATCCGCAAGGCACTCCATGCTGCGTACGGCGACCAACAGATCATTAGTCTCGGCGGCGTTGTCTTGGTCAAATCAGGGACGGCAAAATATCACGTCATGCCTGACTTCCCTTCAGAGGAGGAGCTGCCATTCAAGAGCCGGAAGCAGCTAGACAACTGGCTGACCTACCACGACTTTAATGGGCCCGTCGTGTGCTTGTCAGTTTTGCACTCGGCAGACCCGGGAAAAAGGATCGGGCTACGGATGGAGCATACGCATGGCTTCTCGCCGTTGGGGAAGAATGCTGGGGGACATTATCACTATGACATCGATGAAGCTGTGGAAGAGGTCCAGTATGAGGCATACTTCAACACGGCAAAGATAATCTATCGGATTGATAAGCCGGAGGCTATTCTGGACCGGGACATGCACGATTAGAAATGGGCTACTTGAGGACACCAAAACCGGGACATCACCGCATCCGGCCAGTCACGCTCGGTGTATCAGCTCGATGGCAGACCACTTGAGCGAAGACCTGCAGGCCTGTACACGCCCCTAGGAAGGCTTGCATCCCGGGTTTGGCCGGGCGAGGCATTTGCAGCACTTACGTAGAAGGGGTAGTACAAGCACCAGACTAGATACATGCTCTGATTGTCTGCTTAGCTGCTATTTATACGCTTCACCATTGAAGAAATCATTTGGATGGTTATCTATAAGCAAACCTAATCACTATCACTCCATCCCAAATTGTCATCGTCCAGATCAAATTCTGGGCCAAAGTCGTAGAAATACTCTTCGAACCCGTTGGCATCAAAATAGTCTGAGTGAATCCCCATGAACACACAAAGGTGTCGGGCCCCGAAGCACCCACTTTCGCGCCCTTGAACACCAGGTCCCGACCCGCCTCCAGGATAAGATGAAAAGCATCGATGAACCGAAATCTAACCTCGCGCGCCCCATCGTCGGACTTGACGGTGATCCAGTCGGGGCCACTGTACTCCGGGGGCTTTAAGGAGGTGAAGGTGAAGGTGTCGGTCAATTCGCCGCCCCATTCTATCTCCGCCAGTTCTTCCTTTCGCATCTCGCGCTCCGCTAGTAAAACTCGTATTCAGACCCATCACGAGACCGAACGCTGGCCTTGTCATCCATCTCATCTTCCGATTCATCGACGTCACCGTAGTCAGACTCGAACAGCTCGGAAATATTCTCATCAAAATCATCGTCATAGATCGCCCGTTCAGGATATTCTCTGCAGAGTTTGTCAATGCGTTGGTACCAAGTCGGAAGTGTTGACAGATCCGGGGCGGCCTTGTCCCCAGGAAATGGCACGTTGCCTCATCTTGTTAGGGCCGGTGTTGCTTTCAGAGTGAGCGCATGACATGGTCGATGGAGATGATGGTGTGCCTACGGGCCTCGGAGAAGACGCGACGGTATTCGTGTGTTGGGAGGAGGGGGTTGGGACAACGCCTCAGTGCCTCAGGCATCAACGCGGGGAAAAGCAATGTGCGTCAATCCAGGGTAGGCAACGAGCTGACTGAGATGAGGCACGCTGCATGGCTATGGGGGAAAATCCGGGGTAGAGATTCGACTGGGGAAGGGGAACGTGTTCTTGGCCTTGATATAAGCAACTGCACTTGAGAGAGCAAAACACACTTCGAGAGTTGTGTGACCCTTGTTTTACCATCTACTCTAACCCTGTTTTAATCTTCCCAACTTTACCAAGGTAGTGAAATAGGAGGAACAGGCCATTGGTAGTCCCGCACGTATGGCACCGTGTAAGACTTGTGCAGGATCGGCTCCCGGCAGGCAAACCTCCATCAGGGTAGTTGGGGGAACAGTTGAATCCATAATGTACCTGTCCCCTTCTATCTTCCAGGAACACGACACTTGTCCATACGGCGTCTTGCAAGACGCTTGGGCGTGACCAAGAGTCACCCGGGGACGGGGGTAGCTCTACTTCTCTTCCAACCGGGCTCTAATCGCTGCAGGCCAGCAAGCCTCTCGTGCAAGAACAACACAACGGCGCCGAAGCAGAAGTGGTTGAATGATGTCATCTCGCCCGGGTTGACTTTATAATTATAGAGTATCATTACTCGCGATCAGGTGTACAACAGTCATTTTTATCTCCGCTAGAAATCTAACCCTTGTCCCCGTCATCGGTAGGGGTATTTCACTTCATCATTTCGGCTGTACCACTTTTCTCGTATGAGGGAGAGCCACAGAATCTTGGCGCTTTTCTCCGTTTTTCTTGCTTAGGAAACCCGAAATACACTCTAAAACTTCCTTTTTAGGGGCATGATGGTCCATTTGCCTGCCTATGACCAGCTTATTTATATAAGCCAAACATATGCCTTAGTTATGTCGCTAGCATCTGCAGGCAAAACACCACTAACTCTTGTGACTGCTCGGTATAAATGCAAACCATGCATCCCCTGCTTGCCAGATTAACCGGGACATCACGAGTCCGTGTCGCAATTAGGTGAGGCCGGACCATTTAATCTCCTAGACACCTGTCAAGTAGTACTAGCTGGCATGAGATACGTTCCATTCTATCGCAAGCCTTTAGCCGCTTTTAGGGCAGTCGGAGCTTCTGCCTCCGTTTGGCGGAACTCATCACTCCGTGGCCTGAGAATTCCACCACTTGAAACCGAAACTTCTCGCTACGGTATGGTAGCCCTGCATAAATCAACCTCAACCTGGGTATTTCCTTGGGTTGTGGCCGGGCTGGTTTGCCTATTGTAGCGTCAAGCAGCCGATACTAAATAGGAGCTCGGAGACTGTTAGACAAAAGTGCCTTGTTGGGGATTTATCCGGAATACCAAAGAGCCCGTAACACCATGCCCTGACAACAAGTGATATAAAGCCAAACTGCCCCCCCTGCGGAAAAGCACAGGACAAGCGTCAATCAGCCAGTCATCTCAGAATGAAGTCGCTTGTGCTATTTCTAGGTCTTGTTGCCTCCACTATCCCGTTCGTGGTCACGACCCCTACGCACGGCGCTAGAGCCGAGAATTTCCAAAACCCCATCATCTATTCTGACTTCCCGGACAATGATGTATTCCTGGGACCCGATGGGTTCTACTACTTCTCTGCGTCCAACTTTCATTACAGCCCGGGGGCTCCCATTCTTCGCTCCAAAGATCTCCTCAACTGGGATCTTATCGGACATTCTATCCCACGTTTAGAGTTTGGAGACGGCTATGATCTTCCCAACAGCAACACTCGCGCCTATAGAGGGGGAACTTGGGCTTCATCGCTGAGATACCGAGAGAGCAACAAACTGTGGTACTGGATCGGCTGCACAAACTTCTGGAACACCTGGGTCTTCACTTCTCCATCCCCAACCGGGCCCTGGAAGAAGGCAGCGCAGCTTGGAACGGGCGGGACTTGCTACTACGACAATGGCATTCTAATCGATGATGACGACACCATGTATGTCGTCTACGGGTCAAACAACGTCAAAGTTTCTCAGCTTTCCAAGGACGGCCTTAGTGAAGTGAAATCTCAGCAAGTCCTGAACAACACTTCTATTGGGGTTGATGGTCTAGAGGGAAACCGCATGTACAAGATCAACGGCCAGTACTACATACTGAACGATGACCCTAATGCCTCAGCAACTTGGATTTGGAAGTCTGATAGCCCCTTCGGCCCTTACAAATCCAAGAACCTCGCCAAAGGCGTCACACCCCCCCTCAGCGGTGGCAATTCCCCCCACCAGGGAAGCCTGATCAAGACTCCTGCAGGCGAGTGGTACTTCATGTCCTTTACCTGGGCATACCCTGCTGGTCGTCTTCCCGTCTTGGCCCCAATTCGCTGGGGCAATGATGGTTTCCCAGTTCTCGTGACTGGTGCTAATGGTGGCTGGGGAGCCTCGTACCCGCTTCCCTCCGGCAGTAATGGCCTCACCAAGAATTGGGGGCGGACGGATCGTTTCCAAGGCACGTCGCTTGATCCGTCCTGGGAGTGGAACCATAATCCCGACGTCACCTCCTACGAGATCAACAATGGCTTGACTCTTCGCACGGCCAGCGTAACCAACGATATATACTCGGCGAGGAACACTCTGACTCATCGAACCCATGGAGATCACCCTGTCGGTACCGTCAAGATTGACTTTAGCAAACTGGCCGATGGCGACCGAGCAGGTTTGGCGGCATTCCGCGATCAGAGCGCCTATATCGGCATCCATCGATCCAACGGCAAATCCACCCTTGCAGTCGCACAAGGAATGATTATTGACGAATGGTCAGGAGAGACCAAGAGTTTGGGCGAGGTCAAGGCCACGGCGGAGGTAGCAGAGGGCAAGACACAGGTGTGGTTGCGCGCCGAGTTGGACACGAGCCCTACGGGGTCTCGGAACGCCGTCTTCTCCTACAGTTGGGACGGAAGTAAATTTGAGAAACTTGGTCCGAACTACGAGCTATACAATGGCTGGGCATTCTTCATTGCTTACCGCTTTGGCATTTTCAATTATGCCACTCAGGCACTAGGCGGCTCGATCAAGGTTGAATCATTCACAGCTGCATGAGATAACTGGACAGAATGGATATTGGGAGAAAGAACGTGAATTCCTATGTCAGTCCCTGCTATCAAATATGTAGTCACGGCCGCAACCACATTATCTGAGGCACTTGAACCATATCTTTTTGAGGCTTACTTCAAAGCAGCCTACCTCGCGTATCACCAATATGCTTTTTCGCTGAAAATTACAACTTGGATCGCAACAGGGCTCGAATCTCGGACAGCAGGGGCTCAGCAGCGCTGACGGCATCAACTGCCATTCCATAGCCAGCTTGAAATCCAGTACCGCCTGCTCCATAGTTGTGGATGACGGTACGCTTCTGGCCCGTAATAGACAGGTCCTCCCGTTCCACTCGAGCACCACCCTCACGAGAAGGTCGTAGGCCAGAAAATGCAGCGATGACCTCAATATCACTTTCTCGGACCTCGGTACTAAGCTCCTTTGTACGATCCAGGATATCCTCAGTCTCGTACGAGTAAGTGGCACCGTCTCTAAAAGCTGGTCAGTCGGTGATCAAGTTCAACCTGTTAAGCAACATACCCATTTCCCTTCTGCATATATCCGCCAAGGATCACGTGTCCTTTGGAATAGGGCCGAGGGATGACATAGGTCTCGTAGTCCTTGCCGTGCCTCATGATATTCGTCTGTACTTCAGGAGCAAGCGTCAACAGAACTTGGCCCCGCGTTGGGTAGCACTTGGAGTCTTCAACTCCAGGAAGTGACTTGGCCGCGTTTCCAGTGCAGTTGAAAACAATCTGAGTGGAGTGACTAGAGAAGGCTGCTTGGAGGTTAGGAAGTTTTTGTCGAATGAATCGGACGCCGTAGTCCCGCTTCAGCCTGTGGTAGAGGTAGAGCAGGTGCTTGGGAGCATTGACTGTTAGTGTTGTGAAAGATGCACCGAACTTGACTCCCTCAGGCAACTGCTCGGCGGACAAAGGTTGAAACTGTAACTTGTCAGTAAATACATGCTGTTGGATCTCATGCACGTTTACATCTTCGAGATACTCAGACATGGTCTTGATCTTGTCATGAGGAACATTGTCGTCCCACAGCTCGGTGGATGGTGTCCGTCGAACATAGGTTTTCTCAGGCCTTTCAGAGGCCAACTTGCTCAAGTGAAAGTACCCGAGTTTGTCCCATCTCAAGGCATTGGTGTCTGTGCCTGAGATGGCCGAGAAGTTGCAACCAGCCCTAGAGTCAAGTTAGTTTGCGCCTTATTCTAGTGCATAGTTGGGACTGCTCACCACGGGGAGGTATAGCTCAGAGCGGTATCGCCAGGCAGGTGCTCAGCAATGACAGTAATAGACTGGCCATAACCTCGTTCCGCAAGGACCAGGGCGACATCAAGGCCAATGATGCCCGCGCTACATCGGGTCAGCCAATCATGAATTTGCCATCCGGACTGTGCAACTTACCCAACAATGACAATGCTGTCGTGTGCAGACATGATGGAGAAATTACCGTAATTTGTGGAATGTTTAGACACTGGGAACTAGAACTCTCTTTGCCCTCTTAAGTCACTGGCACAAAGCTTCTGTCACGGCGAGTGTCTGCATTTGAAGAACACAATGCTCCCTTCATAGGGCCCCTTTCTCAATAACATCTCCATTCTCCATGTTTCCAGACTCCTTCACTCCATGATCCGAAGGTTGCCACTGATCCTATTTCCCGAAAGGGGAAGTCAGCATCCGGAGAAGCCCGACCCACAACCACCGTCCAGTCGACGCTTACTCTATTCTCGTCGGTTAGAGTTTCTTCTTCTGTAGCAAGGGTTATTTCCTCTTGCGGTTAATATATTTTGAGAAACGCTAAAATAACTTACCGCGTCTACATTGTGTATCCGGATAGATCGCAATGGGAGTGAGATGTCGCCTGGGCAGTTATTGCCGAATCAGATCGCCTCCATTGCTCCGATTTGGCAAAAGTGACTCTGTAGAATTTGACAGCAAGAGCGACATGTAGTTTGGAGGAAGAGGAAAGCTTTTGGTTGGACTCTTGATGGAGCTTTGTGCGAGAGAGGGTTGTCCGGCTCAAGCAACATGCCTAGCTAGATGCGCATAGAAGTGATTTAGACCGAAGCAATTCTCACAGCCGTGGAAACTTTTTTGTTCATCAAAGATACTTGAAACATGCATTTATTCTATTTTTGATACAATAAAGTTAACCGCCTAATAGTTGATCTTGAAGCTAAACTCATCCTCCCAGTGCATAGCCCAGTATCGGTCCCAGATAGCCTTGGTGATGGGGCCGACTTTTCCATCCTTGACAGGCTTGTCGTCGAGAGTAGTAATAGGCATGATGCCTCCGGCAGTTGTGCACATCAAGATCTCGTCGGCCTGATAGGTCGCCTCGATGGGAACGTGCTCAACCCGGATCTCGTAGCCACACGATCGCGCAGCGTCAATCACGCTCTTTCGGGTGATACCCTGAAGAACTCCACGGTCGGGAGTATACAGAATACCATCCTTGATAAGAACAATGTTGAAACCCGAGCCCTCAGTAAGGTTGGCATCACCATCAGTAAGGAAGGGATAGGTAGCTCCTCGGTCGTTTGCCTCGAACAGGCCACGGACCAAGTCACCCCACTGAAGGTTCTTGATGGTAGGATCGATGGAGCCAGGAGGGACACGGCGGACGGTTCGGGCAACAATAGCACGGCCACCAGTGTATTGAACCTCAGGGTCCATAACCCACACATATGGTTGGATGAACATGTAAAGGTTGTTGTTCAGGAGCTCCTCAGGCTTGGCTCCTCGAACGCCAGTCAGGCCTCGAGTGACAATCAACTCGACAAAGGCATCCCGGATGCCACTCTTGGCAACCATGTCGACCAAGGTCTTGATGACCTCCTCTCGGGGGAGAGGCATCCTGAGGCGCATCTTCTTACAGCTGGCCTCGAGGCGGTTGAGATGATCCTCAAGACGGAAGAAGCGACCATCCCAGACGGAGGGCACATCGTATGTCAGATCGCTGTGCATAAAACCCTGGTCGAGCAGAGGAATTCGGGCTTCGTGCAAGGGCACGAGCTCACCCTGGATCCAAGCGACTCCCTTGGCGAGTGGGTTCTTGCTAGCCTCGAGAACGGCCTGTCGCTCGGCATAGCCGGCGAAAACCTTGTCCATGGTGGCCATTTCTGGTGATTGTGGCTGGTTTGGTGGTGTTGTTTGTAGGGGAGCTGAATGGGCAAAGATGAGGGAGTAGGATGAGGCTGATGAATGTGACTTGAGTTGTCGGGAATGAGTATGTACGATGCATCACGCCTTGCTTAAGTAGATGATCCCTTGTCCAGGTACCTTGGCGACTTAATTGCCGATGATTCGTAGCAAGAACACCAGGTGAGGCATCTGGGTTGAGCTATCTTGCGTATTTCCTATTTGGGTAATTGTGATCTTGACATCACCCCTTGCTACGTCTTGGGGGCTCAGCGCCGTGGCCCACTGATCCACGCTCATTTTGCCGAGACCGACGCGGTCATGTCCATGCGACTTTCCAAGAGCGGACTCATCGGCAAAGCCGCCGTGTCTGCCTCGGCCGTTGTCGCCCAAGTTCCTGATGAAGTTGGTGGAATTGGATATCCAGTATCTCTAGCCAAAGAGGCAAAACTTGACTCGAGCTGCCTACTTCGGAGCGTTTGCCAACATTGAAATTGCGCGCTACCTTTCTCTTCGATGGAAGAACCTTTCTGAGATGTGTTTCCAACTCATTCTCCAAAGGCAGGTCTCGAGTGGCGATGACACCTGGCATGGCTTCGCCGAACAACGCGAACTGCCAGGCTTGGTGTTGAGCCACTCTGATCTGATAACTGCCTGCTGGACATTTCGCTTTGTTAGGGAGTAGTCTCCAAATGGCCAGGGGATGACTTGTTCGCTATCCATTTCCTCGTTCAGGGGTCTCAACCTTGGTTGGAGGAAGATGGATCAATGAGGCACGCCAAATCGTCCCTAGAGCACGACGGACGTGATCGACCGAGGCCCAGACACTCATTTACGGCATGCCTGCAGTGTTTGTTATGCAAGGGCCGTTCCTTTTTCCCGAAACGTGCCTCAACTCCGGCAAATCAGCGTGTGCGTGGCCTAAAGGGCGAATGCGAGCATTGTAGAAGGCATTTCCAAAAAAAGAAATTAGAAATCAATAAAATCTCGCCGTCCCAGAGTAATCTCCGATTCAAAGCCTTTTTCCTTCTTCTCCTCTTTCTGCACTCACGAAATCCCGTTGTCCCATCCCATCAGGGCATGTTGACATGAAACGATAATGGTGCCCTCGGTCTAGAAAACCACCATGACACATGCCAACGTAAGTAAGCCACGCAATCATCAAGGTCCTTCCTTCTGGGCAAACAGAGTAGCCCATCCGTCTCGGTATCGCGTGTCCTAGTCTCGAGTCTCTCCCCCGTCAAAATGCAGCATGACGACGACAACGACTTGATAACGACTTTACAACAACCTAGGAACGGAGCAACAAGTCGCTGATGAAATAAAGAGCTTGAAAAGGATCGATTTGTACCGAAAAGCCGAACGAAAGATCCCACTCTCCAACCGAACAGACAAGTCCTGCGCCAACCCTCCCAACTCCGAACCAACTCCGATCAACCGAATAAATATTGGCGAGCATCTCCAGTTCCAACGTTGGAACGACTCTTTTGGTCAATGATAGAGCCCCACCACGAATTGGGGGTCTCGTTGGACCATACCTCCTCGAGCAGAGCGTTGGCCGTCAGGAACATGTCATATCGAGTCCGCTCATTCCACCAGCTACAGTATGTCCTAGCAACCTGACGCAAATGCTCGTCCGTTGTCTCGCAGCCGGCAAGGAACACAGGTAGTAGCAGCTGCTTCTGGAGCATGGAGCTGTATCTACAGGATGTGACATGGTTGAGCGTTTTGCGCGCAAGGAAACCCAGGATTGGCGGTGCCGGTTGGTCACGCTGCCACTTGAAGACGCGGCATATGTAGATGAGGAGACCATATCGCCAAGCTTCCGCACAGTGGTGAAGGTCTTCCTTGTAGTGAGCAACCTCTCCGATGTCACATCCTTCGGAGGGGGGAGTGTCGGCGACGATCTGATCAGGGAGATCGCCATACTCGGGGTCTGTCCATTCCCTGATTTCTTTTTCCACTCCCAACACTGGCCCCATGTCAAACTTCACACACGTCATGTTGGTCACAAGTTCAAATTCCCTCGCGTACGATCCTAAACGGATCATGTGTCGAAACAGGGCTTCTGGACACCCAGACACGCTGTAAAAGGTCTCGTTGCTCGACTTGTCGTGGTTGAAGAGACTAATGATTGTAGATTCGGATAGAACGCATCCTTGACGGCTCGTAAGGGCAAGGGTAACATCCCACCTAGACAGTCAGCAAGATTCGAACCCATCTCTCTGCCATTAGAGTAGAATTACCAGACTAGCATCTCTATACGTGCTTGCATCCGTGGAGTCTTCTTGACATTCAGACCCTCTGTAGCCTGTATCATCTTGTGTGCACGCTTCAAGTACCAAGTCCATGGTCCATGAGCCGAAGTTGCGCACTTAGAAATTGTCAGCACACACTATCCGATCTATATATCGGGCGAGGGCTTACATCTAATGTCATTAGAATCAACACAGCGTCAAGAAAGGTCGCTTCAATTGGTGACGCTTGTGAATTGCCCTCCATATCCCTGAGCATCTGGAGAGCCTTCTTTTTGTGCATTTTGGCCTCACTAGCACAAGAGCCGGTATCGCGGTTAATATGCTTGTAGGACAGAGCCAAGATACAGTGAAGAAGGAGTTGCGAGCCTCTACCAGTCTCGGCGTCGAATCGGAAAGGGTTGGCATCGAAATCGTGTGTCAAAGGCATGACGCAAAACTCTTGATCATCTATCCTCTGTCAGAAGGAAGATTAGGGCTCATAGCAGGAATGGAATACTTACATCGCGTTAGTAGTTGGGTTATTGTTAGGCTGATATTGCATGGAGCTTCTTGGGAGCTCAACGATGGCAGGACAATCTCGTCGATCGTTGACGGTTGCCCATCGGCATCGCATTCGACATTGGCTCCGTTGCTCTCGTTGGGAAGATTAGGTCCAATGAAGTGATTCTCGGGGGAGTTGTCGGCAGAGGAACTTTCATCCAACTGCACAAAAGGAATGTCGGGTCCAAAGTAAAGGGGCAGCTGTTGATGCCCGTTGATTTGGTCAAAGGGAGCAACAAAGGATGGACCCGGGTCAAAGAATGGGTTCATCAAGCTCGAATAGGACCAGTCTATGTCATTTCCTTGACTCATGCCCTCAGTGACGGGCTGCAGCATCATTTCGCTGTCGACTGGGTTGGCGGTTTCTTCGCATACCATGGGAGTGTCAGGTGGTGGAACTTGAACATCGGGCGGATGCGTCACAACAGGAGGCGAGCCATGCTGCGACTTGTCTTTGTTTTCTTCCTTTCCACTCGCAACTTTAGGGCTGGAATTTGGCGCGGCGGGTGTAGGTGCACTTCGGGGAGTCGAGGCCACGGCAGCTGTACTCTTCGGCCCAGTCGGGCCAGTACCGTTTCGACGGCGTCGCTTGCGGCTATAGGCGCCTACAAACTTGAATTCGCGAGGGGCCTTGACTTGGGCTTGAGCTTGAGTCTGAGGTTGCGACATGGCTGGTGATGTTATCGTGATCGGCGAAAGATGGAGTTGGAGAAGAGAGTAGCAGAGAAAGAGGAAGGAAGCTCGGGAAGCGTGGGGAGAGGAAAACGGGCATGATCCACTAAAGTCCCATCGGCCAACCCTTCTACATTTAGGGCGAGACAGTGCGCATTGGAGTGGCGGATAATGGATCCGGGTTGGAGAGCTAGAGTGCGGGGAGGTTGAGTCATGGGCGAGCTAAGATACAACACCCACTGGACGATTGGGCAATTGAGATATGCACATGATGGAGGGCATGGCAGGAATATTCGGTTCTCACGGCGATCATCTGGGGTTGTCTTGAGACGGAGACTTGACGATACAATCATCTGGCTAGGCCGTATTCGACAGCGTCCGACCCCTGTCACTGGCCTCATTTTATTACTGCGTGCTCTGGAAAGTCGGCTCTTCATCTTCTTTTTAAATTGGCCGTATATATCTCGTGGCTTCATTTACTATTTAACTACTCTAATTGTACAGACCACCGTTGGCCGACAGGACCGAACCCGTCGTCCACTTAGCATCATCAGTGCAGAGGAAAGCAACCAGAGGCGCAATGTCGCTAACTTCACCGACTCGCGCCGCAGCGGGAGTAGAGTCAATCAGAGGCTGCATGTCCTTGAGGAACTGCTCATCGCTCTGGAACCATTGGTCTGTCATGATAGGTCAGCAAAGTTCAGCCAAACACTGCGTTGCATTTTTCTTACCTGTGGCAATGGGGCCTGGGTTGACGCAGTTAACAGTGATGCCATGAGACTGGCCAAGCTCCTTGGCCCAGACTCGTACAAGCGCCTCGTCGGCTGCCTTGGTGGCTGCGTACACGGTTTGACCAGCAACACCAAGACGAGCTCCCGCGGAAGAAATGAAGACGATACGACCACCCTTGGGCAGATGAGGCTCAGCCGCCTTTGTCAAGAAAATAGGGCCCTTGACGTTGGCATCAAAGTGCCGTGTGTAAAAGTCCTCGGTAGTGTCTACCAGGTTGGCCTCGTTGCCTTGAGCGGCGCTGCAGGGTAACAGTGTCAGCTGCCGGACTCTCCCTTTCTCCAGAGGCATGGACTTACTTGTGAATGAGAATCTCAATCTTGCCGGTTGTGCTAATCTTGAGAGCGGCGTCAATCAGCTTGGGAATCTCCTCAAGCTTGCTGACGTCGGCCTGGCAGAGGATGGCCTTGGTGCCGTTGGCCTCGATATCCTTGACCACCTTCTCAGCTCGCTCCTTGCTACCAGCTGACACATAGTTAACGACGACATTGGCACCCCGCTTTCCCAAAAGAATAGCGATTCCGGCACCAAGTCCACTGCGACGTATCGATTAGTCTTCCAAGCTGAGCTAACAAAAGCAACGTGATCCGAGCGAGAGGATGGCATACCGGGAAGCACCAGTGACGATGGCAGTCTTGCCAGTAAGCTCGAGACCAGTAAAGTCAGGCATGGTTTCTGTAGAGTAGAAAGAAACTAGAAGATGAGTGTGATAAATGTTGTATGAGATGAACAAGGGGTACTTTCGCTTGCACAAGAGTGGTTACGAAGCTTTGAACCCCGGACATCGAGAGGCGTTAAGTAGCTCTTCCATCCGCATCTGAAGTCGATGTCATCTCCGCTCATGATGCATGCGGAGAATTGAAGGTCATACCAAATGTGGAAGTAGAGCCAACTGCCCGAAGTGGGTATACCGAGATGCGGGGATGTCTTACTTCCTAAAATGGTGTTAAGGAATCGAACCACCGAGATCGCCGACTCTCCAACAAGTGTTAGCAGCCATGACGGACCTTACCGAAGACGAAGGGACTAAAAGGGGCCCACACCGGCTAGCAAAAGTTAGAAGCTTCCGATAAGAAGCTCTACGTACTGAGCTAGCTCAGATATACGTCAGTTTGGGTTCCATCTTGCCAAACAGAAGCTCTCTCAAGCCATTGACAACTACCAAGACTCGTTTTCCAACCAAAACTACCACAATTTCTTCGAAATGACCCCCAAGACCAGAGACGGACACGTGTGGGAGCCTCAAACCGGCTTCAAGACTGGAATCGAGAGCGATGCTGTCATCTCTCCTGCCCGTGCCCTGAACAATGCCAACAAGGTCTACGATGTCGTCGTTATCGGCGCCGGATATGCGGGTCTTGCTGCAGCGCGCGACTTGAGCCTCCTGAGTAAGCGTCCTGACCTCCTGCATCTGCATCTCTAGTCTAACCAGCGACACCTTACACTAGACCACTCCGTTCTGCTTCTCGAAGCCAGAGATCGCATTGGTGGCCGAACCTACACGGCAAAGAAGGATGGTGAGTCTCATATATCCAATCTCTTGGATGCCTGCTCAATGCCTCACAAGGCTTCCTTTACGAGATGGGCGGAACTTGGGTCACTCATCACATGGGATATCTGTTCCGAGAAATGACCAGATATAACATGGACCGAGACCTTATCACCACTGGAAGCCCTGACATGCACAAGGGGTACTATACTATCAATGTCCCAGGTAACTTTCTTCTCACCTACCCACCATTTTCTCTCCATTAACCACCTTTTCATAACAGGAGCCGAACCACGAAAGCTCAGCCATGAGGAAGCTGGTGCCATGCAGGCCAAGGGCTGGGACATGTTTGTCAACGTCGACGGCCAGTTCGGCCGCACTATCTGCCCGCTCCCCCACGCCCAGCTCGATAACCCCATCGTGGACCGTGCTACCGTCGAGAAGTGGGATCAGATCTCATGCCACGATCGATTTGAGGATATCAAGCACAAGCTTACGGCTGAGGAGCAGGGTCTTCTCGTCTCGCTCCTTCTCCACATCTCCGGAGGACACATGAAGGATTCCAGTCTTTGGGACATGGTCCGCTCACATGCCCTCCTTATGCATAGTTCGGACAACTTCACCGACGTCTGGCTGAGATACAAGCTCCGAGATGGGCAAACCGCCCTGGCAAAGAACATGTTCCAAGAAGCGGCCGACGCTGGCTTGGAGTATGCCTTCTCTACTCAGGTAAAGTCCATCGTCCAGGCATCATCTGGAGATGGCCCAACCACCGTCTCAACCACGAACGGCGACAGGTTCCGTGCTCGCAAGATCATCAACACAATTCCTTTGAATGTTCTCAAGGATATTCAATTCTCCCCTCCTCTCTCGCAACGTCGCCAAGAAGCTATCAACATTGGTCATGTTAACCACATGACAAAGGTCCATGCCGACGTCAGCAACAAGGAACTTGAGAGATGGAACGGAATGCGTTTCCCTGGGCTTCTGATGTACGGCTACGGTGACGGTGTTCTGCCGAATGGAGACGTCCATGTCGTCGCCTTTGGTGCGGATGAGCGTGACACCTTTATCCCAGAGAACGATGCGACAAAGACAATCGATGCTCTGAACAAGATTCACCCCATGAATGTCAAGCGACTAGTATGTCTACACTCCTCTTCCTGAGGACAATACTAACAGGGCTATAGATTCTGCACAACTGGAGCACCGACCCCTTTTCCAAAGGTGGTCCTGCTTGGTGGCGCCCTGGCTACATGTCAAAGTATCAGGATGAACTCCAGAGTCGACACGGAAATGTCTTTTTTGCCTCTGCTGACTGGGCCCATGGATGGCGAGCTGCAATTGATGGCGCCTTGGAGCAGGGCAGCTTGAATGCTCAGACTGCCCACCGTGAGATCACTGCTTCCAACAAGAAGGCTTCAAGCAGGCTGTAGAACCGCGTCTGGTCTGCCAACAACTGCGTCAACCAGCGACATGTATTAGTGTATCATAGCTACTGCTGAAAATCTTTCAACACGCAAGCCGAGAATTGTCCTATTTTTACTATCACATACCGTACTGCGTTCTAATGCTGCCATGTATGAGTGATCATGTTCGGTGTCAACGTGGTCAATGCCCTTTTTAAATAGATAGGTGCCATTATCACCAACAATATGTTGTCTAAGCTCTGTGTAAGAAAAGGCATCACCAAGTACACACGGGGCACATTTGGTGTCCTTGTTGAGAGAACGCCAAGTCTCATATCCCTAGGATTCTAGCTAGAAATGAGCCCGATAATTATCAAGATTCTGGGCTTGTGGTGAGACTAAGGGGCTCCTGAGACAACGCCGTAGCGCGGTCTCTCGCCGAGCAAAACAAACCATGTAAGGATGTGTGCGCGGAATAATCATTTTGTTTCAGAAATTCACTATCAATTTCTCTACCTCTCTAAGCCTTGACTCTCAAGCTTCTTGTACATGTTTGCCAAAGACAGTTCATCCTGTCCCATCAGCAGCCCTTACCGGGGGGTGCTCTAGTACCTATCGTTCTATCACGAACCAGTGTAGTCATCGTATATTTCCGAGCTGAATTTTTCCCTTGCCCATCCTAAAAGGGGGCCACTTGGCAGCTCTAGGACTCTTGCTCGTATTGAGTGCTCAGCATTTCCCAGTCAATGTTTGGGCCCTCAAAGTAGCGTCGAACGGACGCCCACAACCCAACCAGAATCAGCCCCATAAATCCCAGCACAACACAGACACTAATAAACAGTCAGTGATATTATCAGAATCACCCGGGGTGACAACTCACTAGTTCATGGAACCCGCATCAACAGGAAGCTTGTTCGGGAAGCAGATGAAAATGCCGATCGTGGTAACCCAGAGCGGTGTCCACGCGTTGCAGAGATAGCCAACGACCTTGCTAAGCTTAAAGGGTCGCTCAGGGAGCTTGTTCTCGCGACCATGGAACAGGGTGATTGCTTGTGGCACAGCGTACGAGATGTTGACTCCAAGAACCGCCGTGGTGATGATTGAGTTGAACGCCTGGCTACTGGCCATGTAAAGTAGGCCGTAAAGGATGCAGAATCCGACTGACAGAATCGTGGTTCGGACGGGGAACCCAAGAGAAGGCGAGATGTGGTTCCAGTACTCGGAAAATGGTAGGCCACGCTACAAAATCGCTTTCATCAGTTCATGTTCGAGAGACTGCAAGGAAAAATACTCACGTCTCGCGAGAAGGCCCAGGTCAAGCGACCGCAAGTGATCCATTGGCTAGGCATGCAAGCTAGAATATGTCAATAAAGCACGGCCCTCGGAAGTCAAAGACCAAAGCATAGAGCCAAAGAAGACTTACAGTAGAAAATTACCACAAGGAGACTCTGTAGGCCAAGTGCTGCCGACTTGCTCCCAGTAGCCTGGTAGAAAGCCTCGAGACTGGGAAGATGGGCCGATCGAACCGCGTCAAGATCCTTGATCACAAACATCATAGCCAGGATGAATGGAACAGAGGTAACCAGGCCGATGATGAGAGTGAGGTTCCTAGAATTTGTCAGCATCTGGAAAGATCGCAGTTTTTGGAGTGTTGCTTACATGGCTCTGGGAATGGCCTTTCCAGGGTGGTGCATCTCCTCGGCCACGTGGATGACGGCGTCCATGCTGGCAAAGGCGTACATGGCGTTTCCGACGCTCATAACCCAGGCAACTCCTTTAGGCCAGCCACTGGTACCGTCGAACTTGGTAATGAAGCTGGGGTGGTTGTATTCATCGCACATGGCCAAGATGGTGACAGTGACGATGAGGAAACCGAGCACCGAGAGCGCAAGACAAGCCTGTGTCCATTTTCCAAGGTGCTTTTGAGGAATCGTGAAGATGGGGATCACTTCAAGTCGTCAGTCAGGGGAACGCAGAGTTTGTTCCAAGCCGACTCACGCGTAATCAAGATGAGTCCCACGTATAGAAGGTAGGAGTGCCAGTTCTGCGGTTCATACTCTGGCTTGACAAACAGGATCATGCCGATGATGCATTGTACGTTATTCGAGATGCCGGAGCAGGTGATGACCCACCAGCCAAGGACGCTGATAGTGCCAACCGCGAAGGCAGCGAATCGTCGGTGCTTCTCGGGAGCCAGGATGTAGGTGAAGTGGTATTGGCCTGTGTGGTAAGGAGATCGGTCAGCCGACAGATTCCAAGATGAGGTAGAAGCACTGACCTCCTGACGACGGAAAAGCCGAGGCCTGTTCAGCAAGACCGAGAATGATGATCCATTGAACGGCGCAGGCAACGATCAGGCCAAAGACTGTGGCCTGGGGTCCGCCGTAGAGCAAGCTCTGTCCGAAGCAGCTGGCATACGAAACCCACGAATTGGTGATACTAGACGACGTTTAAGTATGAGGGAATCGATTCTCGAGGACTGATGCGATTACCTGAAGCCCAGTCCCAGAGTTCCGAGAAGATTGAAGGAACGCCTCATAACAGGGACGTGGCCCTGAGCGAGGAGAATGTTGTCATCGACGGCATCGCCCTTCAAGACCTCGCCACGCATGTCTTCGACCCTACCAATGCCAACGTCCGAGTCATTGGTGGCATGGGACTTGACCTTGGCCATGTCCTCGCCGACGGTGTTCTGAGCCATGATGATGTGCTGAGTGAAGGAAACAAGGAGATGGCCAAAGACTTGGAAGGAATGATGGGATCGAAAGAGGATGGAACAAGGTTGCGACAGGGTCACGCCGTCGACATTTAAGTAAAAACGCGCCGGGCTATCTTCTCAAGTTTGGTACTTGGCGAGCTACTGGGCAATCTCGGCCTTGAACCATCTCTACAATCTCCTATCAATGCCGAAAGGCCCTTTCCTCCGCACCCCAGACCCTCCCCCACAGCCAACATGGCCCGGAAACGCGGGGAAGGGTCGGCCATGGCAGCGCCGGTTATCTCTGCCGTGATCCTTGACCCATGGCTTCAAGATTCAGCAGCGATAACGTCTGCACCGTCCAGATGCCGGTCCGACACTGTGCGGGTCATGGTCTCCACTGCGGATCCCATGGGAGGGGAAGCCGCATCTCGTAATTCCTAATGCGGTAATAACGTCTCACCGCGTCCGACTTCTCCGCGCTTTAAAGCCAACCTCAACTCTCCAACCACCTAGCAAGTACCTTCACCAGCTCCGCATCGGATAAGCAGGCAAGCAATCTTTGATATCTTTGGATAGATACATGTCGCCTTTGACCCGATAAACCTTCAAATTACTCAACCATCAGTCCTATCTCCTTCCCCCCGTACAGTCACTATCTTTCATCATGGCCAAGCAGCAGCTGGATCCCGAGATCATTGAGCTCGCCAAGGGCTTGCAGGGCACTCCTTGGTGTGACGAGTACGAGAAGATGATTTCAGGCATGCTGTATGTCTTGTTCATGGCACATGCACCTTTGACGTCTGTCTAACCTCAGGCTTCACATCCCTGCAGTTACAACCCACTACACCCCAAGCTGTTGGAGGGTCGCCACAAGGCTCGCTGCGTGGCATACAACTTCAACAACCTAGATCCCAATACTGGCAACTACGAAGAGATTGCCACCAAGAGACTCGAGATGCTCTCTGGAATGCTCGGAAAAGTCGGCCCAGGAACCTTCATTGAGCCACCCTTTGCGCCTGACTACGGCTCCAACATCTCCATTGGTGAGAACTGCTTCTTCAACTTCGGGTAAGCAACCCTCAGATCACCTGTCTGCAACGGCTTGACTAAAAATCCTGACCAGCCTAACCATCCTGGACACCAGCCTCGTCATCATTGGCGATCGTGTCCAGATGGGCCCCAATGTCCACATCTACACGGCGGGTCATGAGACCAGCGTCCTCTCCCGCATAAAGTTTGTCGAGTTCGGACACCCTATTAGAATCGAGGATGACTGTTGGATCGGAGGCAATGTTGTGATCCTTCCCGGGGTCACCATTGGACGAGGATGCACTGTCGGCGCTGGCGCCGTGGTTACCAAGAGTCTGCCCCCTTACTCCATCGCTCTCGGGGCCCCTGCAAAGGTGGTCAAGACTATTCAGTCGGTTGAGGAGGAGATGGCCGATCCTAACAACCCTTACCGAAACATGCCGGACCGGGCTTAGACTTAGTTGATGGTTTCACCATGACAGGGACAAAAACATTACTATAGACCAGTGCTAGAATGGAATCAAGCTACCTGCATCGTGTAATTCATTCATCTTGTGCCCCCGTTGGCTGACATGTACAGACTCGACTAGCAGACCTAAATCACCTGCCTTCTACAGTACCGCAGAAAGGGGCCCATGAGTGTCCATCCTTGACCCCTAGCAATCCTTATTCTGATAGCTATCCCAGACGAACGACCACGATGCCTCGCACATCTTCGCCACTCTATCCATGCGTCCGAAATTCGCCTCCTAGTCTGCGATTGCCTCCGCCTGAAGCTCCAAGTGCATTCCGGGGTTGACGAGAGCCGCAACCACCACCGATGTCAAGGTCGGGGTATGACCCGGCCAGCGCTTGCGCAAGAGTGCCAGCATAGTTGCCTCATCTTCAGCACGAGTAAAGTAAGCCGTCAACTTGTGGGCTGAACCGAGGCCCTTGCTCACTCCGGCGTTTCGGAGTGCGGCATCGATACAGTCAAAGACTGCGTTGAATTCTTCCTCCACGGAGCTAGCTACAAGTTCTCCCGTCTTCAGGTTCACCCCAACATGTCCAGTTGTTATGATGAGGGTGCCGTTTATCGGGATGGCTGCCGTAGTGGCAAGCGATGCGGAGCGCAGCATCTCACCGACTGGGCCGGGGAGAAACTGATAGCGAACGGGAGAAGACATGTTGATACGGTGAGATAATTTTTGATAAGTTTTGAACTGTTCGTGGGTCGTAGATACCGAGTGTTGCTCTTCCTCGGTTCAGCTCAAGGCGGCATGCCTATACATGTACATGCATTTCTTATTGTTGCTTTAGTTCATGAGATATGCCTAATGTGGTAATACTTAATAGTCCCGTTCTCGGCTAGCCCCGCAGCCACCAGACCATCGTTGGACTGCTTTCGTCACAACGTCGCGATTTTCTGCCAAACCTCATTTCTCCAACTCTGGAAATACTGGGCTTGGTTAGCGACAAGCCTGTCAACAGGAAGGGTTCACGCGCAATCAAGAAGCTTACAGTCCCGGATACAAACATTGGAGTTCCGAGATAACTAACAGCTCGGTTCAACGACCCCTGTGTTCTGGACTTCCGGCCTCCCTGTCATCGTCTAGTCGCAACTCTGCCGCCATGTCTTCCATCCTATCTGCAGGTCTCCAGGACAAGCTGCGTGACATTATTGACGAATACACATCCGGAGGTGCCGACCGAAAGATTCCCGGCCTAGTCTATATTGCGTTCAGAAACGATGGCCAGCCAATTTTCCAGCATTGCTCTGGCACGAGAGGCATGTCCTCGCAGGGCTTGATGTCCACAGATACCATCTTTTACTTGGCTTCTTTTACCAAAGTGGCAACCTCTGTCTCTTGCATGCAGCTTGTTGAGCGTGGTCTGTTGCACCTTGACGATGCTGATGAAGTTGAGAGGATCTGCCCCGAGTTGAGAGATGTAAAAGTTTTGACTCGCACAGCTGATGGTGGCTTCGCGCTCGTTGAGAAGAAGAAAAGGATAACCCTACGGATGCTCCTGAACCACACTGGCAAGTACCCTTGAAGCCAGTTTTGGGAATGAAACCGTGTTAACAGACTTCAGCCGGTTTTGGATACGCCTTTGAGGACGATAAGCTGGCAGAATACACTCGTCCAGTTGGCGCAGATGATTTCTCAGGAGAAGCAGTGGAGATAGCCAACCGACCTCTTGTCAACCAACCTGGCGAAAAGTTCCAGTACGGAATCTCGATGGACTGGGTGGGTGTCATGATAGAGCGAGTCTCTGGAAAGTCGTTGGACGAATACTTCAAAACCAACATCTTCCAGCCTCTGGGTATGAACAGTGTAACCTTTCATCCTTCAGAAGAGGCCAAGGCAAATATGGCCTACATGCATCGAAGGTCCGCAGATGAAAAGCTAGCAACCACTGATCACTTCTACCGACGACCATTGTTAGCTTACGGAGAGGGAAACAAGGCCCCGTGCGCTGGAGGTCATGGTTGCTTTGGAAAGCCGGCTGATTTTGGAAGTGAGTTTTACCCTTTGTTCCCACTGCCCATATTAACAGTGTCAGGGCTCATCTCACTTCTGCTCAACGATGGCATCGACAAGGTAACAGGCATGCGTCTCCTCAAGCCCGAGACTGTTCAAGGTGTGTATACTCGTTTCTGACATTTGAAGATGTGCTCATTAACAACACATCCTCAAATACAGACATGTTCACGGACCAGATTACCGATAAACCACGTTACAGCAACGTGTGTGTTCCAGTAGCAAAGCCCGAGTTAGCCAACCCAACGCCCTTGACCACAATGCCAGACGATCACACCGAGGGATGGGGAATGTCATTTTCAATTAGCCACTTTCCCTCTGAAACAGGACGAGCACCTGGTACGGCATCTTGGGAAGGGTTGGCCAATCTCTTCTGGTTCGCTGACCGAAAGAATAACATTGGCGGCATCATTGCTTCTCAAATCATCCCATATGGCGGTAGGCTGTCCAAACTCGTATAGAGGCTCTAACACTAACACGACAATAGATCGCTTGGTATTGGAGTGCTCAGATCGTGTAGAAACCGAGATATACAAGGCCTTGCAGCAGGTTGATGGATCTTGATAGTGAGTTATATGGCGTCAGGATTGTTGAGGCCGATACGGCCTTTCTATCAGTATCAAGTAGCCAAATACAAACATTAGACACTAATGTCTCTTTAACTATGATACTCATCCGAACTTGAACGCTCGAGCTTTGCACGAGATTCATCCGCTTCCCAATGCTATGACCCAGAATCTTTTGTCCCACTTGTGCCATGTTGGAAGCAACAATGTCCATAACTTGACGAGTCCATATCAACAACTTCTCGATAGCTCCATACTGCTCCGACGGTCCCCGTGGCGTAAACTGTTTTGGGGAATATGCTAAGAAGCGGGGTATCGGGAGGTGCGGAACAAGCGCAACTCCCATTGTCCATATCGAGTATAAGATTGTGACGGCCCTGGTTGGTTTCCACTTTTCTCCTCCTTTTATCTCCTCTCTCCAACAGCCAAGAGGCCTCACAGGGAACTTGAGTGTGAGCTTGTTTAGGCGCAATGGAGGTTACCAAGCAAGAGCGTGACGCTCAGTTCAAGACCCTAATCGACCTTCTACAAAGCGTGCCTCACGACATCTTTGATGGCTTTGACATCACTCAAGCTCACTTTGAGTCGGCTGGGGTTGAGATTGGAGTCGACATCTTGATTCCCAAGCGGAAAGGTACGACAGCCAGGCCTGTGATTGTGAGAATACACGGCGGGTTTCTTGTAAGTGCTATCGTCAGGGTATCGACTACTCAAACTTACAGAGTCATTCAGATTACAGGATCAAGTCTTTTCCCAGCCTGGTTCTCCAAATGGATTCTGGACTTTGCGGATCAGCACGATGCCATCATCCTTAGCCCTAACTATCGGCTTCTTCCAGAAGTCAAAGGGAAGGACATCATACAGGATATGGCCAACTTCTGGACCTGGGTACAGTCGGGAGGCCCTGGGAGGCACCTTGCCTCGATAGGACGGTCCAGTGTCTCAATGAATTTGGCCCAAACTCTTCTTGTGGGTGAAAGTGCAGGTGAGTTTGTTACCTTCAACTCTTCATGACATGTTAGCTAACAAGAACGGATCAGGCGGATATCTGGCTTTGCAGTCCGTTTTGTCAGGGTTTACAAGCCCCAAGGCCATCATTGCTCTCTATCCCATGATAGACATGCAGTCAGCTCATTACACAAAGCCGTATGAGAAACCAATCGTGGGCGTGTCCAACTACCCTCAAGAAGATGCAGATAGCTTCATATCAGCTACTACTGGGAATGCCGCCATCACCGAGGCAGAGCCACCCACAAGATTGGATTCGGCCATAGCCGTGGTCCAGAATGGACGCTTCCTTGACCTACTGGGCCGGGAGCCCGAGTTGTTTGTGCTTGAACGCATAGAAGCAGGATTGATGCCTCAAAGAGAGACAGGGATGCCACTTCTCCCACCGTTGTTCCTGCTTCATGGCAAGAACGACACCGCGGTTCCAGTTGATGGCACAAGGAAGCTGGTCAACATGCTACAAAGGTTACACCCAGATACCAAGTTTCACGTGGCCATCCGCCCAGGTGATCACGGGTTTGATTTCTCTGCCACCACACAGGATGGCTGGCTAAGGGAAGGGCTAGACTTTGTCACAGGCCCATGGCTCGGTGAGAAGAGCCGTATCTAAAATACAGCGTTCTTCCTCCACACTTCTAGACTACTGTTTCAATCTCGTATGAGAACGCCTTGTGCTCAACATCTTTCCAAGATCAGAGCGGTATCCCAAGCTTCGGGTACCTGACGAGCTTCACTCTCAATACTGTTTGTTATACCAAAGCTGGCATTACAAATATTAGTCAAGTGACCTTTACTCTGATAAAAGGCGCTTTATGAGAACAAAACAAATGAGACTATGGAGTTTCAAGGCTGTATTAAAAAGAAATACCTAATGCTGCATTGTGTTTCGTTTAGCGATGTCTCCCAAAGAGGCAATCAGTAACAACAATCGGAATCACGGTTATGGACACATGCCAAACGAGATCCAAAGCGGGAAAACACCATAGCCGAGAGCCCTAGATTGTGGATGGGCCCAACTTCCATGAGTTCTCAAGCTGTATTGAGAACCTCTTGATGGTTATTCTGTCACCTTGATGTGCCTGTCCTTGATAATACATCAAAACGTGTATTAAACTCAGAGCACTAGTCTTCTGCCCCTTTAGCCGATGAGAACCCATTTTACTCTACCAGCCCACTGACAAGTTCAACAATCGCCGTCTAATACCCATTCTACCGATGCCTCTACTCCCCCTTGTGCACAACATCGATGATCTTTCCAACAACGGAGGGATCCGACAAGGTAGTCACATCTCCAAGCTGATCCTGCTCGCCCATGACCACCTTGCGTAGAACACGACGCATGATCTTTCCAGATCGAGTCTTGGGGAGGTCAGTCACCACAAAGATGTTCTTAGGCGCTGCAAAGGGACCAATGTTCTTCCTAACTTGCAGCCTGAGCTCGAGGTGAACGGCGTCTTCGTTCGCCCTAAAAGCCTCCTTGAGGCAAACAAAGGCCACCACAGACTGGCCAGTGAGCTCGTCAGCGATGCCCACGACGGCAGACTCAGCGACCGCGGGATGCTCAACCATAGCAGCTTCGATCTCGGCCGTGGATAATCGATGACCACTAACGTTGATAACATCGTCAACACGGCCGCGGATCCAGTAAAAGCCATCCTGATCACGGCTGGCACCGTCACCAGTGAACTGTGTTTCAAGATTAGCAGACGAACTGACAGGTGGGGTTCGGTTGACTCACATAGTATCCCTTGTAAACGTCCAGGTATGTTTCCTGGAATCTTTGGTGATCACCGTACACTGTTCGAGCCATGCTAGGCCAAGAAGACTTGAAAGCAAGCACGCCCTCGACTCCATTTCCGTGGATTTCCTCACCAGAAACAGGGTCGATCAAGACAGTATCAATACCAAAGAAGGGCAAGCAAGCAGATCCAGGCTTGGTAGGCGTCACGCCAGCGAGGGGCGTGACGGCATGAGATCCGGTTTCAGTTTGCCAGTATGTCTACCATGGTCAGCGTGGTTTTCCAGAATGATGGCTGATCAAGCAGTCATGGAAAGTGGGATCAACTCACATCAACAACGTGGCATTCGCCCTTGCCAATCGTATCGAAGTACCACTTCCAAATCTCAGGGGCGATAGGCTCTCCGACTGAACCAAGGACACGGAGACTGCTGGTGTCGTGGTTGACGGGATCCGATCCAGCTCTCTTGAGCAGTCGGAGAGCGGTGGGCGCAACGTAGAAGTGCGTAATCTTATGGTTGGCGATAATGTCCCAGTACCGGTTGATGGAAGGATATGTGGGTGTGCCCTCGAAAACGACGGTGGACACGCCCAGGAGCAGAGGGGCATAAACAACATAAGTGTGGCCCGTAATCCATCCGACATCGCCAGCACAGAAATAACGGTCATCTCCGTGAATGTCAAACACGTACTTGCCAGTGGCTGCAGCTCCTACGAGATAGCCGCCGGTAGTATGCAGGATACCCTTTGGCTTACCCGTAGATCCAGATGTATACAGGAGGAAAAGGGGATCCTCTGCATCCATGGAGACGGGAGGGATATAACTGGGCCACTTCTTGACTTCTTCATGCCACCAGTGGTCTCGGCCAGGAACCCAGCCAACTTCGGCACCAGTCCGCTTGAAGACCAAAGTCTGGACACCCTCGAGGGGGCTCAGAGCCTCGTCGACAATCTTCTTGATACCGATAGTCTTGCCGCCTCGCTGACTTTCGTCAGCAGTGATGACCACCTTGCTCTTGGCGTCGGTGATACGATCTCGAAGAGACCCGGCAGAGAAGCCAGCGAAGACGACGGAGTGAACAGCGCCAATGCGGGCACAAGCAAGGATGGCAACCAGCGCCTCAGGGACCATGGGCATGTAGATAGCGACAGTGTCGCCCTTTCGCACACCCAGGTCCTTGAGAACCCAAGAGACCTTGCTCACCTGCTTCAGCAACTCTCCATAAGTCACCGAGTGCCCGCCATGTCCATCATCAGTTTCATGAATGATGGCAACCTTCTTGGGGTCTTTGAGGGCATGACGATCCACGCAGTTGAAGGAAGCGTTGAGCTTGCCTCCAAGGAACCAGCCAACGTTGCCCTCGGGCAAGGATCCATGCTGGACGGTGTGGAAATCAGTCTCCCAGGCCAGCAGCTCCCGAGCCTGTTGTCCCCAAAAGGTATCAGGATCCTGGATGGATAGCTGGTGCATCTGACGATACTCATCAAGGCCTAAGACAAGTCAGCCAGGCTCATAAAATCAAATGCCTGCTCATCACTCACCAGCAATGTGAGGCTTGCCAGGGTGTCCTGCACCCAAAATGGTCAGCGTTGACTCGGCAACAGAGAAATTTTAGCACGAACTGGCAAGCATCTTATCAGGAAGATCTATATCCAACATCAGCATAAAAATAGGGGTCAAGGGCAGTCATAGGCAACATACACCATTCCTCGGCCTCGCTGCTACCGACAGGAGCCGTCTGAGTTTCCAATGCCTCACCCATGATGTAGCAGTGCAGTTACTTCAGGAAGCTGAGTGGTGAAAAATGGGGACAGAAACCTCCGAGGTGCAGTTTTGAGCTCGGATGGTTATACCGTCTTTTCAAAAAGCATGTGTTGACCGCGACGTGGCTGAAAAGGGAAAAGGGGGACGCGGTCAGATTATGTCATCCTAGGTCCACTGCTCATCCAATCATGATGTGACACAGCCACCACCTCGTTACGGTAAGGCGCCTCTCGGCAGATAATGGCTTGTCACAGCCTGGCTATGGATGGCAGTCGAAGCATGGCTTGTCGCATCTTTGCATGTGCTAGGAGACTGAGGCTGACGTGGTGGCCAATCAGAGAATTTCTTGATGACGGCAGTTCCATATTGAGACATTGCTTCTCGTGTTACCCAAAGTGGTAGTATCGTCAACTCGAAACCAGCCAACTGCAAGGAGCCAGCACAGGCATGATCCTAAGCCCTGGGTGACTGGCTGCCTCCTCAATCTGACCTGATCTGACCTAATAATAATCCTCCCCTATTCTCGCCCTGGCAACTGAGTTGTCCTGTAAGATTGCAAAGCCAAGCCATGTGGTCATCGTGGCGCGTCTTGTTAATACGCGCCTCACTTGTGATTGGCCGCTGAAGATACTACCGAATCAGGAAGTTTGCGCAACATTTCCCTCATTCCTCGGCACAAGCCACATCTCCAGCCACAGATTCAGCCACAGCTAACCTAGACAACACCTCGAATCACTCACTTCCACATAAACAGATCGATCACAGGAGTCGTATCTCTAATGGTTGAGGTCTAGATCGGATCCTTCCTTGACCGTCTTCCAATACTTTTCGGCACTTCGCTCTCTCAGGGCGCGTCCCCATTTCATGACGGGGAAAATGGTCAAGTTGTGCGCAAGCCCTGCGAAAGCCCCAAGAATGAAGGCGTTTTGATAACCGAGATTGACAACCCAAGGGGTAACGCTGGGACTTCGGTCAGTGACATCATATCGCTTTGGCTTGATTGATCCTTTCGCTTACGCATATCCAATACCGAAAGCCATCGTGTTTCGGATGATGATGGCCGTCGCCAAAGCCTCGCTCGCCAGGTCGCGATAGCAATCGATGCAGTATGCGATCGAGATTTGGGATCCAGCCGTCGTGGTAAATGAGATGACTCCCATGGCAAAGACGATGGCGAACCAGTGCGCTTCGAAGTGCGCTCCAACACCGAATAAGATGCAGCCGAACGGAATGAGCACAAGTGAAGGGAGGAAGAGCCAAAGTCGATGCTCAGCCTCCATGAACCCATTGTTGCGGCGGGCCATCTTGACGATGAAGCGATCTCCGAAGATGCCGGTATACACACATCTAACCGGACATTAGATTTCTGTCTGATCACAAAGACGGGCCGATCAACTCACGCGAGGGTGGTGCCAATCAAGGGGGCGATAAAGGTCAGTCCAACGGTGGAAGTTGACATGTTGTATGGCTCGTTAGACAGAACCATGGATTCTGTTGCATTCAAAACCGACAGCCAGATAATGTTGCTGCCATAGATGAAACCGGAGTAGGAAATGATGGGGAACAACAGGAGCAGGATGGGGCGAATGATCAGCTTGATAAGTTGGTTCTTGCCACGCAAGTTCTCGCGCTCGATAGGCTTCAGCCTCGCCAGTCGGGACTTCTTCTTGAACTGCTCGTCCAGGCCATTGCGCGGGCCTTCGACGTGCGAGAGCGTGGTGGTGGTACGGGCTGCTTCCTGATCGCCATCCTGCTTGCCATCTGCGCCATCTTTACTATCTAGCTCAGCCTGGACTTGGTTGGCGCTTGGCAGGGGCTGGCCTTCGATGCGGTGGCTGCCCATGTACTTGGCGCGGTCGAATTTCGTCTCCTCCATGAAAAAGAAGATGATGACGAGTAGGATCGCGCAGAAGATGGCACACCAGTACTATCAGGGCTTATTAGACATCCAACCTCGCGTCCTGTTTGTTCTGAGATCACTTACAAACACCCACTTGTAACCTTGGCCATCATTAATAAATCCCATAATGAGTGGTGCAATACCATTGCTATAGCCAAGAGCAAGAGCGTAGAGTGCAATAAACTTGCCTCGTTCATGTGTAAAGAACTGCCACGACTTGATCAGCATGAGCTACAAGACATCGGATAACTGAGGTTATTCGTACCACATCTGAGACTGTAATCTCAGCCAGTGACTCGATCGGTGCTCCGAAGATCCCCTGCAAGATCTTGGTTGCGATCCACTCTCCGTTGGAGCGGACATAAGGCTGCCAGACCATGACACCCTGCTACGGTTAGAGAAGAGAGCCCAATGAGAGAAGATATATTACCAATGTTCCCGCCGTGGTCAAAAGGTACACTGGCTTTTTCCCGTACTGGATGGCGACAGCCTGCCAAATAATGCATCCCCACCCAAAGAATAAGAACTGCGAGATTATCAGATAAAAGATGACACGAGTCTCCACTGTATGGGAAGGGTGTGGCAAGATAAGAAACTGGACTTGGATCGGGTGCCGTACCATGTAACCGGTTCCGGAGTTGAGATCGTTGTAAGTGAGCCCGGTCGCTTTCGACAAGGGGCCCAGCGTGGAGTACAAGGCGGAAGAGCAGATACCAATGATAAGCACGTAGCTAATCGCAGATTTAGTTACTGCCAAAGCAACGAGTAGGCCTCACTTACGCTGCCATGCAAAAGGCAGAGAGATATTTGCGTCGTGGGGACCAGTTCAAAGGATCGTCAGGGTGGGACGATGGCGCTGGCACAAGGACAATGTCCTTCTCGGCTCCATGCGCGTGCTGAGAATCCAGTTTTCCCTGCGAATCCACAAGGTGGACCGTTCCGGGGATTGCCTCTATCTCGTCCTGCATGTTGGCAGGAGCCTGGTTCTGAGGGGACATTGTAAACACTGAAACAAGGTGACCGAAAGCGAGGAGAAGATTGCGTATGGGGCAAGTATGTGTTGTGGCCTCAGTGTCATGCAGACGGATGGGGTCTTCTTTATACCTCTTTCGAGGAGTTGAGACACGGATCAATTCTTCCTAGTCTCTTCCTTGAATCAAGGAGAAGTCACTTGGCAACGTGTGATTATGAAAGCTTCGGGGCCGTTCTCCGCGCCTGGGAGACCTTCCTTGACGTCAAGTCTCTCACCTCCAGATAACAGACTGGTAATTGAGCGCGAGGTTAGTGGGCATGGACAGAGGCTAGTGGGCACGACCCCCTCGCGGAACACCGGAACCCCAGGTTATGCTGGACAGTGGACCAACCTAGCCTCCCCAGACTCTCCCTGTTGTCCGGTATGAGTGCGGGGGCGGAGGCGGGCTTAGCATGGATCTAAGGAGCGTAAACAGGCGGCTTCTGATACGTTGGATAAGCCATTGGGCGATCATGCCCAACCATCTCCTCACGCCAACGGTAGTCAGACTCTTGGCAGGAGGAATGGCAATCTCTACAGAAAGGGAAGTTGATGGAGAGTTATTTCCTACTCGAGCCAATGAGCCCGGAAACCAATATCCCCTCTACATATGCAATCCATCTCGCCAAGCCCAACTATTGACTTCTCCTCAATCCTTATCGCATGCTCGACCCCTCAATCCAAAGACATCCGACGTGATTACTCCTTGAGGAAATAAGCCGGCCTTTAGTTGGAGTCTGTTTCGGGTTTCCTGTTTCGAGTAGCGTTATCCTGCCACTATAAGGAGGCAAGGGGCAGACTCTTGCAGCCATGGTGCACCCCAGAACGAACGACTCAAGCATAACAACACCCTTGTTCTCCCCTACAGTCCCTGTTGATAAAAAGCTTTGACCATATTTTTACCTATCTGAATTAAACTCCCAAAATGGTTGCTGCACAATACCCTGTTCGTCCAGTCCTTCGTCACAATGAGGAGGAAATCACCGGGTATGTCGACCCTTGGGTTGTATCTCCTGGCGATGTTGCCAACGTCAAGGTAAGCCACCCTCAGTACATGTCCATACAAGGAGGCACATCCTAATCATACGAGTAGATATCTTCAACAAGCCCAAAGCTCAAGTATCAGCTGGTCCGTCTCCTGCAAGGCCTTGACGTACCCCATGCTCCCGCACCTGCCAAAGAAGTTGTGGAGCATGGCCCCAAGGGAGAGCTCAAAGGTCGTTTTCAGGCGTCGCACCCGGGATCCTATGGCCTAGTCGAAGCCTGGACAAGAGAGCCGCTCCTGGATAAGTCCGAGGCTGTTCAGATTGAGTTCTACGCTCAGCCCTGGATGTTACACGGGCCTCATCCTCAAGCCATCCTCTCCAACCTCGACACAACGAAAAAGGCAGGCATCTGCGTGCTTCTAGACAAAGAAGACAACCTCGTTCTCTGGATTGGTACGGGAAAGGCTGTTGAGACCAAGAAGATCGCATCTGCTGCTCGTCGTGAGCGTTGGTTCCACGTCCATCTCACCATCCGGGGTAAGGAGCTCCAGCTGGAGATATCTCACCTCAAAGCCGGAAACGAGATTGCTCCAGGCCCAACTACTATCCACACGGCCCTGGGGGATGCTGCACAACTAGACTCTGGAAGCCCCCTTTACTTTGCCGCAACCTTGGCGGCCAACCCCCTATCGCCGTCTGAGTTCCCAGTTCACTTCTTCAACGGAAGAATTGACTCTCCTACCTTCCGTGCCCTGGGAAAGAAGTCATGGGACATCGCCAAGTATGACTTCTCTGTGGGCATCGATACTGATGAGATCTTCGACGTCTCTGGATCTGGACTCAGCGGTATCCTTGTTAACGCTCCCACACGCGCTGTCCGTGGTCATGACTACGACCATAAGCTCATCGGCATTGGTTGGAAAGAGGCAAGGTATGGCTTTGGTGCGATTCACTTCCATGAAGACGATCTGGATGACGCTGCTTGGGATACCGATTTCCAGTTCACTGTCCCATCTGATCTTCGCTCTGGCGCCTATGCTATTGAAGTAGAAGACACCGAGTCAGACTTGAAAGATGCCATCGTCTTTTTCGTCCGGCCCAAGGAGGTTCGCCCACAAGCTAAGATTGCCTTTGTCTTTTCTACCTTTACCTACCTCGCGTATGCCAATGAACACATGTATGACGAGAGCAAGCCCACCCGCATCTCGTTCCCAGAGGGTATCCAACTCGTAACGTCAGATAACTACCACAAGATGGTCAGACGCCATGATCTTGGCCTCTCCATCTATGACATACACAGTGACGGCTCCGGTGTTGTGTATAGTACGACGAAGCGTCCCATTCTCAACGTCCGCCCAGATTATATCCACTGGGGCTTCCAGCGACCCCGAGAGTTCTCTGCCGATCTTCTGATGGTCGGTTTCTTGGAGAAGCTCTTTGGTGATGGATATGATATTCTCACGGATCATGATCTTCATCTCCGAGGTCGTGCTGCACTGGCTCAGTACGACGTAGTCATTTCCGGTTCTCATCCAGAGTATCCTTCCTTTGAAGCCCTTGACGCTTACGAGGGCCACGTCCAGAATGGTGGTTCTCTTATCTATGCGGGTGGAAATGGTTTCTACGTAAGTATTCACAAGGAGGCAGACCAACCCGGTGTAATTTTCAACTGACTTGATGTCTTTATAGTGGAAATCCGTGACCGACCCGAAGCGCCCACATCGAATGGAAGTCCGTCGAGCTGATGTCGGAGCCCGAACTCATCAGAATCCTGCCGGTGAGCGTCACCATGCTCTCAACGGAGAGCTTGGAGGTCTCTGGAGATCTCTTGGCCGTTCTCCCAATGAACTCTGGGGTATTGGAAGTTGCGCTTCCGGCAAGGGTCCCGGACGACCCTTCATCCCCACCGAAGAGGCTCTGAACAACCCCTCTCTTGCCTGGCTCTGGAAGGGACTCAACGAAGAGTCAAAGAAGCTTCTGGGTACCAAGGGACTGGCTGGAGGTGCCAGCGGTGATGAGCTTGACCGCTTGGACTTTGCAATCGGAAGTCCCGAGAATGCCATCCTGCTTGCACGAAGCGAGCGTCACGACGACCACTTCATGCTTTTCAACGAAGAGCTCATCTTCCCCATGATTGGCACTCTTGGATCTACCTCCCCTCTTGTCAGGAGCGACATGGTGTACTACGAGACCAACGGAGGCGGCTCTGTCTTTAGCGTGGGCAGCATCAACTGGAACAACTCGTTGGCATGGGATGGGTATCAGAATGATGTTGCGCAGATTACTGAGAATGTGATTCGGGAGTTTTTGGCTCGTGGAAAGAAGAGCAACTAAAATCATCAAGGGAATTTGCAAGGGCTAGATAAACACATGGAAAAAACAAACCCTTCTTGTTACCATACTTGTTACCCCGTGACCCAGCTTGTTGCCGCTCTTGCAGCGCCGCCTAGAGCGTTACCGATAGATTCCAATATGTCTCAAGGTCCAGTATCCCGGTCTACCAGTGCCCCTGGGAGCAAAGAGTCTGTCTGATATGAGTAAGCCATAGTGAACCACCTGAGAAGCCTGATGCTACTCGGATGCTAATTAGTTGCCGTCGGCCGAGGGAGTACCACTGTCGCCCGGCGAACAAGCAGTGCACAAAGTCAGCCTGATTCAAGCCTCGCTCAGACCTGAATGATCTGCGGTAAATTCCGCACGAAAAGGGGCATAAGGTCTCAAGCAGAGTAACGAGCGAGGAGCCAGAGCCTGATTGCCAAGACCGTCTTGGCCACTCAATATTCAGGTCAAGGTCTTGAAGACGTTCGGAGCCTGATTGCCAAGACATGGCGTTTGTGGCGCTTGCCCCGGTTATGTGATATTTACACAGAAAATGACAGGTTATTTCAGCCGCCTGCAGCTTGTCTGTAGGGTCACACAAAATTTGGTTCTCACAAATCATGTTTGTGCTCAGACACATCGCTACTTCGAGTTCCGGCGCATGATTCGTTCTTGATTCAATAACGATTCCAATTATCCCAATTCTGAAAAGAAGCCGTAGGCGTGGCTTGAGCACTGACGTTCCGTCCATCCAAGTTTGAACGCGGCGCCTCCCTTGTAGTGTTTGCCTCGCTCGCAGGCTGCGACTCCCAGCTGAGATCGGTGAAGCCCCCCGCCTGCCTAGCGCCTCCTCGCCTTTCTCCTCCCCCGGCATGTTCCGTCGTGTTCCCTCGCTGGTAGGTTTGTTCGTTGCTCCATTGGGTCTGCGTTGAGTGATATGAGGGGGCTAGAGTAGGCTGACTGGGAATAGTTGAGGGGTAGGCAGTGCTCCCTCGATACTGAGACTGCGGCTCAGAAAATGAGAACGGCGAGGGCGACCTGTACTGCGCCGGTGTCGTCCCTGTAGAAAGCTGTTCCTGCACAAACTGGGGCGGCACTGCACTGAAGCCTGGTGGCTGTGTATAGAAAGTCGGCGGTAAAGGCTCGTTGATCGTACTCGCGCTCCCTCTGCTTGCCTGGATGTCGGCGATGCTGATATGTTTTGCGAAAGATGTAGCAACGAAATTAGGGTCTTGGTAAGAAGGAGGCTTAGGTGGTAAAGAAGGCGGAGTTGATTGTGAATTATGAGGATCGACAGTAGAGTTGGCTGGAGAGGCCTCCGGTGGTGGCATCGAATGTCTCGCGGCTGATGGACATTATAAATGTTAGCCCGGGCATAGAATAATAGATGATGGAAGGGGAAATACCTGGTTTTCTTCCCATGAGACTGCCCAGGAGGTTGACGTTGTCGATACCAACTCGCTTTTTCTGGACCGACTTATTGGTGTCTGTGTCGATGACTTGATTCTGCACCGGAGTCGGGATATGAAGGGCAATCTGCCGGAGAAAGGTGATCTCGGCCAGTACTGCTTGATGATGGCCGTTGATAACTGGGACCTGGCTGTTGAACTGCTTTGAGTCGAACAAAACCCATCGCCCTCGGCGAGCAAACGGTAGCTTGCCCCTGTTTGCCTCTGGCCTGCACTTTTCGACGATCCTTCCCACCTCAAGGAGTCCTTTGTGGGCATCCTCGATGATCAAGTTGATACGTTCAAGTTCGATCGGTTTCCGTTCTAAGATATCCAGATGCTCATCGCGCAAACTGATCAGGTGCTGGAGGTCTCGATCACAGGTGCGGACCAACTCAAGGCTGCGACGAACTTCATCGTTGGCCTGGCCAGTTTCGATGGCGAGAGTGATAATATGGTATGTAATAGTACCGAGAACTCCGGCGGGGACGAGCTCTGCCATCTCGATGGTAGTGTACTGGTCCGTAGGCACGAGAAGTGAGTAAGGTGGGCGATATCAAGGGCGATGGTAGATCCTATGTCGCTTTTCTGGGACGGACAAAAAGGAAAGAGCAACGCCGATGAGTCTGAGGTTTCTAGCCATTGGGCATGGTACGTTTGTCATACTAAACCCGCAGGAACGGAGTGTGCATTCTGTCCGACTTTTCCCACCACCTGCATTTGCATCTGACATGTAGCAAGCCTGCCAAGCTAAGTCACTTTCGATCGAACCGCCTGAGGCTGAATCACGTTGGGTCTAGATTGGTGGCTTTTCCCTGTTCATGTGGCCCGGCTCCAGTTAAGGCTGACAAGGTGTATACCCAAGTACCAAGGCCCTGGTGATCTGTATTATTGAAAGGCTCAGAGTACATAACTAATTACCACCTCATAAGCCACTTTAAGCAAGGGCGAGACCGAAAAAGAGAAAAGAAAAGACAAAAGTCTCAAGAAAGCAGACGAGGCTCGGCAATTCTCTGCGGTGAGCCGAGCCGACGTCCATCCCGACCACTCAGCTTCTCCAAACCAACGCACACAACAGCGCCTCCCTTTCCAGACTCATCCTTGTAAATAAACCTCCAGTCACTAGTGTGTGAAAACAAGACATAACCGAGCTTGGCTGCGTCAATAATCATCACATGAAGGTGGTCGAGCTGTTTGCGCCGGCTCTCTTGATCAGGCGCCACGAAAAAGTGGAGGACGGAATCCAAGGCTTTCGCCACGGCTTCAGCCTGGTCTTGAACATCAGGCTCTGACAGCTCGAGCGGTGTCCTTTCGTGGGGGTCGGGATGTAGGAACAATGCTGACAGGGTGCGCCATCGAGTCCAGGCAAACGACATGACTAGGAAGATGCATTAGTGGCTTGATTCAGAGACATGGTTTTATGCTTACCGTCAAAGTTATCTCGGTACTCTCCGACTGGGCGAATGGAATTGAGAAAGCCAACTGCCGGTTTCGGAAGCAATGTGAGGGGTCCCGGAGAGTTCCAGTCGATGCTTCTGAACAGGACATATGAGATGACATGCTGGAGAGCCCCGCGGCGGGTGCCGGGCTGGAGGCACCAGCCAGCCACAGTCTCAGCATCGAAACCCGAAGAGGAATTGCTGATACCCAAAGCGGTGAGGGCGTGAGCCAATTTCACCACCTTGACATCCACCGGACCAGAGTGATACACAGCCTCGACGTGCTGCCTGATGATGTCTTCCAGACGCCCCAAGTCGGAAAGAATGGTTTGGTCAGGCGCCGGCTGTAGGATAACATTCTCCAGCTTCATCTTCTTGCCCAAGGGCTCCAAGGCTACCGGGACGTCATCTTTTGGTTGGCTCAGAATCTTGGCTCTCTCTTCGCCCCCATGGCCTCTTTTGCGATGCTTCGAACGGCGCATAGCGCGGCGAAGGAACCATCCAAGGGTGATCCCGATAAGCAACCCGCCGGCCAAGCAGCCAATGGCTACTCCGGCAACCACGCCGGCCCCAAGTCCGTCGGTTTGTTTGTTAGAATCATTCGTAGCGACCGGAGAGGCAGTGTCAGTCGTAGCTGTCACGGCAGTTGGGGGAGCCGCGGGATCATTGCCAGCCGCCAAAGTTGTGCTGGTCAACGTTTCTGAGCCCGTTGTGCTGGTGACTACTGGGGAAGGCCCCAAGACGTCACTGGTGGTCGAAATCGTGTTTGTGAGCTCTGATGAGAGCTCTGAGGGATTTACCCCTTGTTCAGGAGCAGTACCGCCTTGTCGGTTTATCAAATAATGAAAGAAGGTCATTTTCGGCACCTCTCAGCTCTTTTCCCCAGAATATAAGAAAGATGAACTGTTGAAGTGGCGGGCCGATGAAGAGTATCAGAGTGGGACGTTCAGCGGGAGGAAGGAATAGCATTTTAAACCCGTGTGCCTAAATCTTTGGGAACTGCCTTCGGGAGCTTCTCACCGCGGTACGGAGGCCAGGGGGGGCATTCAGCCATGTCCCAAAAGCAACAACAGCCGCCGTTCTATCCCTGTTGTCTTAGCTCCGTTGAGGCTGGCTGCACAAGCTTCCCACCTGACTCAAAATGCTCTGGCCCCTTGGCAAGGCTGTTTTCACCCAACCGAGCTGACAATAGGAATGGTTTGGCTTGATGTGGCTGCAGCCTTAATCAAAGTTTCTCCTCAAGGATTCGGCGTCAGACAGTTATTCGTCTGCTCTCCCAGGGTCCCAGCTAACGGGCCACATTCCACTCTTCTTCATTTAGCCATTCTGTAGGCTGTCCACAAAATTACTTGTTCTCGCAATTTTACCTCCGCATTTTCTTGCCAATATCCGTAGTCCGTCAGTGTTCCTTTGGTGTCTGTTGCCCAACCGGCTTGTTGGCCCAGTATGACTGAGAAACCCGACGTCACGGTAGCCATTGATCTCGGCACCACCTTCACGGGTACGAGACCATATCATTACGATGTTTGGGCCTGTTGCGGATGGCTAACTAGTTGTTAGGTGTTGGTCTTTTGTTCTCGAATGGAACAATACACATCTTTAACAACTGGCCTGGGAACAACAACACTGGCGAGACCAAAGTTCCCAGCCGCCTCGTCTACAACCATGACAACACCGTGTCTTCCTGGGGATTCTTCTCTGCTGTGTATGATGACCCTTTGCCGCATGGCAAGAGAGAACACCGTCTCTTCAAGATGTTTCTTGATCAAGACACTTGTGATGAGGCGAGAAAAGCAGGCTTGACGACAATTGCAACCACTGCAGAAGCATCAAGATGCGCTACAGACTACCTCAGGGAGATTTACCGCCACATCAAGAGAACCTATGAGGAGATGACAGGAACAACAAACTGGGCCAGCTCGTCCGTCTCCTTTCTTTTCAGTGTCCCCACAACCTGGAGAGGCTTGGACGTGAGCAATACCTTTAAAGCCACCATCAGATCAGCTGGCTTCGGTACCGAAGGGCCTCATCACTTGGCACAGATTGATCTCACAGAGGCCGAGGCCGCCGCAGTCGACACTCTCAAGAGCGGCGTGGTCAACTTTCGTACTGGGGATGTATTCCTCACCATCGATGCTGGCGGCGGCACAACAGACTTTTCCTTGGTTCAGGTTACCAAGGTTGACAATGGTATCCCTCAGATGTCACAAATCGCCGAGGTCAGTGGTATCGGAATCGGCTCGACTCTCATAGACTCTGCTTTCGGGAATCTCGTCGAGCAGCGTCTGGCTGAGAACCCTGACGTACCATTTAATATCGCGGACGGCCTCGCAGAGAAAATGATGAAGAGTGACCGCTTCAAAGCTATCAAACACCTTTTCGGCGACCCTGCGGCCATTGCGCAAGTTCACAGAATCGAAATGCCGAGAGTCTCAAGTGACTTTAGGCACGGTGGCCTCCGAGCTGAAGGAGGGTGCATGATATTTGACAAGTGAGCCTCCACAAGCATATCCAGGCCAGGGACGGCATAGCTAACTTTGGGTAGCAACGAAATTCAAAGACTTTTCGACCCTCATGTCGAGCACATCATGACCAAGATACGAGAGCAGCTCGACTGGATGGTACAGAACGGACGTAGTGAGCAAGTGGTATGATTGTGACAAATGCAAAGATGGCTTCACACTAATACAGGTTACAGACGCACATGGTCCTATCCGGTGGACTAGGCAGCTCTAAATATGTACAGCGACGGATCAGGGAGTACTTTTCCCAATTCACTCACCCAAACGCCCGGCAAGTCACAGTCATTGCGAACCGGAACCCACAAACTACCGTCGTCAGGGGTCTCCTTGAAGACCATAAGCAGAAGATGGAGACTGGAAATATGCCAGTGCTTGCCACATACATCGCAAGAGCAAGCTACGGTGTTGTGGTCCGAGAGCCATATAGCCCTGATCGTCACATCGGCGAACAACTGGAACAGGATCAGTTTGACCCGAATCAAACATGGGCTGTCAACCAAATAGAATGGATTATCCGCAAGGTATGGATTTCAAATGATAACCCGATCACTCTTTGTGCACATTCATTGACCCATCTACCAGGGAGACAAGATCGATCCGATTGCGCCTCTAACGAAGCAGTTTATCAGACGTTTAAGCCCTGGCCAAACGGCGGCATCATTCAATACGCAAGTTGTTACCTCGAGGAACGAGATCAAATTTCTCCCTCGAAGTCTGCTAAAAGGTAGGTTCTCTAAGTCTTGCCAACCATACACCCGCACTCCCCTTCCCCAATGGAAAGAATGGTCTGGTTGACGGGTATCAATAGCTGGCTCTAAACGGCTCTGCCGTGTCGAGAGCAACCTCACTGGCCTTAAACCGGACGAGCTTGTTCTTATGAAGAAGCGTGGAGGCTGCTTTCGCCAGGGGTACAAGTACTACAAGTGCGTCTTTGATGTTCGTGTAATCGTGGCCCCGGCCGACCTGCGGTTTGAGCTGTGGTTCAACGGCGTGAAATTCTCTCGGGGCCATGAACCTATCAAGGTTGAGTGGAATTCAAGTTGAGGGCTGTTTAGCAGGCACGTAAACAGGCGGTTATCGGGACAGACGATTGGGCTTCTGTAGGGATCACAGCCAGATTCATCTAATAGACATAATTACCTCCTTTCCTTAGTTGAAAGTGATTTTTTTTAAAGAACACTGGCGAGAGTTCTTTTGACTTGTGACATATCTAGCAAAACGAGCTGCATCCAGATTTGACGATGGCTGTCTGGCAGCAAGAGATTGCGCCTGTTCATACGCAGCTGAATTCTTAGGGTCTGTAGAAGGGCATCTGCTAGTTTATCATAATTTCGGACGACCTCAAACGTTCATTTTCAGGTGATCCTGTTCCTCCCGCTTACCTCCATCATAAATCTTCCAGATCCACCAAATTTCACTCTTTGGGCAACCTATTCGCGTAACATAATTCTGGAGTGCAGCTATTCGATGCTGCCTCGCCATGACCTCGAGCTTCTCGTCGCCAACCCTAAGCCAATTGTCGAATTATGACACTTCTCCTTGTGCTATATCCATTGAACCGCCCGGCTGACGTCCAGATTCTAGGTGATTCTGCATATTCCGTATTGGTTGCGAAACCGACAACTAATTCTCTTCTACATTTCGACCCAAGGCCCCATTTCTGAAATGACTAACAAAGGTCGGCGACATACTGTTGGTTGAGCTGGCGGATCTGACCAAGCCTCAAGCAGCTGTGAGAGAATCGATAGGTAGCTTGGCGTGGCAAGAAGGAATGGTTTCGCTTGCTGTTGGTCCGGTTCGCTTTTTTGCAAGACCATTCTTAGTATCCTATCACACATCCCTCCTATACTTAGTTGCCCCGTCTTGCATTGTCTTCGGCTCGCTGGGAGGGTTTCAGCATTGTTCGTTAGGCGCTACATCTTCAAGCGTTCTCGTCAGTCTATAGTCGTGTCTTGATACTAATATAGAGGGTGGCCAGAAGCACAAGTTTGAACTGTACAGAGCAGATTGAGCCAGATGCGGGATATATGAGGATGCGCGAGAACAGGTCCGATACGGTCGTCTCCTACTCCTGGTAACGCCACCTGAGGTCCAGTCCGACCCTACAGGACAGGCCATATGAAACCCCCTGCCCGACATGAGCCTTCTGCTGTTGCAGGAGTCGTCCACAACGCGTAAAAAAATGAGATTTATGAGAAGACATTCAGTCTCCACCCGGTTATCATCCGCCGCCTTCCTCTTTTCAGAACTTAACCTCTTTGCCAACTCACCCGTACGCACGGATTCCAGCCACAATATAAATTAATTAATAGGATGCACACTGCTCCCACTTAGAATAAGACCAGAGTTTCTCAGAGCACAGTACCTAAAGGGTATACACAGCAGCTGTTACGCTTTCACTGTGGATCGCGAGGCTCACAAAGCGATCCAAGTGACCCGGATCACGAAGCTCACGAAGTGATCCAAGCGATCCAGCCCCAACGCAAGTATATAGGACACGTTCATTGGACTTTTTTATATAGTAGCTACCTCAGCTATCATACCCTTGAGCACATTTCCAGACGTGACAAGCATTCTGTTCAAGCCTATGTGACTATTTTTTCTGCCAAAATAAACCCGCACGACCAGGTTTTTACCTTGGGCCCAGCCCGACCGTCACGCTATGGAGTCAGAGATAGCAGGCAGTTTTGAGCAAAATCCAGCACTTTGAGAAATCTTCCCTGCCATATCTTGGCCCCGTATCGTTTCGGCCTGTTCTACTTTGTCTCTACTCTAAAGGCTATTGTGACCTAGTCCTGTATCTATAGCGGCCCTGTTCCTTGGCCGAGGCCCTTAGCGTCTGGTTGCGGCTCATCCGGGTATTGGGGGAATGGCTGTGTGCTGCCAAGACTCTTTATCCTTCTCAGCATGAACTGGACTTGGCGATAGGCTACTGCAGCCTGGTACGCGGGAACCATGTGGCCAGCTTGGTTCACGACAGACCACGTTAGCCCTCTTTCAGTGTGGAAGGTGCCAAGAACGCCGCTGCCGCTAGAGCCCTCCAACTTGGGATCCGGGTGCTGAGGTACGAAGAGTGGGCTCTCTGGCATAGACTGGAACCCAAGCTTTCCTCCCCATGTTGTGTTCTGGATGGCCAGTAGTGTTGTATTTGATACGAGTATGAAATCCATGCTTCCGTGGGAAATTTGGACGTTATGAGTTCCGTCGATGACATGCGGGATAGCACGCACTATAGATGGGTCCGAATCGTCATAACCTTCAACGAACACATCACCCTTTGAACAGACAGACCAGTCAGAGTTCAGTGGGGCGTTGATCGCACGCTTGACGTCTGTGCGATTAAAATAGATCTGTCTTCCCTCAGCAACATAGAAACCTGTCCAAGGCAATCCAAGAACATCATCCGGAACCGGCAATGTCTGCGTGATTTGATAGACATTAAATCCCGGGTTCAAAGCCATTGTTGCACTGAATACCAAGTTGAAAAGTGCACACTCGTCGCGTACATCGTCTCCGTCCTCATTGATTCCAGGCATATCTTTCACATCTGGCTGTCGGCCAGGCGGTGGGAAGGTCAAGTACTTGTCAACAAAGTCGTCAAAACCGCAAGTTTTGGACGCATTTGCAAGTGTCACTCTGAATGTATCGTTGAAAGTCATGACATTCGACCAATAATTGACAAAGTTGTTGACCGGCACATGTTGCGTGGATGAATCTGAGATGACGGGGTCGTAAATGAGCATGCCATCCATGTCAAAGTACTTGGTGTCAGCAGCGTCGAGCATGGCACTGCCTATGTATGGGCAGTACAGTCCTCTATGTCGTGTTAGCAATCCACCGTACACTTCCAGGGACGTCGAAATCTACGGGGTGTGCACTTACGCATACGATTCACCAGCCAGGTATACTTTGTAGCCATGTAGGCCAAAAGTATCCACAAAGTTCTTCCAGAATCCCATGAACTGCACGGCGATATCCTTCTCACTTGTGGCGGTAATGTTGCCGCGTGAGAAGCCTGTGCCAATAGGCTGGTCGATGTAGACGACGTTGGTGAGATGGTGCCAGCTCCAGGGGTTACGAATAGGTTTGTACGTCCCCGTCGGCCAGAGAAAGGGGCCATTTTCTTTCAATAGACCCTGCAGGGAGGAGCAGCCGGGCTGTTCTTGTGTCAACAATGACGACGTGATTTGACTTAAAAAGTACGCTTACCCCTCCATTCAGCCAAATGATTATCTCCTTCGGCGTATCGACGTCGGACGTTGGAAAGAACCAGAAATATAACTCTCCATTACTGTCTCCACCTACAGGGAGGAGTCCAGCATATGACTCGCCGATATCAAAATCCGTATCAGGAATTGCAGAACCGTTTACGATAAATTCTGAGGTGAGGGGGAAATTAGAAAATATGGCAAGATATGAATAAAGCAGACATACTGGCAGTATTGGAGTTTTTGAAACTGTGAGGAACGGCTTTGTGCTTAGCGACGCGAGGCTCGTTATCAACAGCGCGTTGATGAAGTTTGTTTCGCATCCGGTTTGTGTGCGCACTGGTATGGCGACCTGCCTCTATCGCCCCTAGTGATGATAAGAGTGCAAGAAGAGAAGTCCACCGCATGATGAATGGTTAGATTGGCAAATGCAGGGAGACATATGCTAATAGACAATAGATGCTCCGCGTGTTGGAACTGGAAATAAAATAGGTAAGTCAGTAGCAGCGGGAAATGGGACCTAATTAATACACAGACTAAGGGGGGAGCATATAGCGCTATAGAGAGCTCGTGGATCCTCGTATTCAATTAATTGGTGCAAGATTGTTACATGAGTTATACGGGCTTCACCTCATCTAAATACATACGATTCAACCTATAATAACAAGTCTCCCTGTCTCCGTGGGGCGAGCTAATGCAACCATGTCTGAACCTGCTGAAACAACGTGAGGCTGGGCGCAACGATGTGCCTAACCGTTTCGCCACAGTGTAACAGATTAGGCAATAATCGCTACAACCGGGTGGCCTCAAGGCTTAAGTTTCCATCCCTAACTTTAGCATTGTTGCTCACATAGCCTTGCCTCAGCGCATTCGCGATTGTGCGACGACACTTGCGCTGCCGCACAGGGTTGTTGCCTCTATAGTGCCCGTGATAGCGCTATAGCCTCCATAGCTCAGCTGAAGCACTACAATGATTGCCACTATAGCTATCACGTGTGTGACGACCGTGTATTTCCCAAGGGATAAACAGGCCATGCGAGGTTTATATTAGCAGAGAGTGCAGGGCGTAGTCAAGGCAAGGGGTACAAGTTACATCTAGCAATAGTTACTTTATCATAATTATAGGACTAAGTTCATATTTAATTTAGTCTATGGTACGACTGGGAGGAAACAGTTTTGGTGCCTTTGGTCTAAATTAGTTAGGTCCATTCTCCCGTCCTTCTTTGCCTGACCGTGGTTATGGTCGTAATAATGCGGTGGCACACTTATCTAATGTTATTGCGGTACCCAGCTTTAAGGCTCATTAACTGTAGCCACTATTGCGGAACCCTTCCAATCTTTAGCTCAGTAGACAACCTAAAGATCGTTGTTGTAATAGAGGGTACTAGCATTCCTCCTAGTATTTTCACAAAAAGGCTCCTTACATCTAATTTCATGAAACGCCCGTATTCGTTCAACGCCAGTCACCTTCCCCTCATCTTCGAATTAGCTAATCAGGAATGTTCTTCAGCCCAATGCAGTTCTCGTCATGACGTACGCCTCTCAGGCCATTGACTCTTAATTTCCGGGGGTGCGGGATGAACGGAGAAAGTCATGCTAAAAATTTGTGCTGCGTTATGGAAATGCGGCATTTCAAGGTTCTTTAACTATATCAAACTATCAATCAATACGAGGTTTTTGTGGCCGAAATACGAGGCTCATGTGGCCCAAATACGAGACTCATATCAGTGTTCCTCCCAGCTTTTTTATGGGCCATCTATAATCAACATGAAGGATATTTAAGATGCACGATTTCTCATGTTTCCTCATGTTCTTCAGTCTTAGCTCCGACATAGAGCCGACAAGCATAAACCCTTTTCCTTTCGCCTCTAAACTCTGTATTTTGCTGTCTCCTCCAAGACAACATTTCGTTTTTACAAGATGGCATTAGCTCAATTTGGCATGACCTTGTTTTGGGCTTCTGTGGTCTTCATGCTCACAAGTGCCGCGCCTGCTGTTGCTTCGAAAAGCTCTAGCAGCACCTCGAATTCCACCATCTATCACGACACATATACTCATTCCGCTGATAAGCACGTCCGCGAATACTGGACAGCAGATCGTATCGCCAATATTGACCACGACCCGGCCGCTGAGCATCCTGTCATTATCCCTGCGGACGAACGGGCACGAGGTGCAGAGTTTGATGAATCCGACGCCCTCGAGTTAACCATCGGTCGATTGTTCTCTACTCTGGTTGATGAGGATGACGGCACGGAGACTGACAGCAGCTGCACTGCAACCCTTGTAAGAGGGAAAAATAAGGCGACACTCATCACCGCAGCCCATTGTATCACCAATAATGGGAACGTCACTTTTACAAAGAACAACCTATGGATTCCTGGATACCGCGATGGTGCTGCGCCACATGGCAAGTTTACTGTCAACACCATTGTCCTCTCCAGCCTATGGCGGAAAGGAGATTTCTCTCGTCTTCAATACGACCATGCCTTCCTCGTTCTTAATCCGGACTTGAATGGTCGATCTGCTGGGCAAATTCTCGGACAGGGACAGGATATTGGTTTCAACCGCGCCGTCTCAGCCCGTCGTTACCAGTTTGGATACCCCCGTTATGCTTCACAAGCTCCGCCAAACCCTCCTCAGTCGGGCAACCCCGCTTTCATTGGAGAGCGCCTAGCATACTGCAGTGGCAGAATCATGAATTGGTCCTCTGGACATGGGTTGACTGGCCTTTCATGCGCGATGGGCGGCGGTGCTAGCGGTGGACCTCACATTCAGGATCTAAATCTCAAAACTGGGTTTGGCACTATTGTGGCCGTGAATAGCTTGAGTGATGTAGTCAAAGGAAAGGGAGGTGATGTGGACTACTTGTGGGGCGCGTCTGTTACGGATCCCTTGACTGAAGAACTATTTCAAGTTGCTGAAGTTATTATACCTTGAGTAATTATAGGGCTGGTCTATTATATGCCCTAGCTATAAGGGTTCTTTATATATTAAATCTAGCTCTAGTAGCTATTAGATAAAAAGAAGTAACTTAAATTAAATTACTTTTTATATATAATTTCTATTTTATAACGTATATGATAAGCGAGTGTCATAGATAAGCGAGTGTCACAAAAATCCTAACCCTCCTTAGGAATATTATAATAAAAATACCACAAATTATCTAATTAATTAAAACTACTCACTATACTCTTCCCTAGATATCTTAATTACTACCTAATAGGTCCTTACATTATGCCCGGGCTTGCCGCAAATACCATAGCGCCGAATACCCGGTCTGACTAACCTCCCTCGACCACTACTCCTCGACGATTCGGCCGCTACCTGCGTATCTATATCTATTTGATTAATTGCTTGCCTTCTTTCCTCTACCGTTATTACCCCTCTTTTCTATAGTCTAGTCCTTTTTGCCCTCCGGCGCCGGCTTAGTATCTTATTTGCCTATCGAAGGTCTTGGACCTCTGCCCTTATGAGAGCTATCTTATGTATAACTGCCTTTGTTCCCTTTGTAAGAGACTTTAATGCTTTAAGAATTAACTCTGGAGAGCTGCTTTGGTGCCTTCTAATCCGTCTTTTAAGGTATTTAGACTGAGATTGGGCCTTAAGCATAGTCTTTGGGGTCTTTAAAGCCTAAGGGGTCGATGGTTTAGCTGCCTCCTTAACCGGCGTTGGCGTCCGCAGCTGAATATTAAGCTTTGAGACCATAGTTTCTGGGTTAAGAGGAATAAGGCCAGCTCCTTTAAAAGCCCCCCTAATATTTCTTTCCGTTATAGTGGCCTCATATGCGGCGTAGAAGGCCGGAAAGAACTTAGTCTTTAAAACATGGGTTATAGAGCGTCTAATTAATCACTCTATTTCTCGACTATAAGCTTACTTTAGCATGCTAAAGCATCTAATATTAAGGGGCTAGAATAGATAAGACAAATAAGGTAGCATATAAAGCTAGATAATCTTCTTCTCCTCATAATATCTCTCGAATTTAATAGAGTAGTGACTTTCATAGCCATCGAGGATTAAGAGACGATAGGAACTAATTAATTAATTAGCTATGCACCGGTCAAAGTGCTTAAGCCACTTAAGACTAGTCTCATTATCGGTCTAGCTATTTTAGGTCATCGCAATAGCCTAATTACCCGGGAGGTTACTTTCTCGGTACCAATTAGCGAGGTAATATTAGCCCGCACCGATAATAAATAGCTAGATCGCCTAGCCTTCCGCATTAATCGCTTAAATAATTATAATCTATTCCCGGTTTCTAGGCTATACTGATTTTAGCTTTAAATACCTTTCTGCACCTATGATAACTATTCCGCTCGCAATTATACCCATAAGAAAGCTAGTCTTATTAAAGTTATAGATATTATTTAATTAGATGCTATACTTCGCGATTATATTCGCTATAAGCCGAAATTAATCGCGGATAATAGCTAGGTCTTTATATTTAGCTCTCTAGTAATTATATTTACGAAAGAAACGCATCTTAAGGTCTAGGTGCCGCTTAATGAAGTTATGAGCCTAATGCGTGCTAACTAGTAGTGCATCGCGGTTAGTAAGTAATTAATTAGCTATTTCTTTTATATTACGTAGCCATAGGGGGAATCCTCGCGAATCTAGGTTAAGAATAAAGTAAATAAGGATATCTTTTTCTAGATTAGATAGCTTATATGAATTAGGGATAATATCGCGTTGAGACTAGATGCCTTGCTGCCGGCGATATAAGGTATGATAGTGAACTATATATATTATTACGGCGCATCGGATACTTAGTTTTAGGTTATTTTAGAGGGTTTAAAGAGCTAGAAGGATTCTAGCCTTAGTATTAGGCCCTGATATACTTAGTGGTTAAGAATTAATTAATTAAATGAAGAAGATATAAGGTGAGGGATTTTTATGACACTCGCTTGTCTATGATACTCGCTTATTATATATATTAACTTATATTTCTTTTAATTTTATATTAATTAATATTAATTATATTTTTATTAATTTTAATAATATATAAATCTTATATTAAAATTAAGATATTTATAATATTATAAAATATATTATAAAAATATCTTTTAATATCTTTTTTAATATATATAAACTAAAAAAATATTTATAAAGTTATTATAAAATTTATTTTTTTAAGGAATTAATAATTATATATAAATACCTAGTAAAATAGTATTAAAAGAGATATAAGCTAAAAGTAAAAAATTTTTATTAAGCCTATTAATAACTTTATTTATAGTATTAGTCCTCTTAACCTTTATAACTAATAAGCCAAAGTCATCGCCATAGACCGCCTACGTAAGCCAACTGTATACATAATATATAATTGCTCCATAAGAGAAACTCCGCCCTAAGTCCGTAATCCCGACATTCCGTTATAGCAGTTCGCAACTCTATAACTCCGTAATTCCGTTCACAGCCTCGGTAAGGCCGGCCTAATTACCCACCTAGAATTATAAAGGTAGATATGCATATTTTTCGTCCAGGGAGGCTGGTGGAGCCATGAGGCCCCCAAGGTCCCCTGTTAGAGCACAGAACGCGCTAAGCTCAGGACTACTTTGCTACTCTATGAATATCTACGCAATATCGGCTGGAGGGCTATAGACGGCCCTTCTATATTGGTACAGTTTTCCGTTACATGCCATTTGGGGCGCTCATCTAGCATAGCATAGGCTCAGAGGCGCACTAAGTGAAAGCCTGCTACCTGTCAGCAGGATAGCCAGGTGCGGCGATACCAATAGAAGCCGCAGCCAGGACCTGGAAGTCAGGGAAGACGTCTTGGGAGGAGTCAGATGGAGTGCCTCGTAGGCATGTCGCGGCGGCCAGTTATCGATGCAGACCACAATCCCCTGCGTGACTGAATTTGGGAGGGCCATGACCGCCTTCAAGTGTTCCAGCGCTCCCGTAGCTTCGGCGTTGGAGTCCTCGGCTGGATATAAAGTGCATTATTCTTAGAGGACATAGAAACATGCATCCATGTCATTTGCAAGGCTTGGCATGCCACCATGTAAGTCCAGGCAATGTCCCATTGCCACCATCGACACCGCCAAGCTTTGTCTCGGCTTCCGAGAAGGCCCGCTTCTTTCCATGATTTCCGAGGGTGAACTATAAGAGAGGATGTTTAGCCGTCCTGTTCGACGGTAGCTCACACTTCTTTCTCAGAACACCTTCATTGAACACAGCGCATGATGCATCTATTTAGCCTAGTGGAGCTTACCTCGCTGCTCTCGGTAGCAGCGGCGGGATCGATTCTTTTTGAAAACGGGACCGTCATCACCTTCGACAACAAAACACAGAAGAACGTCATTCTTTACAATACTTCTGTTTTGGTAGTTGGCGATACTATTGCCGCAATCATGGCGAATGGTGCCCAGCCAAGTGACCTTCCGGCAGACGTCGAGATCATCCCCACGGATGGAATGATCCTATCCCCAGGTTTTGTTGATACGCATCGCCACACTTGGCAGACAACCTACAGGACGATTGCCTCAAATACTACGCTAGCTGAATACTTCTCCCGATACAGCCCCTTCTCTAATGTGCTCGGCTTGTTCTCACCGGGGGACTTCTATCTTTCTCAGATGGTTGGTCTGTTTGAGGCCCTGAACGCCGGGGTCACCTCTCTTCTGGATCACTCGCACAACATCGCTGCCAAGGAGGATGCCGACGCGGCTCTTGATGCTTATCTCGACAGCGGTGCCAGAGTCTTCTTTGGCTATAATTTCGATCCACGGGGCAACTTTTCGATCCCAGATAGGGCTGCTCACTTCCGAGAGCTCCAGAAAGACTCACGCTTATCCGGTAGCGCTGTTACGATCGGTTTATCCTGTGACGCCTGGCACGGTTTGAACGAGCCCAATCTTAAAATACTCGTTGATTTGCTCAGGTGGGTTGATCGACCACTCTCTGCATCCTTATTACTGATATTCTCGATAGGAACGATAATGTTTCTGTTCTCACTTCGCATTGGCTGGATGGAATCTGGAATGCTGCCCATCGCCCATCCTTTTTTGAAGAACTGGGACTACTAAATCAGAGCTTCCCAATTGTCCTCTCACACGCCACGTTTATCCAGCAAACCGAATACGACCTTCTCAAGAAGTACAACCACTACATCTCTATCACGCCTGAGTCCGAGATGCACTTTGGCCATACTAATTACGAAAGCGACTTCGTTATGGATCAAGCCTCCCTCGGTGTAGACACCCATGCGACCTATTCTGGTGATATTATCACTCAGGCCAGGATTTGGCTGCAAAGCGTAAGACTGCGCTCATTCAAACGGACTTTGGATGAAATGAAGATCCCTCGGACAAGCCCTATGTCCGTCAACCAGGCTTTTCACCTAGCCACTCGTGCCGGAGCCCAGGCGCTTCGCCGTAACGACCTCGGCGTCATTGCTGTCGGAGCCAAAGCCGACATTGTTGCTCTCGACGGTACCTCTGCCAATATGATTGGTTGGAGGGATCCCATTGCAGCTGTCATCTTGCATTCAAATGTAGGAGATGTAAGACATGTAATGGTGAACGGTGAAATGGTCAAGCGGGATGGTGCACTTACGGCAAGAAGGTTTGGAAAGATCATGGCTTCATTCTCGCGTTCGGCTCAACGAATCCAAGAGCAGGCTATGAACATGCCCTACACAATCGAGGGCGGCTATATCATAAACCCTGGAGCGACGGCGGGCTATCCAGAGAGACTTGATGTGCTGAGGGGTAATGGAACGGGGTATTAGTTGTCGTTCATCACCCCGACCTTGGCCTCGGTGTTTTGTCGTAGTGGGGGAAATGCCCAGCCAACCAGTTTCCGCATCTTTGTGGGTGGGCTGGTCGGGGAGGAGGAACCAATAGGATCATGAGTCCGTGCTGTCACGGGGTCTGTTTGGACTCTTTAACTCCTTTGCGCCCCATCTTTTTATTGAACACCCTCTCGAACCTCTTGTCTGCTTCCACGGATCCCTTGCATGATGAGGAAAGACGCTCTGTCCTTGGCGACACGGCCAAAATTTAGGCGGGCATCTGGCCGAAAGAGTCGTATGGGTTGCATCACGTGGTATGTCAGAAATCCCCCAACACAGAAGTCCGTAACTTGTTATTAACGCGAGAGATTCTTTCATCATGCAGCAAGTAAGTTGAGACTCCTGAGCATCGGCTTCACTGCTCCAGGCAGTTTCTTACCACAACAGAATTCGACATCTCAAATGCGACGAGGAGAAGCCTACCTGCTGCCGCTGCCGCAAGGATCATGTCCGGTGTGATGGTTATGCTCCGCCAAAATCGATATCGATGGCGAAGAACAAACAAGCCGAAGCCCAGAACACAGAGCCGTTGTCGCTTGTTGCTATCAGTCCTCTTGTGACGGATACTCCCCTCGAGAAAAGCTATTTTCACCATTTCTATCACTGGACCTGCAAGCAACTTTCCCTTGCGCCGGGATCTTCCAACTTTTGGATTCGACATGTTCTTCCGTTATCTCATACCAGCGAGCCCATCAAGCATGCTATTATCGCCGTCGCTGCTGCTCACCAAATGTTCATGGCAGGCCATGATCCTCGCTCACCTCAACATATGAGAGTCCTCACAACACAGTATACCAAGGCCGTTTCTCGAATCATCCCACACATGTCGGTTGATTCGGTTGACAGTATTCAATGTGCTTTGGTCTGCTGTCTTCTCTTCATCGCCTTTGAAGGTATTCTGGGTCGATACGCCGAATCTGTCCGACACCTTCGAGCAGGTAACCGTCTCCTCACACTACCAGCGCTCGCCTACCGTAAAATGGACCACCCTCTCACCAGAAAGCTCAACGAGATATTCTCAATTTTGAGTCACGAAGCATCAAACTTTATGGATGAGCCCATCATACCCGATACGCAACAGAGGTGGGCTACGGCTCAGATCCGAGCTAGCAGCGACACTTCTTCAGTGCCGTTCTATGATTTAGACGAGGCCGCCTACGAGTTGCGTGAATTGAATCTCCTTTTCACGAAAATCAGCAAACAAGATTTCCGTCGGATTTCAGAGCTTGCGGGTGGACAAGATCAATGCTGCAGTGAGCATGCCAATGCTTCATTTGAAGAGCTGCAAAGGAGATTCAGGCAATGGATTACTCGCATTGAACTGACCACAGCAGTCCTGGGTCACCCAAAGCCCCCTCACCCGGCGGCTAATCAGCTCCTGAGCCTTACTTTGGCACAAAAGTTCTGGTGCATGAACGCGTACTTTGCACCTGAGATATCCGAGGACCCAATTGCTGATTTTCTCGATGCGGCGGAGTCATTGGCGAAATCACTCACTAATCGAGATCATTTCACCTTCTCTTTAGAAGGCGATCTTGTTTCCAGCCTCTCCTTTGTCGTCCGGGTGTGTTCAGACACAGAGACACGAAACCGTGCTCTCAGCTTGTTACGGTCTCTCAACCGGCGGGAGGGCATTTGGGACAGTAGAGAGATTGTGCAGATGCACGAAGCGACATTGTCACTCGACAATCACGAGTCGTGGTATGAGAGAGAGGTCCCTGGTGGCATACCCGGTTACGTGGCAGAGTTGGCAAGAATTTCGACTAGAATCGATTCCGCAAATTCCATCCTCCTGACAGCAAGGCACAACAACGCCTAAACGAGCGGACTGATACCATATTTGTCTATCTTTGCATTTAGAATTAGACGCGTATGAATAATGTGGATAACCAGAAGATCAAGGAGCTGCAATATTTATCGATGGATGTACCCCCTTGCCCTTTTATGACTTTTAAGAAGATGTTTGATGATCAGATGATTAAGTAGCCCCTAAGCTGGATCGTGACTAATTGAGGCCGTGTGGAAGGCTAAGTCGATTCTTAGTCTAGAAGATCACGATATGCCTTCGAGATATACCGTCTAACTCCTCCTAAAAAAACCTTCCTCGACTTTTATGCCTTAGAAGCATTATATAGCGCTATATGGGCGCGCTAGGTACTTATCCATACTAACATTTCCTGCAATGAATATTTTGATAAGCTATGAAAGGTAGAATCCCCTCTTCCTAAGCCCGAGGGTGCTTATTCTACTATAACTGTCGGATTGGACCCTGTACAACAGCTTTGAGGGTGGTCACGTGCCTTTACTGTCCTGCCGGGTGATCTCCGACTCGTCGGACAGACTAGGCCAAATTAGGAAGGCCTCGTCGCGGTCCAAAAAGGGAAAGAGGGAATTATCGCAGGAGCAAGAACGAGCAATATACACAGATTGAGACGATCCACAAGGATAGCCCTACTTTGCAACACGTCCTGTCTTGCTAGTCAATCACACGTAATGAAGTTAGATGGCCGAGTTCCTTAAGTGGAGTGAGGTCAGAGGTGAGACATATGCCAGGTTGGATGCAAGCAATCCGGTGTTATTGCCTCAACAATCCCAGTCTCTGTCTGGCTGTGATTATTCGCTTTGATTCTTGCAGCAGTAGCAGCAGTACCGTGGCTGTCGCTGTTCATGTCATGCGCAACAAGTTCAAGTTCTGCAGACGTCCAGGCGTCTTGACGAGCGGGGGTCACCCGACACCTTTTCCCGGCCCCTAAGTGCCGAGCCTCCTGGACCAGCCTGTCCGGATTTCCCCTCCCCCTCCCCCACCCCCACCCCCGCCCTAGGCTGAACAAGCCCGCGTTGCGTTCTCCGTAGACCCGAGATCGGATCCTCCACATCCGTCATTAGAGTCAATGACCACACAGCGGAATTCACCAAGATGGCACAGAGACACTTGCACCACAGAAGACTATTGAGGTGTATACTTCAAACATCCAAGGGCCAGAGACACCCGTTGGTCAACCAGCTCTCGTCTTTAGGCTGCATTGTGTGGCCAGTCACCTTGCAAGCACCGATTGATAGGGTGGCTCTGCTGCTGCGCCTGCAACATCCCGTTGGGGCGACAGCTCACCATGGCGCGCATTAGAGTGAATGCGATGCAAGGTAGTAAGCTGTCTAAGATATGGCTTCGGCACTACGGTCATTGCATATCGTTCTCTCGCCCAACACGTCTTGTGTTTCTTAAGGGCTCTAGCGGCCTTTCGGCCACTAAGACGAAAAATAAATAAATAAATAAATATGTTACTTTTAGAAAACTAGAACGTATGTCATGAGCTTGTATAACTTACTAAGCATATGTTAAAAACATCACGCGAGGTACTTGAGTCTGTGACTGGACCAAAAGACAAGACTCTGTTACTTGTCGAAGCGGCCATTGCGTGAAGAGAAATGCGAGGCTTCGAAAGTGCCGGAAACGTCATTAGCTTGGCATGCGGCCCTGTCGGGAATTTGTTCATTCAACCAAGAGTTACGCTCAAAGGTACAGCGCAATTCTCCAAGCCACGCGAGCATCGCGAGTTTATATGCTTCATTCTTCTGGGAAGGGTTCAATGATTGATAATATTTTCCACGACCGTGGATTGAGCGAGGCTACGTTGTTACGGCTCTAGCGATTACGTCTCGTATACCCTACAATTTCTCTCCAATCATGTACTGACTCACGCTCACAGCTGCGACTTGCCGTGAGCTTCACGCTCAAAACCGTGAGACATACCAACATAACATAGAACATGCTCATTAGCACTTTCATAGAAATTGGCTTCTCTAGCTACCAAGAAAACTTCTTTGCGACAACAAGCCTCGCCCACATTACTTGTCCATTGAGAGACGTGACTCTTTACTACGCTCAGACTTCACGCCCTACAATCTCTTCGAGTGCTGAGGAGCTTGTGGGTCCCCCCTCGACCCACAGAACCCCCTTGCTAGCTTGATAATACAGCGGATTGACCTGAGGCTTATCATGAAGGCCGCGGCAGACGAATTACCGATGCGGTGCGTGTGATGCAGCTATTACACACAGCCGAATTGCTGGTACTTCCACCACCAGCCAAGTTCTAGGTAAATGGAGGTACCGTTGATCTGCAAGCATCCGGTTGGTCTAAATCCTTGTACAGTTGGACCCGCAAGCTCCTCAGCACTTGAAGAGATTCTACCAGCATAAACCCCAGAACGGCTTGATATTGCGGGGAAGAGCCTCGCAAGATCACTAACCCATAATAGATTGGTGTGGTAGAGATCTTTAACTTCTCAGGGTGCCGGGACCCACCGACTTTTGCCAATTTGCTAAGTCGATACAGGAGTTGGGAAACATAACTGTCACAGCTATTTGGGGCGTTTTAATAGTGTCTTGAAGGATACAGTAGAGCTTATACCCAGGTACTCCGAGTTAATTTTTCCTTCTTTTCTTTTTCTTTTTTTTCTCTCTCTGTTTGATATCTCTCCCTCTGCGAGCCGGATAACATTGTGGGCAAAAGTGCCGTGAGTCTAGATAATAGCTGAGTTAAAGAAGTAAGTGTGAGATTGAGTTTATCACTTGCGGGGGCGGGGCCGCTCCCGGCCACATTTGCGGGGAAGCGCTTAAAGCGTCTTTATTGGTCAGTCTAGTTATAGTAAAGCTTTGCGTCAGAAGCGAGGATGATTACTTCGGCGGGCATTAATATATATTTCCCTTCATCGAGCCCAGCCGCTGCTTGATCTCACTACTATCGGTCAACTAATACCGTCTCCAATTCTCATCAGTTTACTCAGATCGTTTCAGTGCCCCACTTCCGATCCAGCGATGACTTCACGTGGGAAGAAGCACGATGTCAATGTGGCAGATACAAGCGAGCTTGTTCAAGTTCATATTCGCGCGAGAACATACGTCGTAATCGCCGTAAGTGATCCTTTCAGGCAGTAACATTCTTTTAATGACCTTGGACAGTCCGTCAGTCTTGCCTACTTGGTTCAGTTAGTTGCCATTGTTGGTTCTGGGCTTCTTGCCCATGATCTTGAATTGTACTTCGGGAGCGAAAACGAGGGGGTTTGGTTCAACCAAGCTATTGGCATCATGGTCGCAGCTTTGAACCCTCCTCTCAGCCAAGCTGCCGATTTCTGGGGCCGCAAATGGATTGTCGTCGGGTGCATGATCTTCGGTGTGATTGGATCAATCATCATTGCCCGTGCACGGAACATGGCGACTGCTATCGCTGGCTTTGTCGTCATTGGCATCTGCTTTGGTTGTCAGTCACTCCTGCACGCCATCGTGTCTGAAGTGGCCCCTCGGAAGCACCGCCCTGTGGCCCAAGGCACTCTCAATGCCGCGGCGGGTCTCGGCGCCTTCATCGGTATTGTCATGGGTGGAGCCCTCTTGCGGAATCACGTGGCTAGTAACTACCGGGTTTACTTCTATGTCCTCGCAGGTGTAGCTTTCATCTCGGCGATGGGAATCACCACATGCTACAACCCGCCTCCACGGGAAGCGCAAGTCACTCTTACCAAGGCCGAAAAACTCAAACGTTTGGATTTTGTCGGCTACCTCCTCCTCGCGCCGGGGCTGACCCTGTTTTGCATTGCGCTTTCATGGTCACACAACCCCTATCCGTGGTCAGACTCTCGCATACTCTCGACATTTGTTCTAGGCATGGCCCTCATCATTGGCTTCACTATTTATGAATGGCGGTTCAATAAGGTTGGTTTGCTCGATCATCGCCTATTCAAGAATAAGAACTTTGGATTGTCCCTCATCACTATATTCGCCGAAGGCCTTCCCTTTTTCGCCGTCAATACCTACTTTTCCTTCCAGATCAGCATCTTCACTCGAAAAGACTTTTTCATATCCGGAATGCATTATGCTGTTAGCTTTCTGGCCTCTCTGGTTATTGCGATTGCGGTTGGGTTCTATTCCTCCTGGGCACAGTCTCTGAGAGTACCCACAATCATTGGCTTCCTTTTTATGCTCATCTTCAATATCGTTATGGCGGCAACCTATACATCAGATATCGGCGCCGCATATTGGGGGCTTTCAGTGCTTCTCGGAGCTGGACAGGGTATTATTCTACCTCTGATCATGGTCTTTGCTCAACTAAGCACACCACCTGATCTGATATCGACTTCTTCCGCTCTCGTCATTACATGCAGGGCCATAGGAGGCACTGTTGGCCTGGCGGTCTGCAACGCCATCTTCACAAGCGCTATGGGCACAGAGGTTCCCCACAAGATTGCTGCCGCAGTTCTACCTCTGGGACTTCCGTCTTCTTCGCTTGGGCTTCTAATCGAAGCACTCATAACACAGGACTATGCTGCACTAGCCAAGATTCCTGGAGTCACCACGACTATAACTGATGCCGCATCAGATGCATTAGTGAGTGCTTACGGGGTTGCTTTTCGTAACTGCTGGATCGCCTCCGCCTGCTTCTGCGTACCTGCACTGATCGGTGAGTTCTATGGCATATGAGGTGTATACAACTGACAAGAGGTTTTGCTAATGCTTCCATCAGCGTCGACTATGTATCGTGACCCGAAGGCTGAATTCACCTCCCACATCGATGCACCTGCAGAAGAGATCGTTGTTGAGACTCAGGTGAAACTTGAGGGCACTTTTGTTCCAGATCAGAAGTCCAGAGGTGAAGCGCGGGAGATTGAGAGCGTATAGAAAGCCTATCAATAAATCAGCTATGAGGGAACGACGCTGTCTGGAAATCCCCGTAAGAATCAGAAACGCGCGCTATCTGTGACCAGGGGGTAGACTACTGTACAAATGGTTGCTTGAAATTTATTAAGATATATACTTGCGCTGCTGCTTGTCAGATATAAATTTTGAACTACCCGTTAGCACTTGAGCCCACATAACCCGTCTTTCAAGGTACTCAGACTAAGACTAAGCCTCAAAGACAGTCTTTAGGGTCTTTAAAACCCAAGGCGTCGAGAGGTCAACCAGCGTTGGAGTCCGTCGCTACACATCAAGCTTCGAGACTACACTTTCCGCGCCAAGAGGAATAAGCCTAAGGCTACCTCATTTGTTTTTTCCTATCGCAGTGGCCTAAAATATAGCGTCGAAGTCCAAAAAGAACTCAGTCTTTAAGATATAGGTTATAAAGCATCTAATTAGATACTCTTTTTCTTAACTATAAGCATTCTTAAATACGCTAATGCCCTTAATGCCTAGGGGCTAAAGTAAATAAGGTAGATAAGGTAATATATATAGACTCATAGTTTTATTTTCCTTATAATATATCCCGAATTCGATAAAGTAATAACTTGGATAGCTATGAAGAATTGAAAGACAATAAGAACTATTTAATTAATTAATTATATCCTGGCTGCTGATCTGAGCAAAGTTGACCATAAGCACGGACAGATATTTACCGACACGTCATCTTTGAACTCACTGAGCAATTTATCCTCCCGTGAGTCATATCTCTTAATGAGCGAGCATTTCATACCCCGCGGCTCTCGTTATGCACATCTTGGCTGCCTTGGTTGATATTTCGTTTCGGGAAAAGATCATCGCAGCCCGATGGTTGCATCACTGAAACACAACTGGACCGTAATGCGTCATTTGCAGCTGCCGGCGTCATTCACGCCCTTGTGAACTCAACTTTTGCGAATCACACAATCGGATTAATTTGTAATCAGAAATCATGCGAGTTTTGTATTTGTCAACCGCCACCATATAGAAAAGGTCATTGATCCCATAACAAGTCTATTAAGCTCATATCCTCAATCTTTCACCGTTACCAGTTGGCCCAATTCGCGCGATCTCGTATACCTCCCAAGTTGTCAAAATGGCCACCGAAATCGAGCCCTTCAAGATTCAAGTCTCAGACTCAGCTCTTGAATCTCTCAAAGATAAACTACAGAACGCAACCTTTGCCAAAGAGTCTGAATTTTCTGATGACTGGGAGTCCGGTTCCCCTCTGAGTGAGGTGAAGCGACTTGCTGCCTACTGGAGAGATGGATTCAACTGGCGCGCTCAGGAAGCCCAGCTGAATGAGTTGCCTCACTTCACTTCCAAAATCTCAGTGGACGGCTTCGACGACCTACAGATCCATTTCTTGCATCAGAAAGGGAACAGACCGAATAGCATCCCACTTCTGTTTTGCCACGGCTGTGAGTTCTAGAAACATGGATAAATGGCCATATCACTGACTTATCACCATTCAGGGCCTGGGAGCTTCCTCGAAGTGGTCAAGCTTCTTCCCCTACTCACAGACCCTGAAGATGGGCCTTCATTCCATGTCGTTGCACCATCCTTGCCCAACTTTGGCTTTTCAGACGGGGTATCGAAAAGAGGGTTTGGCATCCCTCAGTACGCTGAAGCCATGCACAAGCTTATGTTGAATCTGGGTTACGATAAATATGGTGTGTTGTAGTCTTCTTACGGATTGCGTTATGAGCTAACATTATAATAGCCACCCAAGGCGGAGATTGGGGATACGCCGTCACTCGCTTGATCGGCGTCCAATACCCAGAAAGCTGTGTGGCCTCTCACGTCAACTTTGTTCGCGCCTTCGGACCGCCCACTTTCTTCACGGCACCCTGGCAATTCATAAAACACGCCCTCCTCCCCTACGCGGATCATGAAAAGGCAGGACGCGCTCGAACACAGTGGTTCTTCGAAGAAGGTTTCGGATACAACCTGGAACAAAGAACGAAACCATCCACAATCGGTTTTGCTCTGGCAGACTCACCCGTCGCTCTTTTGGCATGGATCTACGAGAAGCTCCATGACTGGACAGATAGCTACCCTTGGACCGATGATGAAATCTTGACTTGGGTTTCTGTGTACCAATTCTCCACGGCAGGACCAGCGGCGAGTGCTCGGATTTACTATGAAAGCAAGCACTCGAGCCCTGAGCAGACGGCAAAGGCAGACGCGTATGTGCCAAACGTCCCTCTTGGACTCTCTTACTTTCCCAAGGATATCCTTGTGCCCCCTCAGACATGGGGACGGACTCTTGGGCCGATTGTGTATGAAAAGATTCACTCAGACGGAGGCCACTTCGCGGCGCACGAAAGGCCACAGGAACTCGCCGAGGATCTGAGAGAGATGTTTGGAAAGGGCGGGGGTGCTTTCCACGTGGTGAAGCAGTTCCAGTCAAAACTGTGAAAGTGTTTTGGAACTTGAGTAATGCCAATGATTCTCCGGTGGTGCCAGTTGCAACTTGAAAATATTGTACAAGGTGATATTACAATGTGTTAAGTGTTCGGATCATAGAAGACACGCTCCGGGTGGTGGAGATTACAACCACCTGCTCTTTTCTGAGTTTTACATCAACATACGTAAAGCATCCTCCGGTTGTTCGCCATTCTCAACGCCTTTCCATAGAAACCCCATATCGAGATCCAAAGTGTGCTGTGCGAGTGCTTCGAGGCCTGGATATACCTCGTCTCCCTGGCTCCCATCGTATAATCCAACGCCTTGAGGAATGAGACCAGCTTCCTGAGCGAAATAAAGTGATTGGTCATTCTCGGCCCAACTAGTCAAGTTGTCGAGGTTCGGAGGCAAGTATTCTGTCTCATCATCCGCCCTCGCCGAGTCACTCTCCAAACTCTCAGTGGAACATGTCTCCGTGGGACATGGTAGTGGTTCAACAGTTGCCGTGTTCTCTTGCATGGCTTCCGGCGCAAAGGGGGGTTGACTGATGTCAATACCCATCTCAAGAGCGAAATGAACACACCGATCATCCTCGACCCATTGGGAGAAGCTTCTGACAACGGTGGGTGAAAGAGGTCGAGGAGGCGTCAGGGCTTTGGTGGCGAGGGACTGAGTAGCAAATTGTTGTTCGAGCAATACAGGCTTAGACAAACTGGCGTTGTGCAAGAAGGGCCTCAACGGTGTTGGAAAGTCACTGTCTTGGGGTAGACGATCTTGGCTCAGGCAGAGGTCAATCGTCAAGGCCAGCCTCAGGTAGTAGGTAGGACTTCTCGCCAGAACGTCAGTGTTCTCGCCAAAAGAGGGTGTTGGTGTCGAGTCTTGGAGATAGGTGCATTCCATGAAATATCGAATCGTCTTGGATATCGAGTCTACGCCATCATATTTGGGGTGAAGTTCTCTGAATGCTTGGATGAGCACGTTCAGCCGCAACTGTTTCGCAGCGATGCCTGGACGCGACCAGATTTCGCCCTGAGACGAGTCCGACGACATCTTAATATCGACCATGTGCATGGCGAGAGGGAGTGCTGTGCACGCGACAGCGCTACTCGGTAGCCAACGCGTTAGACGAAGTGGGTGTAGTTGACCATGGCAGTCGGCGATGCTTCTGGTAGCGCTCCTCAGGCCCTTTCGGTTTTCTTCAAGGAACTGAGTCTGTAAATATGAAGTCACCTTTCGTGTGACCAGTCCCAGGATGACGCCGAGATGTAGTTCATAGTTGAAGAGAGCCACTCGAGCCGCACTGGGAGCTGTTAGTGGGCGATGAGAGATGGATCACGGTGCAAGGTACTCACTGGTAGTATATCCAGACCAAATTCGTGAACAAAACGGAAGAGTCTTCAAAGGAATCCGTTTCTGGAGACAACTCCGTGTGCTTCAAAGGTGGCCGCGTGATCTCAGCCCAATATTGTAGACAGCGTCGGTACTCCTGAACCTTGTCGAACGCCGTAGAATGCGCCTCAGCATCAAGAATCGGCAAGTGTTCAGTAGGATATACTAAGGTCAAGACGTCGGTCAAACAGACGCATAGCTCAGTCAAACGCTCTAAGGTAACCATGAGGGTGTGCTTGGTGGTAGTGTTGTACACCCTCGACGATTCAAGTTCATCAACAAGGTCTTCATATCCGAGAGGGGGATTGGAGTCAAAGTCGAAGAGTTCTCGTGTGATCTGAATGTTTCTGCGGACGCAGAGCGGCATTATCCGATCACGGATGATGCAGCACCACCACACACGCTTCAGAACATTTTGCCTCTTGAGATCCTGCGGAGTCGCGTGAGCGTCTTGAGCGATGGTTGCGTAGTTGTGAGCCCCAACGGCTCTGGCATTCTGCACAGCAATCCTGAGCCATCTGCTATTTGGCTTTCGCGGTCCTGGGCGGAAGGTCGGACACCAGTAGGTCAGCAGTAACGCAGCCTGTGCTATCGAGATGGGATCTGGGTCGGTAGCAAAGTCGTAGAGCAGCTGGCAAGAGAGTCAGAGCTGGTTAGTTCACAAGGGAGAGTGTCTTCTACCTTTGCTTTGGTGTAGAAAGATTCCTTAGCCTCGTGGATGCTAGAGAAGCCCAAGACTTTGAGGCTCTCTTTCGGTACAAGCTTAGAATATTTAGTCGCGGTTCGTCTTATACATCAGGTGAAGGTCACTTACTGTGCACGAGGCAAACATGATGGCTTGCAGTAGCAGCAAAGAAACGGGGGATCCGCCAGAGCTTGAGTAGGTCTCTGTTTGGGCGGGATTGTACGCCCGCCAAAAGTCCGCCTCGTTGAGCAGAGGGAGCAGTGGATGAACGTAGAGGAAGTAGTGTCGAACAAACTCGTCGAGGATGGGCTTGGCGGGGACGCGTAGGCATCCCTGAGAATTCAGATGGTTGAAGTCGCGGTCGCGTATGCTGAGGGCCTTGAGGAAAGGCATGGACGAGTATAGGGCTTTCAGCTCGGATCGCACGGGATCCAGTTGGATATTATTATTCTTTGTATTCGCTTTAGCATCCTCGCAAGTAATGCCAAATATCTGGATATTTTTGTCATTATTGCATGTATCATTCGTGAACGGTGGTGTGCTGCCGAGATCGGCTTCTGAAGGCGGTGACAGCGTGGTCAAGTCTGGTCTCGTAGTCGGATGGCTCGGATCAACATCGTCGGCGGCAGCGTTTGGAGTGAATGGCGATGGTTCATTATATCGTATCTGTCTGCAAGTTATCAGCGCATGTAGAGATTGACAAATCAACAGACAACCCTTACATCGAAACCCCTCGACGAGCAACAACGCACTCATCCCCATCCAACCGACAGTTGGTGCAAGGAGCCGAAGTGCGGGTGACATCGCAGCGGACCTTTCTCCTGCGGCACTTGAGGCAAGCCTTGGTGGCCCTCTTCCTCGAGGCCGACTTTTTGGCGAAGCGGACAAACTGAGGGTTTTCCATCCTTGTCGAACACGTACGTCGCGTAAACAGCAATCAGGAGGTTTTCTGGGCCCGAGGTTGAAAGGTCAGGGTCGATGCCGAAACCCCAGATTTACCCCAACTTCCTGGAGACCAACCCCCTGCGGGTTTGGCGGAGCCAAGTGGAGATGGGCTGGAGCTAAAATTTTCCGGCATTGGGAGTCGGGAGATGCCTTCTGGCCGAGTGTTTGTGCTGTGATTGGTCAGATGGTGGACGGGTAGAGTGAGAATGGCCTGATGGCAGCTCTGAACTTCTGATAGATCTTTCAGATCTTGACTAGATCTTAGATCTTATCTCTTAAGCTGTCAAGGACCTCCAACTAGGTCACGACGAGGGGGTGAAGTCAATCACATCCATTTATTTAAGGGTCACTTTAACTATCGCCATGTCTTGCTTGAGAAATAAGCACCTATGGAATAGCTCCCGAACAGATGAGTTTCACTGGGGCGAAGTATGCACTGGAGGTCCTTGACAGCTTAAAAGATCACTTGGTTGCCATCCCACATAACCCTTGCCAGCATTGTTGCCGAGTGGTTAACTTCCCTTCTGGCAGAGGTCAAAAGAGCGTTGCTATCTAGGTACTCCCTTACAGACGCCTACATCCTCGGTCCTCTCGACAACTGCCTAAAAGACATCCTCCCACTCTGTCTCGGTATCAGTAGCAGCAGCGGCTTGTCTCAGCCTCCACATTTCCTCCCTCTCCCTACGTTCCTTCGCCTCCCTAGCCGCTTTAGCCCGTTCCGCCTTCTCCAGTATCCGTCGATTATGGCAATCAATGCATAGTTGAGAACTTTCAATGGGGGGAGTAGCCTAAGTCCGGAGCAGGTGCGAGCATATTTCTCGCGTGTTGGTCGCAAAGGCTTTGGCACATGATATCCGCATGGTGTAATCCATTCGCCTCGCGACTGGCTTTCCCTGGAACAGTCGGGGCACCTGTAAATCTTAATGTGCTTTTGACACATTGTCATTGATTGGTACCTGACGTCCTCAATATTACTGTAGCATCATTTCAGTCAAAAGAGCAGTCAAGGAGCAAGGAAAATGCTGCTGACCTTGGGGTTAAAGGCTGTACCAGCTATAAATTGAAGGGGAATGGTTATAGTGGCCGAGATTCCATCAGAGGCCTTTTGCAGACTATTTATGGCGGAACTAGCACAGACAAGGAGGCAACTGGGTCACTTACGGCGGGCAGCATGGCCGCCTCTGTGGCAGGGCGTTTTCGAAGTGATAGGGCCTCATCGTAACACGTCTGAGAGGGTGGCTGCTTTCGTGCTACTATGGTCTATCACATCAAGGGATAAAACATGGCCTTGGCATGAAGTGTGGGTAGTCGCGCGGGCTAAATACTAATATGCGGCTGCCTTGGACGTATTTCGAGGTCATATCAGTGGTGCCTTTCGGGTCCGGGTTGGCACGTACGCACGTGAGTTGGATATGGATGTTTAGGTGCGGCTCTCATTCCCACGTGAAAGCCGTCGGTGAATTGCGTCTCACGATATGAAAAGACCGCAAATCGGCATTCAAAAAGCCGCCCAAAATTGTGGGAATTCCTGTGGGTTTATTAACGTAACAAGCTGACAAAAACAGAGCAGCTTTACCAACAAAGGCCCGCATTTAAATCCTTTTTAACGTTGCGACTTCGGGACCAACAGCGCCCTACAACGTTGTGTAGGGCGCGAAAGCTTCAACCCAGATTGCTAAGCAAATCAAGCTTCCGGAGGAACTATGACCGAATTATCGAACCAAGATGAAGTCAATTTTTTACTTTATCTATCGATATAAAGCTTGGGGCCAAGACTAGCGAGGTCCAGGCACAGATCTTGACATCAGCATTAGCATCGATATCAGACCATCACTCGCAGACTCAACATGGCGGCATACCTCACCCAGCGAATCTGCCATCCTCATCATGGCATCCCTGTCTCTCGACCAGAGACTCCTGCACCCGAAAAGGAGATCAAATGCCATCAGCCAATTTACAACAAGGCTTCCAAGGGTGTCCCCTTCTTCACCCCAGAGCAGGATCCCCGATCTGGAACGGCCATCCAGCCTCAGCCCTCGGGAAAGCCCATCCCCAAGCTCTTCACACCCTTGAAGATTCGTGGTATCGAAATGCAAAACCGCATCTGGGTAGCTCCAATGTGCCAGTATAGTGCTCATGAAGGCTTCCATACTCCATGGCACATCACCCACTATGGCGGGATGCTGCAACGCGGCGTGAGTATTTCCATTCTGGCTCCTATCTCCTCTACTAAACTTCGAAACAGCCCGGCCTTGTGATGATTGAGGCGACCGCAGTGCAAGCAAACGGTCGCATCACACCCGAAGACTCGGGCATTTGGCTAGACGCCCATGTCGACACCCTCAAGAAGCACGTCGACTTCGCTCACAGCCAAAACGCCCTTATCGGCATCCAACTCGCCCATGCCGGTCGCAAGGCTTCTACCGTAGCTCCCTGGCTGAGCTCTGGAGCCACAGCATCCAAAGAAGTCGGCGGATGGCCAGATGACGTGGTCGGTCCCAGTGACGAAGCTTTCAACGAGCATTTTCCTACTCCTCGCGCAATGACTATCGCCGAGATTGATCAGTTCAAACACGATTTCATCTCGGGCGTCAATCGCGCTGTCGGGGCTGGCTTTGACGTCATCGAATTACACTTTGCCCATGGGTACCTCGTCTCGAGCTTCTTCTCCCCCGCCGTCAACAAGAGGACGGATAAATACGGAGGGTGCTTTGAGAACCGTATTCGTTTGGCTCTTGAGCTCGTTGACGCGACGAGAGAGGCGATTCCCAAGGATATGCCTCTGTTTGTCCGCATCAGTGCTACTGAGTGGCTCGATACCAACCCCGACTGGAAGGGAGAGAGCTGGACCATTGACGAAAGCGTCAAGCTCGCTAAAATCCTGGCTGAGCGGGGCGTTGATGTCCTCGATGTGTCAAGCGGCGGCAATCACGCACAGCAAAAGATAATTGGTGGTCCCGCATATCAGGCTCCCTTCGCCAAGAAGATCAAGGCTGCAGTTGGAGACAAGATGCTTGTTAGTTCAGTGGGAAACATCAAGACCGGCCAGGTAGCTCAGGACGTTATTGCTGGCGGCAAGGATGCAGACGACACTCCGTTGGACCTGATTGCAGCTGCGCGCATGTTCCAGAAGAACCCTGGTCTCGTTTGGGCCTGGGCCGATGAACTGGAGACGGACATTCATGTGGCTCATCAGATTGGTTGGGGATTTGGTGGAAGAGCCCATAAGGATGCCTTCGGCGACGGTAAACACAAGAAGCATTAGAGAATTGAACCAGGGCTACCATGAAATGTTATCAACAATCATTCAATCATTACTGTACATTCTATTTATGCTTGCGTGACTCATTCCTTTTAACCGGCCTTCTCCGTGATCTCCGGCTGCACCAGCTGCCTCCGCGTAAACGTGACATTGAAGTCAGCTTGCTTCACGAACCAAGCATTGATAATCCTCCACTCCTTGCTAGGATCTTGGAAGTCAATCTGGTACAAGTTAGTTGATAGTCTTCAATTCGGTGTCCTCGAACTCACCTCAAATCGTCGCAAAAGACTCGGCACGACCTTGTAAATCTCCAGCAGGCTGATGTTCTTGCCAATGCAAGTTCGGCTACCCATGCCAAACTGGAACATCATACCGCTCATCTTCTTAATTCGCTTATCCTCGTCTTCCGGGTTCGCGTTGGGGTCTGGCAGCCATCGCTCGGGACGGTACTCGCTGGTGTCAGGGCCGAAGATCTCAGGGCGATTGTGGATCAGCCATGCTGAAGCTCCGACGATAGTACCGCCCTTGATGTGGTGGCCTCCAATATCAGCTCCTTGAGGCGGCACAATTCGTTCAAGCGGAAGACCAGGTGCAGGGTGCATTCGGAAGGCTTCCTGAATGCAGGCGTGGAGGTAGGGGAATCGCTGAGCTTCGGCAAAGGTGACGAGACCAGTTTCATAATCCGAAAAGGCGCCAGATTTTGAAGCCTCATCCAGCTCCTTCTGAAGCTTGTAGTAGCAAGATTTGTTGCGGAGGAGGTAGTAGAAGACTGCAGAGAGGGTGATGGCCGTCGTCTCGGAGCCAGCAAAGGCCATCGACACAGCCATTGTCTGCACCAGGGTGTCGGTCATAAACTCAGGTCGAGCCTCTCGAGCAGCGATGAACTTGGAAAGCAAGTCCTGTCCCAGGGCCTGCTTCTTGATGTCGGTGGTAGGGAGGACGGCGTCGGAGTTGAGCTCAGGGATGAGTCGCTCAGCCATACGAGCGCGAGCAAATCGAGCGACAGGGAATGTCGAGTCAAACAGACCCCATTGAGAGAGCTTGAGGTATAGAGGGTTCTTCAAGAACACAAGGTCCAAGAATGGTATTTGGCCGATCTGGTATTGTTAGCTTGTGCCATGCCATATCTACGGTGGACTTACTGGAGCGACGTAGAGGAACAGCTTGGAAAGGTATGCAACAATGCCCTCCACATCCTCGTTTTTCTCAATGAACCCATGGCGCTTGCTATAAGTAATTTCGCCAATAACATCAAAGGCATAAAACTGAAGCCACTGTGTGAAGTCACAGCCCGAAGGCTTTCCAGCAAACAACTTTTCTGTTTGGTTGAGGAACAGCTTGGTGGTGTTGTCGACAAAGGGCTCATACTGGACGAGTGCGCTCATGGAAAAGGCTGAATTGACGCTTCTGCGGAATTGGGAGTGGAAGTCATTGTTGGTGGTGCTGAAGAGGGATGCAAGGCGATGGCCTTTGACGACGGATTGTTGGACGATATAAAAGTCGGACTAGTGTGGATTAATATGCAGTTCATGACAAGTGCAAAAGGGTTATGTACCTTGATGTAGCCCTTGTTCAGACCATAGATAGACTTGAGAACGGCAGGATCGGCAAAAGACAAAGTGTTGGGTCCTATCCTGACGATATCTCCGTGTTTGGCATGGAGGGCTTGGAGAGTAACCTCTGGTCGCTGGCCGTAGACATCAACGAATCTCCACCAATCCGTCAAAGAAGCGAGGAAGGGACCGGGGTACTTGTTCAAGCCATGATGATAACGATTTTTCACAAGCCATCCCAGAACCAAAGAAACCAATACCAACACCCAGTGACGGGCGAGGTTACTGAGAAGAGTTTCAATCAAGCCGTTGTTCATGTTGAAAACAAACAGGCAAAAGGGGAATGAAACCAGTTGATGTTGAAGGGAATGGTTGGCATGAATCCAAGTCCATCTTTCTTCTCTGGCCTCCCTCTCTTTATACGATAACGACTTACACCAGCTCTTCGAGGCAAACTCGGTGTTCGGCTGCACTCCAGAACTGGGCCCCACAGCCAACCTGGGGTATTGGGGTGTCAAGCCCCCACAGGTTTCGGCAGTTGAACACGGCAACGAGTGTCTGAGACCCCGAGATGCGATCTCGAGGGGGGCTTAAGTCGTATATAGTTATAAATGCATCCATGATTAGCTTACTACTGAAGACATCACCTGAACGAGGCGAGGAGCTGGCCTCCTCGACGTAATCTTGCGACTTGCCGAAGTTGGGGCTAGAACATTGTCGGCAAATGTCACGGATGATACGGAGGATACAGAGATTTTCCAATCATAACTCGGTGGAGTTGTGCAGATAGCAATCTGAGGATTGAGCTGATAACAGGAGCCTGGCATGGGCCATGTTGGCGAGATATTCACTTGCGTATGCCCTCTGAAGCCTCCCTGACCATTCCATCGATGGTGTTTGGCCAATTTCACTCCTCAGTGATGTCATTCTCGTTTGGTCTTTTCTCTGTGCGGGCTTCCTCGGGTGAGCTTGTCTAATTTAGGGTTAGCGGCATTGAAGCATCGTTCTAGGGTAAGTTGTCTCTTTTCCTCAGAAGACCACGACACAGTCAATAGATGAATAGATCTCCTGCTCCTCGTGGTTCAGGCAGTTATCGGTCTTTTTTTCTTTTCTGTTTTCGATTTTTATATGAATAATCATCATAAAGCTAGGTATAACCTTGTTGTTGGGGAAGACCACAGTTCACCTGTTCTCCTTCACTTCAGGCCCCTGTAAACACCAACTCTTACATATATTGACCACGATAACATTCATCAACTCTTCGTAATAGAGAATTACGTCATCACACGTGAAATCGACCCCAATAATCCTACATTTCCATTTTTCGTGTCATATTACTTTTATCCACGAATCTATCATCCAGATTAAGACCCCCAAGCCTTCATACAAAACCACCCTCTGTGCCAGCTGCCATTATTTTACACCCCAAACTCCTCAATAACACTCCTAGCCTCGGTAAAGTCGTTATCAACCCCAGTGAAGGGCATCTTGAGTCCAAAACCTTCTGGTCCTCCCACCTTGATACCCTCCTCCGACTTCCACAGCGGATGCGAAGGCAGCGCAATGACATTAACCCTCAGACCATATCGCAAGTCCTGAGAGCCGATACCTTCACCGTCTTGACCCAGGATTGAAATGAGATCTGGAACTGTGCACACCACCCTTTGAGACTCCTCTGAGCCGTCAGCGTCGCTCAAGGCGGCGTACAGATACTCGTTCTGGAAAGGAATAAACATGTGGCCGTCAGTCGGGGCAGATTGTTGACTTGAGCCAGCAGACTCTCGCTCGTCTTCACTCAGAGGAGCAATAATGACAGCTCCCATGGTATAGCCACCGCCGACATGGCGACGGACATCAATAATCTTGCCAGTGAAGAGGAGCTTTCCAGCACAGACGTCAAACTGTATTGTGTTAATTATCACATGGAAAGATTGTGGGATAACTCAAGTGACTCACAATAGCATCTATGTAACTCGACTTCTTGCGGCGAGCGGCATGAACAGCGCGGCCGAGATACCACGCTAGAGATAGAGTGTTGGGGACACCGTGGGACTTGATCGCCGCGCCTGACAACGGGTTTGCGCACACAGCGCAGCCTAGACCAAGTTCGATGGCAGTATTTCGAAGGATACTTTCCAACCTCACAGGTGAGTCCGCATTCTGGTATTGTTAGCACATGTGTGAAGAGTGACATGTGTTCGGGGACTCGCTCACCAGAACCACGCCTGCGTTTCCCCGGGCGTCAGAGACCACACAAGGAACGAGAGAATGACCGTAAACGCTAAAAGTGGCTAAGGCAAGTTAACATCAAATCTGAAAGAGTGGAAGAGTCCTAAAACTTACCGTGATACATGGTGGGATAAGCTCGACCCATAGCATCACCGTCAACAACCGGAACGTCAAAGTGGACGCCAGTGGGAAAGGCACTCAGGCCGTTTCCACCGCCACTGTTAATGTTAGAAAAGACCTCGGAGCTGGATTTGGGTCACTTACATCTCATCGATAAACATGCCATCAAAAGACTTATTGCCAACAACCTTGTTGACGGCATTGATGCCAGAAGAAATCTCGGTCCCACCAGCGATCCGTTCGTTGATAACACTGGGACTACCGTACCAAGAGCCAAAGCAGAGGACGGCATCATCCTTCAGAGACTTTGGAGAAATGATCCTCATCTTCCTGTGACCACCGGTTCTCAGAGCGTGCAGGCCCTTGAGAAATTCGTGATGTGTAGGACCACCGCCTCCGGTGCCCAGAACTCCGCATCCAGTTGCCATCATCTCCAGATCAACTTCTGACACGTACCAAACACCGTCTTTCACCTCAGGTCGGTAGGTTTCCAAATCAACGTGGAGAGATGGCTTATAAGTAGGAACCAGGGCATCAGGCACGCTAACCTTGTCCCCTTCATCCTCCTCATAGCTCTGCTCGCTTGACATGGGAGGGGAGGAGGGAGGGGTCAACTCGCTGGGGATTGCAAGATGACCGACAGCTCGGATCTGAATGCGCATCGCACCATTGGGCGTATACTGAAGAGGCATCTTGTTGATCTCAACAATTTGCACGCCCTCTTTTGCTGCTCCCTTCTGAACAGCCAGATCAACAGCCTTGGCGCACGCAGCGTCGATAACCTCTTTTTCAGAGCGTCCTTCAGGAATCTCGACAATGTCAATCTCGCCAGAGACCTTGGCAATCGCGGCACCAACCGCGTTGGCAGCGCCTTGGTGAATTGGCACGATGCACTTGTCAACGCCATTGAGATCCTCAGTGACGAGAAGGGCACCACCTCCGACGAGGAGAACGTGGGTTGGGGCTGAAGAAACCTTCATCTGCTCAACAACGCCCTCTAGCATCTTCTTCAACTCCTTGCGCGCCTTTTCGACGACCGACTCAGGTACATCCCTAACGAGTGTGACGTCTCCAAGCTCTGCCTTGCCCAGCGCGACAACAATGTCACTCGCCGTCAGGGTCTGGCCTCCAAACACCTTGGCTTCTTGCTGGATACAATGACCAACAGAAGCAGGTCCAATGGTAAGATTGTCCGTTTCAGAGTCGACCTGAACCTTGCTACCGCCACCCAAGCCAATAGAAACAACTTCAGGCATGGAAAAGGCTGTGCGAACACCTCCAACTTCGACAAAGCCAGGGGCCTGACGGGGGAAACCTGAAGGCAACAGGGCGCACACATCAGTTGTGGTGCCACCAATATCAACAACAAGGACTTGAGGCTCGACCGAGTCGACTTCGGACGTTGTGTCCACTTGCTTCTTGTAATCAAGTCCAGCCAGGAACGCAGCACCCGTCATACTGTTTGTAGGACCACTGGCAAAGGTCTTGATAGGGTACTCGGCTGCAGTGTCGGCATCGATCAAGGTACCATCGTTTTGAGAAAGGTAGAGCGGGCAAGTGAGTTGAAGTCGTGCCATTGCTCGCTTAAAGCCCTTCTTGACCCGAAGGCCTGTTCGGAGGATAGCGGTGTTGAGAATGGTGGCATTTTCTCGTTCCAAGAAGCCAGTAGGTCCAATGTCATGAGAGCACACAACTGAAAGTTCTGGAGCTTCATCAAGGATGATCTTCTTGCATTCTTCCTCGTGAAGACCCTCGTGGTCGAGTGGAGAGAATACGCCGACGAGAGCAACAGCCTTGATGCCCGATGCAAGGATATCTCGGGCAGCTTGTCTGATTTGCTGGGGGTTCAGAGGTGCAATCTCTCTCCCATCAATCTCAAGACCTCCATCGAGATAGTGGACTCCTCCGTCAAGGATACTCCGGAGACCGATAGGGAAGTCCGAAAAGGGTGGAAGCTGCCGGGTAAAGGGGCCGCATAGTCGAACGACGGCAACCCGGTCTAGCCTCCTCGCATCAGCCTCAACCAGGGCATTGATGAAGTGCGTAGTTCCGATAGTGACGCTCAAAACACGGCCCTGGTCGATCTTTGAGTCACGAATGACGGCGCGGATCGCCGACTCTATGCCGCTGGTGATGTCCCTAGTGGTAGAGGTCTTGTGGGAGGCGAGGACTCCACGACCGGGCATGTCGACGGCGCGGATGTCGAGAATGGCCGCATCCGTGTTGGTCCCACCGACGTCTACTCCAATGCGGTAAAGAGACATGTTGTCGTCAGTTTGTATGCGGCTAGTCAAGGTCGTTGTGCTGCCCATGGGCTGAAGCACTCGGCCATGATACTCACCCTTTTGTAGTTGAGCCATTGTCGCCATCGCCAAACTCCTTCACCTCCTCTTCCGAGACAACAAATTCCGTACGTAACTAAGTGACGATCATAGAAACCTAGCCAACAAGAAGGAGGCTGGCGGGGAACTCGGCTTTGCCGATGGAGCCAAGTGTGCTCAGTTGGCCGACGAAGTTCCCCGACGAAGTTCCCCGATCTGAGACCTCCGTGCGAGGCCAAAGCGTCGCCTTAGCACCGACGGAATGGGTTTGCCCCATCCGATCTGGGGTACTCTGGAGATAAGCTCTGCAAAACCATGCCTCTGACACGGGCGCAAACAACCGGCGATGGTTCAAGCAGAGGGCCTTTAAAGACGTCGAACGGCAGTCAATCAAGCCTCCTCAACAGCTCAGGGGAATCCCCATTCCATCAAGAACCCCGATCTCCAACAATTCACGCGTCTCGACCGTGAATCACCATGGCAGCAGCGTCAGCATTGCTCAAGCGCATCGAGCTGCCACGTGGATCCCGGTGGATTGTATGCGACCCTCCCCTTGGCCCTGTCGTCCAATGTGATTGATTAACCATGTCCTGCAGAACGAGGATGTCCGACCTGTCGGGTCAGAGAGACGCACATGGACGTTTCTGACGTTCCACAACTTCTGTGCGTTGCGTGTCACGCGTTTTTCTGCCGTGGCGAGGACAAGGCTGACAAGGTTTTTTTTTTTCCGCAGGGCTGCTAATCAACTGCAACATCGCCACATATCTTACTGGCAGTGCTCTTATTCCGTTGGGCCTTACTTGGTGGCAGGCCATCATTGGTGAGTATCAATTGATCAATTGTATCTGTTTTATCGGTCTGACTCTTGTGTAGCCATCATCATCGGCAACATCATTGCCACGGTCGCCCTCATTCTCAGCTCCCTTGCCGGAGCCTACTACCATAGTATGTTTCGACCCACCATCGCAAGGCTGAGATACTAACTCCAGCAGTTGGTTTTCCCGTCTTCAGTCGGGCTGTCTGGGGCATATGGGGCTCCCAATTCGTCATCTGGAACCGCATCTTTCTTGCATTTGGTAAGTCTTCCTCTTCACCCTCCTCATCGATGATAATGCTAACTGAATACCAGTCTGGTCAGTATACACGCTCTATTTCTCTTATGTTTACTCACAATACTAGGTATGGCTTCCAATCATGGGTCGGAGGTGAATGCACCTACTTGATGCTCCTCTCCTGGGACCCCAACCTCGAGAAGCACATCCCAAACAAGATCCCCGCAGACACGGGCATGACATCTGCTCAGTTTCTGTCATATTTCGTCTTTTGCATGATCAGTCTTCCGTTCCTCTGGATTCGCCCTCACCGGATCGAAAAGTTCTTTTACTTTGCGAGCACGGTGACGTTGATCTTCTTCCTCGTTCTCCTCATCTGGGCTTTGGCAACGATGGGGCCAGACGGGTTTGGCGACACTCTGAAGTCGGGCACAGACATTCCGTTGACTGGAAGCCCCAATAGCACCGTTTGGCTCATGATTTCCGGCATCATGTCGACGGTTGGTTCCATTGCAGCTGGGATCCTCAACCAAAACGACTATGCTCGACTCTCTCGCCGCCCAAGCGATGCGATCTGGGGACAAGCCTTTGCATTTCCTTTCTACAGCATCATCGCTTCTGTGATCGGCATTCTAGTCACAGCTGCTACTCAGAAACGCATGGGCGAGGCCATCTGGAACCCGCCTACTCTCTTCGTTGGTCTCCTCGCAAAGGATAATGATGCTGGAACCCGCGCAGCCGTCTTCTTCGCTGGACTGGCGTTGGCCATCTCGCAGCTTGGCAGCAACCTCCCCGGAAACGCGCTGTCTGGTGGCATGGACTTGGCTTCCACTTTCCCCAAGTACATCAACATTCGTCGAGGAGCGTATATTGTTGCTCTCCTCAGCCCGGTCGTCAACCCTTGGCGTCTTGTCAACACGGCCACGACTTTCCTGACAGTTCTATCTGGATATGGAGTGTTCCTTGCCCCAATGACTGGATTGATGGTTGCACACTATATCATGGTGGCCAAGATGAAGGTGAATGTGGATGACCTGTACACTGGGGACAGCAACAGCATCTACTGGTACTACAAGGGCCTCAACTGGCGTGCCCCAATCGCGGTATGTGTCTCCTTTTTGTCAAACAACATGTGCTAATTTTTCAACAGTGGGTCGTCGGTGTTGCGCCTCTCCTTCCTGGCTTCATCGCAGCCGTCAACCTGTCCATCTCAATCTCTGATGGCGCCATTGAGCTGTACTATCTCAACTACATGTATGGCTTCATGGCAAGCGCATTTGTGTATGCCTTGCTTCATCGCCTGGTCCCAGATCAAAAGCTCGATGCCTTCGTCCAAGAAAGCCCATCAGCCAAGGAAGTGCAGGCGCTGTATGACGGCCGCTGGGACATTACTTACGCCGAGGCTGGGACTCAGATTGAGGACTCTCCACCTCCGGCAGATCCTCGCAAGGGAGCGGCATCAGTTACGACGTCTGTTTAGATAAGAATGTACCAAGTTTAGTCTACAAGATTAGTAACAATGCCCAATGGTTTACGGAGAATCTGAAGACTCTACGAATAATACGTACAAGCAATTGAAGTCCTTCAACACCCATGCTCTCATCTCCACCAAAAACCCCATCGTCAACCCCTTTCGGTCTCGTTCTCCGTCTTGGGTTAATGCCAAACCTTAGTTCCCGTGATCTCCGTTAGTCATCCATCCTCTCCTCTCGCCTCCTTTCATCTCCCTGTCAACACACATTCCGATGTCGCCGGGGCCACAAAGTAACATCGGCCAACTCGAAAAAAAGCCTGGGCCACTCCTTTTCCTTCGGCCAACTTATCTGTACCCGTGTCCCCCCCCGTCGCGTGATTTGGCCGACACACATCCAATTCCTCCTCCCTCCCTCCTCGCCAACATCCAGCCGCGTGGGGACCGGACCGGCGGACCAGGATGGAGAATCTCACGGGTACCGACACGCCGGATCGCGGAGCGGGAACGGGAACCCTCGCACCCCCCCGCAAATTCACCATCCGCAGCAAGTTTGGCCAGGCCCGTAAGCCTCGGAGCCGTAAGAACAGGCCGTGTGACGCGTGTCGCCGACGGAAAACGGCCTGCGTTATTACCTCAGAGCCGCCATGTGAGCGCCGCCGCAGACGGAGAACTACTGCGAGCTACTAACGATAAGTAGGCCTCTTTTGTAAGAGTCGGGGCCTAGTGTGTCAATCGCTCTCAGACCCGGACGCACTGTCATTAGCATCCCGAGCAAACACCCAGAGCGTTGCTCCATCCAGCTCGAGCCCACAGTCACCGTCGATCTCTGCCATCTCACCGTCAGCCTCTGAAAGCAACCCTCAACGAGCCGAGTCGGCTGCTGTCGTCCATGACGGCCTCGTCCGCCAATCAGGACCAGGACCTGTCGGCCAAGAGCCTGTGGCGTCGGCTGGCGTCGATTCGCCGATGCAGGACCCAGCAGACGAAATTGTCCACACGCTCGAGGATGAACCCGACAAGACGACGCATGCCATGGGATTGGCCGCCGAGCAGGACCCCTACTTCCTCGACGCCTTCAGATCCCTCCTCCTGAGTGAGCGGGAGGGCATTGACGCCAGCTTCCTCCAGGTCTACCCCGGCGGACAAGACCCGGATGACCACCCCATTCACTTCCTTTTGCTGCAAGATGAGTTCCCCGCACACAAGAACCAGGCTAAGCAAGCCGCATCCGATGCCATTGAGACCTTTATCTGGCCCCACGGCCCAGCACTCGTCCGGCTGTATTTCCGACACGTCCACTCCGCGTTTCCCGTCATCTCCAAGGGTCGCTTCCTGCGCCAATATCTCACTGCCAAGCTCGATATCCCCTCGTCGCTGCGGGGCGCGGTTTACGCGTTGGCCTGTGTCTTTTGGCGAAAGGACCCGTCCCTTGAAGGCCCTTGTCCCTTCCAGCAACACGACCTCACCAACCATGCACAAGAGTCTCTTAGGCGAGAGCTGGAGTCGCCGAACCTCTGGAGGTTGCAGGCTGCCCTGCTGCTAATGCATATGGTTCCTCCCGACATCGATAGCGTTGAAACTCCCTATACCTGGATCATGGCGTCGCAAGCCACAGCGGCCGCCCAGATGATTGGCCTTCATCAAGACCCTGCCAAATGGAACATTGCTCCGTGGGAAAAGAAGCTGCGGAGGAAACTTTGGTGGGCCACCTACTTTACTGACTGTTGGTCAGCCGTTTGCCACGGGAACCCTCCACACATTGCTGCCGACACATTCACCACGCCACCCCCAGACTTGGAGGACCTTCGGTCTGATGAAGACCTTCCCCTGGACTTGCATCATATGGTTGATCCTTGTAACACGTCCTTCCGCGTGCCTGACGGAGTTCGCTTCCTCGAGATGATCAATATTGCTAGAGACACGCGTGTCATCCTGGATTGTAGTTGGTTAGTCAAGTCAAACCCGACATGCAAGCTGTTTCTAATGCACTTCTAGTGGCGTGAAAGCAACTGTGCAGACGCGCACTCAACTCATACCGATACGAGACAAGCTAAGGGAATGGCCAAGCCTCGTCCCAAACTGCTTGGCCGTTGGGCCCAGTACTTCCAACGGTGAGTCTTCCAAGTTGGCCGAAGCCTGCATCCTCTTACACAAACAGGCCCGCTTCACTTATCATACTACGCCACTCATGTGCTTTTGTTCCGTGGGCTCATGTACCCAGCCACGAAAGCGGCAAAAGCAAACCCCGGTTCAAATCTCCGCAGATGGTTGTCCACGGCATTAGCAGAATTCGACAACTTTACCACTTTCATGGCGTACATCACGGAGAATGAGTTAACAAGCTTCTGGGGTCGTCGTAAGTTCCCCGATCAGCTCACGGATCCTCAATTGACCACTGACCGCACTAGATGCCCGATCTCAGTTGATCTTGTGTGGCAACTTCCTCATCTACTTGTTCCTATTAGCGACGGAGCCGCGGGATGTTGAAGCGGCATATCGACTACTCGAAAAATTTCACCTGTCATTACAGCGTCTCGGGGCTACGGAAGACATTGCGGCTAAGGTGCTTCTCCGGCCCGTCATATTGCGCATCGAGTCGTTCTTTATACAAGCCACAGAACTCATCAAGACCGGCCGGACTGTAGAATCACCGGTGTTGTACAAGGAAAAGATGAATGTAGAGGTGGTACAGACTACCAGTTCGAGGGCGTCCCAGATCAAGGACATAATCAGTCCGTAGTTGCAACACAACACAGTTACAGCCAACACTTCCCATGTAAAACCCCCATGCTGTTACATGCTGGGGGTTCAAGTCATCACCAACAACTGTTGGTCACGGACCGGGGTAGCCCAGCCGTGACGAGCCAACAGGATGTGATACCCGCAGACGAGGTCAGCTTCGGCCAACTTGAGACCCTCGTTTAAATCAGATCCATGCTGCATGTATTACTCAGGCGAAGCAACCGTCGGCGAACTGATTTCTGTTAAAAATAGGGCCGCAAAGAGCCGCCGTGGGGCCCCTGATCGGCGAGTTTCCCACAGCCGAGGCGTCCCCACCGCAAGTTCGCCGACGCATGCTCAACCTAGGTAGCGATCACTTAAAGCCATACATGAGGCTCAATGAGATTACAATACTCAAATTGAATCATCTGACTTGAATTGTTCTGGGCCCTGCAAGTCAGAGATAAGCCTCGGAAAACCGGCAGTAATGTTCGCCGAAGACTTGGACCGAATCCTGAGCGGGAGGTATCCCGGCAAGTCTCACGCGCTGAGGGTCGTGGAGCTCTTACGAGAGAAAGTTCCTAATGCCAAGGGTTATCTCTATCTCGAAGGGCGAATATCAAAGTTGTTGGAAGATAGCGATGAGCTTGAGCCATTCCGGTGTGTAATCCCTTGACCTCCGACCACTTGCTGTACTGACATCCTTGTACCTAGCCAGCGTCGACACTTCTACTATCTCACAGGTTGTGATCTAAGCAACTGCTATCTCCTATACGATATCGATTCTTCCAAGTCCACCCTGTTCATTCCCCCGATAGATCCCGAGGAGGTTGTCTGGTGTGGTCTGCCTTTCAACCCTCAGCAGGCACTCAAGAAGTTCGACGTTGATGAAGTCGAGTTTTCGACTGAACTCGACAATGTCCCCTCTCACCTTTCTAGCTCTCAGGACTCGGCAGTCTATACTACCGCATATTAAGTCTCCTCACACATCAAATTTGGTCTTGACAATGTCGACTCGTTCATTCTCAAAGGGGTCATCGACCGGTGTCGAGTCGTCAAAGATGAGTATGAGGTAGCCATGATCCGAAAGGCAAACATCATCTCAAGCCTCGGCCATGAAACCATCATGAAGCAAGTGTCCAAAGCAAGCAACGAGATGCAACCGGAGGCGGCGTTTCTGGGTCATTGCGTCGCACACAGTGCCAAGAAGATGGCGTATCCCCAATCGTGGCTGCTGGTCGCGCTGGAGCCATCTTGCATTACGAAGCCAATGACCGTCCTCTTGGTGGAAAGCAGAGCCTTTTGGTTGATGCTAGCGCTGAGTGGAACAACTACAGCTCCGGTATCGTAAGTGTACGTCTTGTATAATGCCGTGTGGGCCACTGTCGACACAGACTACGGGCTAGGAATAACAACCAGACGACCAACGATTCCTAACCTCAGAATACGTCTAGGGAGATTATAAATTACTAGACGAAAAACATAAGAATCTTTCCAGGACATAATTCTAGACTCTAGATTCTTGCCAACCTCGACTCCAATGATCACCGCTAATATAGATTGCGCTGTCAGACATAAATGTTTATACTGGTTAAAACAAGTGTTTAGGTTTCCATCCGAGCAAAGTGCTTCGACTAGGACGGATAGGCACGACAAGAGTCTTTCTTCGCATAAATTCACAGATGAAGCAATCGGTCTTGTAACTCTAGTTCTCTTCTTTCATTTCCATATCGTCATGTCTCATAATAGGCGCTTTGGATTGTGCAAATCTCTCCGCCATTGCCAGCTTTCATCTCGCCACTCCCGTCAGGACTGCTGCTCCTCCTATCTCAATTCCATCACCATCCTCACCCGGTCCACCAAGATCAACCCAGTCCTGAAACTCTTCAACCTCCGTGTACATCTCAGATGTCTTGTTATACCCCTCCATCGACTCGGGGGTCCGAAGTCGCATGTCATAGTGGTCCTCCCTGGAATACCCCCGTGCTGCCGACGTCCCAGTGCGCGAGTCCGTTCTCGAATCATTGGTCTTCCATCGGGGAAACTGATGTTTGAGAATCTGCAGCGTGTCCTTCTTCATCTGCTCAATGATGCCTTCAGCCACTTCCTCGCGGCGATTCACGGCCTCGACTCCGTCATCCTCGTAGACTTTGGGGAACTGCCACTTCATGTATAGGTTCATGTGTGGTGCTTGGAGCTGGAAGTCGCTGTTGTTCTGGTCCTGGAAATAGTAGTGGCAGAGACAGCACGTGGGCTTGCTGGTGCCGATGAACATGGAGTTGTTCCAGAAGTCGACCGGCTGCGTCTTGTTCTGCTGGACTAGGTCGGAGTGAAGACAAACCTCGCAGTGGATCCTGGACCTGAAGCTAAAGGATGACAGCTGCTCGCGAACCACTTCGTCCAGGCGATAGCGTTGGAGATCGGCAATGTAGGCATCGTATTCAGATGAGTCGAGGTCGGAAAAGGCGGCACGAACGACTTCGGCTGGCGAAGTCAGTGATCTGGGGAGAGATACGTGTCCTAGGCCAGGTGAGGGGAGGTAGTCGACAGTGAAGTTCTGGAAAAGGCCAGGCCATTTCATGGGGGCGTCGGATATGATCTCGGACGCCCGTCGATATGACTGGAGGCGGCCGAGGTAGTGGCGAAGTTCACACCAAGAGCGGGATTGAACAGCGTCGCCCTCGTTGGCATATTTCTCGATCGTCTGCTCGGTGGCTGAGTCCGTTTTACTATGATGTATGGCCTTGATGAGGATTTCGCAGTTACGGAGAACTGGAATTGTACCCGCCTTGTTAGCATGCAGGTGCCAAACGGAGGAGATTGAACAAGGCTGACATCTGTTCTTAGCATCCGCAGAAGCTGAAATATCGCGAGGAAACTCTCCCTTGGCCGCCAGGCATTTGAGCCGTCCGATGATTTCCGAGTCTTGAGCAGTCAGCTACGGATCTCGGTACGGCCAGGGAGTACGAACCTGGGGGTTCTCCCCGACGCTCGCAGTCCTCGATACAATTTTGGAGTGCAGAGGCGAGACTCATCAAGTATAGCTTCAACCTCGGAAAGTTAAACTCCAGGATGCGGCCCAAGACGTGCTTCTTGAGCGGCTTCGGGTTCAACCTTTTCGGGTTCTGCCCAACTGTCTCAAGCAATTCGATCAGGAAGCCCCTCACCCTTTCAAACTCCCCTGGCTTCCTGTTGTTAGAGGTAAAGCGGTAGTTGGGACCCTGGGGTCCGGCCAGAACGGTCAACGCCGTGACGGTGTCGCCGCCTTTCTGTATGTCGCAGACCTGCGCCAGTTTGCAGAGGAATTTCTCGTATTCAGTGAGGCGAGGGTCAGGGTCAGTTTGACCGGATGAGTAAGAAACGGGACCCTTTGCTTTGCAGGCTTCGTTAGCTGCCACGAGCAGGATGCAGAGGCTGACGAGACGAAGATGTGTCTCTTGTTTGAGGGGCACGGGGATACGAGGGCTTGTCGACGGGTCCATATTGGTGCACAGCAAGGAAACGGGTTTTGAGCTAGAATGCGGCGCAGACCAGATAGTCGGTCTGAAGTATGGGGTGGGTTGCTTTCAAGTTATGAGTTTGGCCCTGAACACTCTACTGTCATGGAATAACAAGCCTGGTTCAGTTGATCATGAAAGCGACTAAACTCGAGCTGTGGGATTTTGACACGGAGTGCAGGTGCCTTTATCATGGAGATGGACAGCCTGACCCCGCCGCATATTTATGCGGGAGGCCTACCACACCCAGCATTCCCCGCCATCTATTAGCACCTTTGAGCCAATGCGCAGCCCCTACCCAATTACGGCCTCTTGTTTCTTGCAAGGCAGGCTGCAATACGGCTGACGGCTGAATGTAGGCCCAACCATGAGCTGAGTTTCAAGCCCGCGGCGTACTGGAGGGGTTCTAGCTGGCCAGTTGACGGCACCGGACGGGTCGCGTCTTGGAAGGTGGTCAACGTGGCACCCGCAGAGAGCTCGGGACGACTTGGAAGCCTAAATCCTTGCTTTTAATAAGTAAGCAAAAGTATAGATCATTGTTGCATAGGCGAAGCGCACCCACGGCGAGTCTTGAAGTCTACTATTAAATACCGAGATGCTTCATGCCAAAAGTATCTTAGGCTACCAGGACACCCATGTCCCCTTAAGGCGACAGTGAAGGTCAAGATCCTACCTGATTGTAAACTCCTGGTCGACTCGAATCTGCCCCTGACTAACCGCCACGCTCTTGTCCCCCGGCCTTGCCTGTACCGTCGCCAGCTCAACATCACTCCTACTACTCTTCTTGTCGTCCGACCACGCATCATCCTCCGAGTCACGACCCGGCCGAGCGCTCCTGTGCAAGCTCCTGTCAAATTGCGGCACCGGCTCGTCGATGACTTCAAATCCCGACGTGTTCTGCGTCTTGCGCGTGCTGGTGATGTATCTCGTGGACCGGTTGCCGTATCCGTAGGATGCTTCGGCGGAGGAACTCTTGAAGCCGTGGCGGAGGTATGGGCGGAGGGAGGGGAGGCAGGCGATGATGAGGGCCATGTTTTCGTCGAGGATGGACCAGATTTCTAGACGAAATATTAGTTGCTGGTAATGGGTGGATGTGGGTGTGGACTCATGAATTATGGTTAGGGGCTTGACTCCGCTCGTAGATGTCCTAATTTTGAGCGATGATACTGGCTGAGATCTCTGCCATGTGTCTCGGAGGCCGTTGATCTGGTCCCCCCTATAACGTCTTCGCTACCTGAGTGCTATTCTGGTGTTAAAGCTAACTCCAGGTGTATAAGTTTCCTACTCTCTAATATCTCTTTTATCCTAAAACGAGGAGTCGGGGACTCTAAATATTTGGGTTTTTTATTTAAGATCTCTCTTTTTTTTTTTTAATTGGATTACTGGATAGGATAGAAATCATTGAAATCAAATTATTAGCAAGTTTCTTATCTACCCTGCTAAAATGTTTGCCTTAGCCCCCGCTGCCCTATAATCTTAACAGGAGGGATTTAAGAATGTCATTTTTGATCGGTAGCCCTTTGGCAATATTAGCAAATTCGATCCTGATATCTTTGTCGCCCAGGGTAATAAGGATAAGCTAAGAGTTAAGGGCCTAGAAATGGGATTAATGAGAGGGGGTAGAGTTGCTTAGCCTGAGGGGTAAGCATTGCGCTGATGCGGGGCTGATGAGTGGCTGAGCCGAAGTTAAGCCGGGGCTCGGGAGACCGTAAAAGCGGCCACCTATGATGACTAAGAAGTCACCTGAGTTTCGTCTCAGGATACCATAGGATACCCGTTATTAACGTCATTATGTGCGGCGGCAGGACAATTGGTCTTAATCCAACTAGACTCATCGTCCCAGTTCTCTGTAGGTGGCGCGGCTGCTTACCTAACTAACCCAATTACAAGCTTTCCTCTACACGTTTCAACGGCCTTGTTGTTCTAATATAGCTAATACACCTGCCGCCACGATTGGTACGTAACACAGTCACGACCTTTGCAGCCAGCGGAACCATTTCGCTCAATACGCTTAGCCCGCGGCTCGTCAACAATATAGTGAGACAAACCACTTCATCATCATATCACACGTTAGGATTCCGATACTGCATGGTGTTTCTTGCATTGTATTACCAGTCAAGAGCAAATCACTCGTCCTCAAAGAAGTATGCAAGAAAATCCCGATTAGGAATAGGCAGGTAGACGGTGGTATTGAGGCGTCCGGGGATCTGAATCCAGTTTGCAGACACAGATATGACTAGCTGCCAGCCAGTCGGGACACAAGTGAGGCTTCATCTTGAGCACAGAGTCCATGTCGCCAAACACCACCATGTTGGCATCAAGAAAGCAGACAGCGTCGTCCTCGAACAATTGAACAGGACACACTTTCGTCCATGTGCCTCTGAATATTTCGACAACCAATTGGTGATTTGTTCCATGTGGTGGCAACAAATGGTCACACTGGCTCAATATTATGTTGCACTTGGGAGCTTGCTCTGGATATTTTCTCACTTACTTCACTGGGACAAACGGAATTGACAAAGTCGCGTCATATGCAGCTCTAAACAGCGCATCCACACCCTCGTTGTTCATTTAATCTCAAATAGAAGCACTTTTGTTGATGGTGTTTTTGGCCGATCGGCAGTCTATGAAACAAAGCCGATAACATAACTGGAAGTTGGAATTCGTGATTGGCGAGTCCCGCTCGGTCCCACAGCTTGCCCCTGAATGACTCCCTAAAACGGACAAGCCAGGCTACGGCAAAAGCTCCCAATCAAGCAGCTCGCCAAGAATCCCAGAGGCCCTTTTGTATCCCAAAGACCTTTTGCTACGAAGAACTCCATTTCAATGCCGACTTATCCAGAGTCATGTATATGCGTCTTGTGACGGTGCCGAGTTATCCAGAATCGTGCGTTTGTCACTCCAAACTCGTGATAAGAGCATGTAGATAAAAACGAGGTCTCTACCACTCGCACTTTTCCTTGGCAATCCTTCCACATCCCAGCATATTATTCTCCCTAGGCTTCAATATTTCTTTCTTTGAAGGTAGAGGACCATAGGTGATCCTCCAAGCTCACCATGCATCTCTCCTCATATCAGTGCCTCTTGCTGGCGTTGTCGGCTCTGCCCACGGCATTTGGCAAGTCGTTCTCGCACCATTCCAAGGTGCCAAAGGGTTGGCATGTCGACGAAAACGCCCGCGTCTCTGCTGCAAAGCAGCAAGTCTTCAGCATTGCACTGACTATGCAAAATGTGGACCAGCTGGAGTCCAAGCTGCTTGATCTTTCCACTCCCGGGGGCGAAAACTATGGCCAGTGGTTGTCACACGACGAAGTCAAGTCAACCTTCTCTCCTTCGAAAGAGGCCGTTTCTAGCGTCACAAAGTGGCTCAAGTCCAGCGGCGTCAAGAACTACAAAGTGAACGGCGCTTTCATTGACTTTGCCATCGACGTTCCCGGAGCCAACTCCCTGCTGGGAGGTGACTATCAATATTACGTCAAGGACGGCCAGACCAAGTTGCGAACCCTTTCGTACTCCATCCCCAATTCCCTGGCAGAGCACATTCAATACGTGGATCCAAGCATCAACTTCGGAGCCACCTCGGCTTTCACCCCCATCTCTCGTCCGTCGCGGACTACTGTCACCAAGCGCAACAATGCAGCCTCAAAGAGCTCCGTTGATGCTTCATGCCAGACAAGTATCACTCCTTCTTGCTTGAAGCAACTGTACAACATCGGAGACTACACCCCCGACGCGGAGTCCGGAAGCACTATTGGCTTCAGCAGTTTCCTCAACCAATCTGCCCTCTTCTCTGATGTATTCCAGTTTGAGGAGAAGTTTGGTATCCCCAAGCAGAACTTCACCAAGGTCTTGATCAACAACCCGGTCAATGACCAGAGTCCCACCAGCAAGAACTACGGCGAGGCTGATTTGGATGCTGAGAACATTGTTGGAATCGCCCATCCTCTTCCTTTTACTGAGTACCTCACAGGAGGTTCACCGTGAGTTCAGTGTAATAGTATGAAATTTTCTCAGGAGCTAACATCAGCCAGACCCTTCGTCCCCAATATTGACCAGCCTACTGCTGCTGACAACCAGAATGAGCCTTACCTGCCGTATTTCCGGTACCTCTTGACCCAGAAGGATCTCCCTGCCGTTATCTCTACCTCGTACGGTGACGAAGAAGACGTATGATTTCCCCCCTCGTTTTCGTCTGGCTTATCTAACATTACCGCAGGGCGTCCCACGAGAATATGCCACCCTTACCTGCAACCTCATTGGCCTTTTGGGTCTCCGAGGTATCACCGTCATCTTTTCTTCCGGCGATCTTGGAGTGGGTGCTGGATGCTTGGCTCCTGACTACAAGACTGTCGAGTTCAACGCCATCTTCCCCGCCACCTGCCCTTACTTGACTTCCGTCGGTGGTACTGTTGATGTCACTCCTGAGATTGCCTGGGATGGATCGTCTGGAGGATTCAGCAAGTACTTCGCCCGACCTAGTTACCAGAACCAGGCCGTCAAGACATACATGAAGACCGTGTCAGACAAGACCAAGAAGTACTACGCTCCTTACACCAACTGGAACGGCCGAGGTTTCCCTGATGTCTCTGGACACAGTGCCTCGCCTGGCTACGAGGTTATCTACGGTGGGAAGCAGGCCAGAAGCGGGGGTACCAGCGCTGCGGCTCCTGTTTGGGCTGGTATTGTTGGTCTGTTGAACGACGCCCGATTCCGGGCTGGTAAGGGAAGCTTGGGCTGGTTGAACCCTCTTATCTACAAGTATGGACCCAAGGTCTTGACAGATATTACTGGGGGCTACAGCATTGGATGCGACGGCAACAACACTCAGACCGGCGGGCCAGAACCCGCCGGGTCTGGTATTGTTCCCGGCGCTAGGTGGAACGCTACTGCTGGATGGGATCCTGTGACTGGATATGGCTCACCTGACTTTGGAAAGTTGAAGGACCTAGTTCTGAGTTTTTAAGTTCATGAGCTCAGGTTAAAGCAGCACCAGCTCAGGATCATGGGCGAGAGAGGAAATCATGGGTGTCTGGATTCGTAGCAGAGTATACCTGTTATGACTGCCTATCTGCAACCACATAGAAACTGAGAGCAGAAAGGGCAAACTTCGCAAGCAGCCCATTGTTTTACCGATTGTGCTCATGAAGCTCCATTGAGGTTACCCAAACAACGCGTAGAATAGTCAATCCTGCATTCACAATAGGAATGATTTGCCCAATCGAGTAAACAGGTGATGTGAGGCGAACTGACTGTATCGTGATGGTGCGTTCAGCAGCCACCAGACTCAAACAGGCAAACGCGCCATGCTCCAGATGTTGCTGATCGACTGTGGTCGGGAGCTCTGAATGCATCCTGGAACCTAGCTTCTTGTATCCCTACAAGGCCTGCAGAGTCGTGAGAGATTGCCATCTTCCCACCTCAGAGGCTTGTCGTACGACGCTGTTTTGCTCATCGAGAGAAACCACGAATGCGCAGTACTCAGGCATCTCAAGCTATAGTAGATCCAGAACGGAAAGACTTGGTTCGGATGTCCTGTGGGGCAATTGCTGAACCATGACCACCAGAAGGCGGAAAAGCATTTGCAGCAATCCACGGCCAGAGTCTCTTGAGTGAAGCTGTGCATGATGATTCTGATGGTGACAAGTCCGAGGAATTGCGCTACCATTACTGCTCCCACTTGCCATCGAGCGGCTAGTGTCTCCTTTTCCATCAGCTGCATGGAGAGAGCACTGTTCTGGACGTCTAGGATCATGGACCCAAGAATGGCATCAACCGGAGAGAGCTCCCCTTGAACCAGGGGACCAAGGAAGCACAAGGCTAAGGACACGTGCATTCCAAGAAGGCCGCTTCCGAGTTCCTTTATTGCCGTGTGGCTATGGTGAAAAGATCCGAATAAGGTAGACAGGAAGAGAATGGCGGCTTGTGGCCAGGTGCCGGCTCGGACGCCATCGCCGATAATGTCTGCATCAGCAACCCAACATTGGTGCTCCTCATCCAGGCGCACGTCTTTAGCTCCTACAAAAGTGAAACCTCCGAGGACGATGGAGACCGCACCCATCATGAGACCGGACATGCGAAAAATCCAGGCAAAACGCCATTGCCTATTTTTGATGCGGGTCAAAAGGCGCTGATCGGTCACAAAGATCTCCTCAGGCGAGCCGAGGCATTTCTGAAGAAACCCAATGTCGTTCCTTAGATCCCGAATCTTCTCGTGATCTAGAAGAATAGTATCACTCGAACCCGTGAGATCGCGGTCGATGTAGCTCACGACTTTCGATAACCTGCTAGCCATTTCATCGAGATCGCCAGATGCTGCATTGCCACGCCGTTCCTCAAGTGACTCTGAAATACGCTCGGCGAGCTCCCTCATACTTAGAGATGTTCTAGAGCGCCTTCGTTTAGATATTTGGCGGCCGTTTGTCTAGAAACACGCGAGTTCATGTGTTCACTGGCTGCAGAATGATCAGATCATACCCGTTGTTTATCATCGCCCGGATCGCTTTTCAAAGTTTCAACATCAAGTTCACTGTCAAGAACTTGATTTGCAAATCGCCTGTGTAACTTGCAAAGTGCCTCAAGCTTGAGTTGGACTCGCTCAAGCTGCTTGCAACCCCGGCTGTACGGACCAATGGGGAAATTCTGGAGGTCCGAGGTTCTTTGGTGCACCTCTATACTCAAGTGACGGCGCAGGAACCCTTCTAGGACAATAAGGATGAGCTTGATCGCTACCAAACATATGGTTGTATAGTTTCCCACTTGTGACGCGGCCATGACTGCGGTCCTCAGGCCGAGATGAGGTCTGGGTGGACCGGGTTCATTACTTTTGGGGCAATTTTTCTCGCAGGAAATTCTAGCCTGAAATGCGATGTCTAATACTCAGCTTTTCAGCCTCATAAATGCAAGCAAAATCTGCTGACCTGACATACAGCTGCCGTCACTTCCAGAATAGGCGTCGTTGCTACCCTACTCGTCCCGAGAATGTGGCACCTGCTGGTGATAGGACCACAAGTGTTGGGTCTGGGCCTGGGCCTCTGCAGATAGTAAGTGAGAGCCGTGTATATCTTCCTACTTAGGGTATAATATTTAATCACATTATTTAATTTATATGTATCTCGCTGAATGCATATGTCTGACAATTCTACCTATAGGCGGAGATCGTTGCTATACTCCGAGATCAAAAGACCGCTGACCCCGTGAGAGAAGTTTCTCATATAGGGATCAAATTCACAGCCGTGTGTAAAGCCTACGTTCCAGTAAAACTCAACACAGATCCTCCGCAGCATATGAATCTGGTGATGATGCAAATCGGCACGGTATTTCCAGCAAGGATGGGCCTCAATCTTTACCAAGTCAGAACCAAATTCAGCCACGCAACTGATTCTACGGTACCCGGACCCAGAATAGCGAAGCGAGCCGAATATCCCTTGAATAAGGGAGATCCAGAGACGGGAGGAGAGAAAGAGTTGGATATGGTAATCGAGAGCGATGCTGACGATAAGTTCACTTTGAAGCGAAAGGACTTCAAATGTCGCGAGATAGTGATCCACGTGGCTCTACTCTTGGAGCAGAATCAACAGGAAACAACAAAGTCGTTCTATGCTGGGCTTAGATTCCATGTATCAAGCGGTATTCTCTATCGCATGCATGAGCTGGAGGAAGAGGGTGAAGACATCAAGCTCTCGTTTAAGCCTAAGAACTTTGGAGAACATTGCGAACACCTGGTTCCAAAAGATCTCAACTTGAACGAGCTTCTGCTGAGTTGGGTAGGGTCTAAGCGATCAGTTAGTGCTTCATTATAGACTTATAGAGCACCTGTACCTGTTTTGTTCCGACTTTTATATGTTGCGCAGCTACACCAGGGGACTAAATGTCGTCATTCAACGCTCATCCCCCCACCATTTGATCTATTATGGCTATGGGCGACTAGGGAAGTTTCTTGGGTCAGCTACTCGTGACGTGAGAGGAAACCCCAACTCTAGAGATTAAAGCAAGTTCTTTCAGTCTGTCGTTGCTGAACACGGGATTCAAGCCGGAAATACTGTTACCAAAAAGTCTGATGCGAGCGTTTCGTTGCATTTTGTACGTGCAACAGTGAAGAGTCACGGCATGAGTAGAAAGAGGTGGTTGTTCCAATAGAGAAATTGAGATTAGAGAGGTCAAACTACATGATCAACTTCGTCTCGTACACGCTTCAAAACTCCCATCAACTCCTAGCTCATTAAAACATCTTGTCATTTTCATAACATCAGGGGCGACCATAATCATTATTTATTTCTCGGTAGCAGTTTCGTTTTCTTCATGCTCGTGGCCAAGCTTGGCCTCGACGTCACCCTGTTCGACCTTGGTCGTGAGGCTGGTCGCAACGCGAGTCTTCCAGGCGGGAGTTCCGAGGTAAGCAATGCCATCGGGATCTTCGAACATGTGTTCGGTCTCCTCAAGGGTCTTGCCGGCAGTCTCGGGGAACATGAAGAAGACGTGGATGAACATGGCGACGTTGAAGACACCAAAGATGAGGTAGGTCTTGTATCTGGGAAGTATTAGTACCTGTGACAGTTCCAGGGTGGTGAGAAAGAAGCTTTACCGAATGTTCTCAAAGGCGACGGGAGTGAACAGACCGAGAGCAGTGTTGAAAGCCCAGTTAGCCGAAGTAGCCAGGGCAACACCCTTGCCACGGAGTCGGAGAGGGAACAGCTCAGGAGGATAAGTCCAAGAGGCGGGGCCCCAAGTGGGAGCAAAAGAGGCGACAAATAGGTATGTGCAGGCGATAAGACCCTTTGCAGCGGAGCCAGACACAGTCATCGAGACCTCGGGCACTCCGTCCTTGCCGCCGGGCCAGACAGTACCATTGGCTCCCAAGATGCCGGCGTTGGCAAACATCCAAACACCCATAAGAGCGCTGCCGGCTAGGAGTGTGGGTCGTCGTCCCCAGTGATCCATCCAGATCAGGGCTGGAACGGTCATGAGGACGTTGATGATGTACTGGATGGATGAGGCCAGCAAGTTGGCGTTACCACTAAACAATGTTAATAATTGACAGTAAAAGACGGTCATAGTACTGACCTGTAGCCTGCCATGGAGAACACGTAGGAGATGTAGTACACTAGGATTTGTTAGCGTCAAATTGTCTTTCAACAGGATGGTAGTCAAACTTACTCATGACGTTCATGCCGGTGAGCTGGGACCAAATCTGGGTAAACAGTCCAATCATGGTTCGGTTGATCATACGGGGCTTGAAGAGATCAAGGTAGGTAACATCAGAGATAGAGGCCTCAAAAGCACACATATCCTTAATGTCCTGCAACTCGAGAGCCACAAAGGGGTGGTTGGGGTCGCCATGGCCGTGGACAAGAGTGAGCACAGCACGGCAGTCTTCCCATCGATCCTTTCGGGCGAGCCAACGAGGAGACTCGGGGAGAAGCATCATCATGAAGAAGAGGAAGATGGCAGGGACCATCTGCAGACCCCAGGGGATACGCCAAGAGGCAGTGTTGTAGTTGCGTGAGTTTTGCTCGCCGATAAAGGAGCAGCCGTAGGAGATGTAGTACATGATCAGGATGCCCCAGGTGATGGCCCATTGTTGCATACCGATGAACCGACCACGCTTGGAGGGAGGAGAAATCTCGGCGATGTAGACGGGGACCTGAGCAGATTCGATACCGACGGAGAGACCGTTGATGACACGACCGACGACCAGCATGCCAATGTTCTGAGCAGCACAAGAGATGGTTGATCCAACAATCCTGGCAAGAGTGTCAGTGCTAGCCCGTCATTGAGGAATACCCTCACTTACCAGATAAGACAGCCGACCATGATAGAATACTTCCTACCCAGACGATCACTGAGCGGACCCGAGATCAAAGCACCAAGCCAAGAGCCAGCAGCCATACTAGCCGTGATACCACCTTGGTGCAGAGACTTGGGGCCACTGCAATCATCATCATCGGTAAAGGGCGGACCCTTGGGTCCCTGGTTGAAGTAGCACTTGTAAGAGTTCTCGCCGAGCTGTGCAGACACGGACGAGATATCGAAGCCAAAGAGGGCTCCACCAACCACCGCGACACCGGCGATGGCGTAAATATTGCCAATGGGCATGTTGAGTTTTACTCGTGTAAGAGTTGCTTAAGTGTTGTGTGCATGTGACTGAAGAGTGAGTTGTACAGAGAAGAGAGGGATACAAGCCAAGGAAAGAGCTCAATATATGTCATCGTCTTTTGAGTCCCAGTATCCAGAGCCTCGGGTTGTCGGCGCTGTGCGCGTCACGTTACGGTTGCAATGAACGGAGGTTGTACGGCATTACGTTCTGGGGGAAGGGTGGGGCTATGGAGAGGATGCTCAATACGGCAACTCTGAAACCGAGAATCCAAGTTGTTCACTAACATCAGATCAGCCTCAAAATGCAGTATTTTTTCGTCATTGTACGCTATAAAGTCTCGACAACTACCGAGACATGTCTGGCCTTTGAATTGCTCTCACTATAAATTCCGAGAAATCCGCCAATGTCTTAAACACACACGCTGCTCCAAGACATTTCCTCCAGTTAACAGCATCGTACCTCAATCACCTCAACCCGCAATCATCCCCGTAAGCGCCCTCTACCCCGTGACGCTCAGACATGGACCGTTTGTCTGCCACCGTGAGATCGACGCTGCACGAGATGGCCCTGATGCCGTGACGTTGCATCTTAACGGCCGAGAGTTTCGCCGGGGACGGCGCCATTCACTTCCAGAACCATTGCAGGCCTCGGCACCGCATTGCCGGGCCCTGACGTCGGTGGTGTTATCGCCCCCTGTCAGCCCCCTCGTGCCATTTATGCCAATCACGATGCTCGTCAAATACTGGAGACGCGGCGCTCCAGAGCCGCTTGATGACAAGACTGGTCTTGTGTTCCCCGGATCTCCACAGGAGAAGGTCCGATAGAATCAATAAGCGCAGCAATGAGACGCAATGGTTCATTCAGTCAAGGGGAGAAGCTTATACGTAACCATAGAGCAATTGGTCCGGGGAATGAAGGAGCTGGCGAGATGTGCACTGCACCCCTGTCTGACAAATGCTGCTTTGACCCATGACCACAAACAGGCATTGTCGGTGTTATATCCGAGTTGCGTCCAAGGCAACCAAGCAAATCATTTCTCCATGGAGTTTGCGGCTGTGGCCACGATGCCAAGTTCTTGGCTGATCATGACAGGGAAAGGGAAAACAGGCTGAAAGGAAAGAGGAAACAAGACTTGGTGAGCAAGGTCGATCGAGGTGTAGTGTCATCTGTGCCAAGTCGGCCCCGGTCTACCCTAGAAACCCGGTCCCTACACCAATCTGCCCAGGCAGTAGTAGCCTTTCCGTAGGGTAATCCTCAATTCTGCATCCACGATGCCTTTTCCCATCATCTATTCCATAGTGACTCTTGGCACCTGCAGAATAGAAATCTGATGTCTTAGATCAATCAGCCCAACTGGATTGACATGAGATGAGTCCAATGACCCCGGAGTTCACCGTACTCGCCCTTGACCATGTACGCATCACGCAGTCACCGACTTTCCAACAGACGTCTCCGCTTCACAACCGTAGAGAAAAAGAGTTGTGCGATGGGGACTATGGAGTTCCAAGGAGAATTCAGGCACCCGACCCGAGAGTGGACAGCCAAGCATTACCAAGAGATCAGGCCACCATGGACAAGGATCAGAGATTGAAGGTGGTCGGCCCCGAGCACCATGATCGTCCCGGCCGACCTGTGGACCTCGGACTTGGGCGGCCTACAGGGGTAAATACGTCAGTTGATTGGTACGGCTGGATGGCTGGCCAGTTAATCGTTTACGACAACATCATTATTCTCAGTTCATACACCGGACCACGAATCCCGAGGTTCAAAGTTTCTAGAATCTGAACGGGGGCAGATGATCACCGACTTCGTATCATCATTCCTAAAATGCTGTTCTGCCCTGCTCCCCAAAACCTCCCATGAACAACTCCATATCAGACCATTCAGGCATCGTCACGTCCCCTCCTGGCATAAACTGTGTCATGGAACCTTCAATCGTCCCAAACCCAGGAAAAGGCAAAAAGTCTATCAAGCCCTCCATGGAGCCAAGTGTCATCGCTTGACCAAACTCGGACTGGGAGGTATTCATTATCCCGGAAGCATGATGAGCTACGCCGTTGATGTTTGATCCTAGAGGGGGCGAGCTGGGTGCTTCGTTGGGATTGTTGGCACACTCGGAAAAAGTATCGACGACTTGAGCGAGTCGCTTCATGGACCCTGATTTTTCGGTGCGACTTATCACACCGCGAAGTGTTGAAACGAGATGTCCGATTCTGGTCTGCAACGAGGCCTCTTCATCGCCGACATCCTCCGTGCTCTCGCCGGGACGAAGCCGGAGTAGTCGAAGGATTAAGACCATGGCCGAGCAGTAGGCGTAGAATATGTCGAGCCCCGAAAGACCATTGATAACATCAAAATGGTCCAGCAGAATGATCAAGTAACTCAACTGACAAGCGTGCTTGACGCATACAGCAGAGTGTAGAGGCATAGATGGCGCTGGCGAATCAGTGGGCGACTTTCGCGTCAACGCAACATCTCGAAGTAGAAGAGGTCGTGTTGCCACGATGGCAATGTAATGAAACTGGACATGTAAAAGAAGAACAGCGCGAAGCTGAGCACGCGTTTTCCACGCCAAAGACACCTTGAGGTCCTCCATGTCCATAGCGTTGGTGTTGTCAGTGAGGCCTGAACCCGAACTCTTGACCCAAGGAACGTCAAAGCCAGGGGCCTTGCTAATCTCGCTTTTCCATGTTTCCAAGGCGCCCATAATCTCGTCAAGCGTTGGCGCCGAAGAGACTCGTGTAGTTCCGAGGTGAAGAAGACGCGTTCTTGCCAGGATGCCCTGAAGCTTGAGTGACCAGGACACAAGCTTGGCATCTGTGCCGATGCCACCATCGACAAACCCTTCCCTTGGAGGAACAATCTCGACGTCCAATTCTTGCAGCCCACTTGGTCGGCCAAGGCTAGAAGCCAAGAACTGTTCAAAAGAGTAAAGGGTGCAAAAAACCCATTTCCGAATCTCCCTCTCTAGAGGCCGAAAAGAGGAGCTCATGTCTGATCGATGAAGACCGAGTGCAAACGAGATGCGGGTTGCAGTTCCAGTTAGATTCCAAGCTGCATTCCTCTCATTGTTGTTGTGCAGAAACAATGCCAGTAACAATAGCACTCGCACATTTGTGAGTGAGCACTTGGAGATGAATTGTGGCAGCAGAGCTCTAGCAACCGTGACAGACTTTCGTCGAAGCGCTGTGTGGTCAACACCTTGGATAGTTCTGTCCGCAATAGAGCCAAAAGCAATCATCATGTGAAGACAGCCAATCCAGCCCCAGTCTGGCAACGGACGCCGTCGGGATGGTCCAATTTGAGGATGCCGTCGAGCTTGTACAATGTACAATTCGTACTCATCCTCGAATGTTGCCCGGTGAAAGAGAGGAAAGTCGTCGTGGACGTTTTTAAAGTATGATTGAATTAGCTGTTCCAAGACGTCATTGGATGGGAGTTGTCTCAGTATCTCATTCATGTCGGCGGTTGGAAGGCGGGTAAAGTCGCGGGCAATAGCAGAAGTGATTGAACCAGGCGAAAGTCCATCCTGGGGAGCTGCTTCGACAGCCCCTTGCTGGCCTGTAGTATCGTCGTCTTGACCATCGGCTTCAAGAAGGCGAGAGGTGTTGTCCTGGGTAAACCTCGTGGAACCTTCACGACCGGGAGACTCATGAGGGCTATTGTTAGCGTCGACAAGCTTGCGAAGCTGGTTCCAAAAGTTGAGCGTGCCTGAAGGACCGATGTAATGCTCGTGGCCAGAAACATCCTTGACCAGTGAAGCCTGAGGTTCCTCGCTCTGCGACTTGATCCCCGTTGAAGAAGCGTCACTCTCCGTAGACTGAGTAGTGACAGCAGAGGCATCAGGACCGGTTGGAGTGTGCTGAGCAGGCGATTGCACGATATTCTCAATAGCAACTTGTTTTCGGTTGGGGTCAGCTATGTTGGGCATGCTGTATCCCATCCGCCGACCCAAATTTGCAAGGTCGCTGACTGTGTCGAGAGTCTCATTTGGAAAGGCGCCTTTGACGATGGCCTCGAGACAGCGATATCTGACTGGATGTCAACCAACAAATACATAAACTACCGCCCGGTTACAGCGACTAACCTATCGCTAAGATCATCCAAGCTCCCATAGAAACGCGTCTTTCGCGGTGCCGTGTAAGAGCAAGTCGCATTATGCTCTAGGCACGTCACGCATCCCGTCCCAGATGGAGACGGTACACACCTACATCGTCGCTGAACCAGTCAATCAAACCCCTTCCCGCCAAGGAGGATCCATACCTTGCGACAGCGGTCACAGCTCTGAGCATTCCGCTTCCGGAACTCGTCAGGAATCCGCCTTGTCCGCCTCTTGGCAGCAGACGAAGTCTCGGATGCAGCATCCATGGCTCAAGATTGTCAAAGGAGTCATCGAATCGATGTCACCATCCAGAAAAGCACAAGTTTGACGATGAGGGGGCAGGGGTTCATCGGAAGCATGCTTCCGACTATATCCGTAGATTGCATCAAGATGAGTGCGGGGATGGGCGATGATGTGATCGCACTAGCCAACCTCTAATGAGGAACTGGACTAGCCGACTCTTACTTGGACCTCCACTCTCGCCATGTTTCGTCGTATCGTCAGTTCAACTCCTTCGAAGCTGTACTATCCTAGGCAGAATCACTTTATTAGACAGCTCAGGATGGCAAGCACCTTGACTCTGCCTGACTCTAGGACCCTGGCCTATTCGCTAGACGTCGCGCCAAAAGACGGGCCACTGGTGATCCTCTCCAACCCCCTCTGCGCCTCATTCTCGCTCTGGGACCACGTCGTCAAGATCCTCAACGAGAATGGCTTCCGCACTCTACGTTATGACCAGCCTGGCCATGGAGGTTCATCTGCGCCAAAGAATCTAGATGCCACCTTTGACTCAATGGCTGACGACGTGCACCATCTGCTGGAGTCGCTAGAAATCAAGAAGGTCGACTCATGGATTGGAGTCTCCATGGGTGCATCGACTGGCATCTACTTTACCACCAAGTTTCCCAACACAGTCAGCAAGCTCGCCATCTGCGACACAATTGCGTCGTCACCTGTCAACGCTGGTGTCGAAGATCTCTTTGTCCAAAGAGTGGCGGCCGCCAGAGAAGCCGGCAATCTCGAGACGACGATCCAGGGCACCATGGAACGCTGGTTCGGCAAAGACTGGCTGGAGAAGAACCCAGAAGAGGCTCAGCGGGTACAGACCCTCATGTCTAAGACGACCGTGGACGGCTTCGAGACGTGCTGTAATGCGCTCAGCAGCAAGACTTTTGATCTACGACCTCTTCTTGGAAAGGTCGGCGAAGCAGTTGATGATGCCGTTGTCATCGTGGGCCAGAATGACGCAAATCTGCCCGAGGTTATGGCAGACATGAGAACCCAGATTGACCAAGGATTCAAGGCGACAGGCAAGGAGAAGCTCATTTCACTTTTTGTCATCAGAGATGCCGGGCATGTTTGCTTCATTGATGGGCTGAAGCAGTTCGCGGATACCATAGTCGCGTGGTTGACGGCTGATCAGAGGCGCCACGAGATCGAGGCTTTGAAGTCGAAGAAGTCCTAGCTGAACTGAATTAATTAGGTGAGCCAACTATCCATGTCGAAAACGGGTAAAAGTTATGATTATAATATTCGTTATCTTGTGACAAAGCCTATCTCAGTATTACCTCAAAGTACCTAGGAGGAAAATAACCTGACATTACATGAGCATTCAGGGACCCTAGCAAGTGTCATCTCGTGGAAAGGAACTGATCTCAACTCACACAAAACACCAAATAAATGCAAAATTGAAACTCCATATCTTTCTATCTATCCAAGGACCACCTGTGCAAGCTGCTTCTCTGCATTCTCCTCCCACCAGCTCGCCAGAGCCTCGCCACATGCCCGCCTATACGAAACACCCCTTATCCTTTCAACCCACAAAACAAAGTAACAATCTCGCGGATCCATGCCAGGTATTCTCGTTTTTCCTAATTAAATTTCAGTCGTCTCCTTGTATTCTTAGGTAGGGCTTTTGCAAACCTGAGCTGCCTTGATCGGTTCGCTCGACGTCATGTCCAAGCCAAGTAGACCAACCTCTGGCGAAAGCTACGAGCTCCAGAGTGCTTGGTCTCTTTTTTTCGTCCATCATTTCCTCGACACTCGCAATATAAGGCATTGTAACTGAAAGAATTGTCCTGCTGCCTTCCACAAAGTGGATACGCCGTCCATAGTCCTCGACTCGAAGGATAGTTGTCTTTGATGACACCAAGTGCGCTCGGCTGGTTTCGCACCACAAGTACTGCGTTTGATCACTCAATGATGGTGTATCTGACCAGTTTAGAACTGGCACTGGATATTTGAAACCATGTTGGGGGCTCAATTCGTGAAAGAAGACATTCTTTGGTTCGCCACCAGGAGGGTAAAAATCGTGGGGATGATGTTGTCGGTCGTAATCCTCCCTCTTCCAGCCATGGGGTAACTCTGCTGGAACATTTGCACTGAAATTGTTTTTATACTTGTGCCATTCAGATCTTACTCTCCTTCTGCTGGTCGAGTCCGGCGTCGCCATAGTAAACCATTCTGTGACGGGCTCCTGAAAGCCAATCTTTTGCTCATGATAATTCCACGGCTGCATGACTTCAAATTCGGCATCTTTAGGAAAGTTGACATCACCCTCCCAGCCTAGCCATGACCAGCTTGGAAGTCCATCCTGAAGTACATTCGCGGCGTTTGATCCTTGTCTTCTCTGGATATTGGAGTAGAGACTTGCCCAAGCCAGAGACATGTCGAAAAAGAACTCGGACAATCCATACAACAAGCCGCCGGGGTGGACTCGATGAAGCATAGCCTGTATCCCCGCAAAAGCTCTCGGTGCATCTTCCTGCATAGTCAATGCCTTGGTGTTGAACGTTGAGGCCATTGACATGAAATCCCAGATGCTCGGCGAAGGATCCAGAGCAGACTCCTTAGTTCGAAACATTCGACTCCACTGAGCATCAGCTTCTAGATTAATGCTGAATGTCTCTTGCCACCGGGCGCATTGGCATTGCCACACGAGAGGGCCGTGATTGAATACCAAGCGTCGACGGGAGAAGAGCCACTCTTGAAAGGTCCAGCCTCGCTGATGATACGAGTACTTGGTCCCGGCAGTCGGGTCCTGCGACAGAGGCTTGGCTATCAACTTGTTGCCATCTGCCAGATCGTAGATGCGCATTCCGAGGTCTCTCTCTGGAGAGAGGCCCTTGAGACCACGGAGTCCAAACTCAGCGCCACATCCAGTAGCCGCCATGACGCAAAAGGTCGAATTTGCGTAAATAAGCTGCATTTGGTTCAGATTCCGACCAAGACTTACGGGGTCATCTTGGATGATACACAGGGCATCAACCCAGAGGTATCGTTCGCCGAGTAATTTAACAATGTCTATGGTGTTTCGAATAGTCTCTGGTAGTTGGCTTGCAAACTTTGGCTCGCATAGGGCCCCGGGCTGTCTCAGCTCGTTGAGTGTAACCTTTGTGTTCTTGAGATTCCGACCCAGGCCCCAGGTGTATGACAAGGCAACGTAGTCCAATCCCCTTCCTGGAGGAGATACAATGCAGTTGTCAACCACGTCGATGAACCATTCGGGATCGGCAGGCTCGACTCCTTTCAGCCAAGGTGGCTCACCGCATTGTGACTGGTGTGAATTCTTGCAGGCCGAGAACCAACCACGAATGATATCGAGATCAATCCACTTCGGGTCAGGCAAGATGCCCTGTCCTGGGTGGTCGACCGAACCTCTCGGTGCAACAAGGTCCATGTAAGTCGTAGAGACATTATCAAAGATTACTTCATCCTCAGGGGTCAAGTGAGCCAGCCCCAACCGGACACCCGTCTGCTTCCCTTCCTTCTTTATAGCCAAGAGCTCATTCGGGAAGTCGGCTATTGGCCTGTCAAAGTTGGCGGCTCGACGGAGGGACTCTGCATGAGGACAGTTGCTGTTCAGCACCGTCGAGACTTCCCCGAGGATCTCTTCATCCCATTCTTCGAAGCCCGCTGAGTATATGTCGATGATGGTTTCACAGACGTCGCACGTCATGTTGAAGATAGGCCTGTTGCCGCGCGGTTAGGCAATCATCGACAAATAGTTTAAAGTAATTCTGAAACTTACCAGAGTTGCCCTCAGCCCCTTACCTATGGATGGCGATGATATCACGCATGAGGGCATTTTAATGTCAAGAGTAAGCGGCTCCTAGATATCCCCGCTGGTGCGGTTCGCATCACGTGCCCCGGATAACTCATAAAGGACCAGGGTGTTTGTAATTGTTATTTTAAATATTCCGTCGCCTTGCTTTTTGTACTTGAATATTAGAAAATGCTCTTATATATAACAATCTGGTCGTAAGATTAAGTGCTTGTTCTATTATCTTGCATAGTGTCGTAGGGCTGCAAGGTTAGGGAAGCGTTGAGGCAACACTCTAACAGTCTGTCGCCAAGCCGGGGCTGAGCATATTAACGCGAGTGGCTGAGCTTAGGCACCATCATTTCACTCGGGCAAGGAGGATAACCTTCAGTAACCCCTCATCATCACTCAACCAAGGTGGCTTGTCCAAGATAGAGGCTGTCACAACCCGTCACGTCCAGCCCGTCGAACTACCATGGACCGATCCTCACCACAGGAGAGAGAGCTGCTGGACAAGCTCGAGGGGCAAAACTTGACCCTGGGCATGGACGGCTACGAACGACCCCGCGCCATCAAATACAAGGATTTGTATGCCTTCTTCCGACCCGTTATCGACGGGGACGCTTCCAGTGCCTTCTCTTCCTCATCTGAAATATCTCTTCAAGGGGAGTGGGACAGGGACACGAACTGCGAAGCAGATTGTTGGCTCAAGGCCAAAGAAGTCAAGGCCTTCCTCGCAAAGGACTCACTCGCAAGGCCCCGTTCGGAACCCTTGCATGAGGCTGCATCCGGAGCAGAAGCAGCTGCGAAGCTGTACACGCCACTGAGTCCTGGGTGGATTCGGGTTGTCGTGCTCGATCCAGGAGAGGGGGACACGCCACTGCAGTGCACTCTTTTACCCGAATTACTATTTGATCCATCCCGAGGCAAAAGAAGGCCTGGTGATGTGAGAGATGCACGGTTGATCAAATGGACTCACTACGAAGCCGTCTCGTACCACTGGGGATCGCCTATCCTCTCGCGCATAGTTCTCTGTCGCGAGGCTAGACTTTCGGAAACAGGCGAGGCTTACGAAACTCCCGAAGTGGCCATGCCCGTCACGGCCAGTCTGTTCGAGGCGCTACGATGCCTCAGACTAAAGGACAGACCCCGTCTACTCTGGATCGATGGCCTGTGTATCAACCAGTACGACACCGCAGAGAAGAATCGCCAAGTCAAGAAAATGTTCGAGATTTACAGATTGTCTCGAAGAGTCGTCGTCCATTTAGGGGCGACCACGAAAGGCACACATTTAGGAATGGTGTTCCTAGATTATGTGAACAGCGAGGAAATCCGCGAGCTGACACTCCATCGGGTTCATGAGCCTGAGTGTATCGAAACGCTACGTGTCGTGTACGCAGGTCTCCATGAGCTTCTTTGTCGGCCTTGGTTTGAGAGATCTTGGATAAGACAAGAGATTATCGGCACTAGAGGCTCCATTGTCTGCTGTGGCACCAAGACCATCAGATGGACCTCCTTCAAGCGAGGATATAGAAGGCTGCGGTCACTCGAGGCAATTCTGGAAAGCCACCTTGGGGCTGACTTCAAAAAGCCTGCGCTCCTGCAACCCCGAATACGGATCTTGAAGGGGCTGAAGAGGAGCTGGTCGGCTGGCGAGCCCATGATGCACGCAATGGTGCCATCACACAGCATCTACAGCAGCATAGCCGGTGGAATACTTGAACTGCTTGTCGTAAGCAAATTTTCGGAGGCGTCTGATCCCAGAGACAAAGTTTACTCGCTTCTTGGGTTGGCACGCCCAATAAGACGAGCAGAAGGGACATCGCATGGCCCAGAACGAGACTCGTCGGGATCCAGCACAACGCCGGCGCTGGATCTACTCTCCTTTGAGGTCGACTACTCCAAGAGCCTTACCGCAGTTTATCAGTATCTAGTAAAGTTTGTCATCAACGGCACAAAAACCTTGGACATCCTCGCCCTGATCAGGAGGCCCTACGAGCAACCACGCCCGTATCAGTTCGCATCTTGGGTTCCCGACTGGCAGTCTTGCACACCGAACAGCATAGTCAGTATTACAGATTCCTTGGTGCTCATTCACCAGCGTCTACCGGCAGATTTCCTCACGTCACAGCAGTCCTACGAAGAAGACGACATCCTCCGCATTTCTGGGTGGCACGTTGCGAGCGTGATGTTGCTGACTGGCTACACCGCGTCCTTTGAAGAAATGAACAGAATAGACAGAGACTTGCCCCACGACTTTAACCTCGAGGAAATTCACCGGGTTCTCGACGAAATGAGCTTTCAAGATTGGTCCCCGACGGATACTTGGCGCTGCTGTCTTCTCGATCCTGGACGCATCGCGCTTGTCCCTTCTGCGGCTGATGTAGGGGATTCTGTCTTTATAGTCAAGGGATCCCGGTTTCCACTTCTCATGAGGCCGGTATATGGGTTCTATGACCAGAAAGGAGCTACAGCATCTGAAATTAGATGGGAATACGTGGGAGTTTGTCTCATGTGGCGCTTCTCCATGGCGGGTGCCGTTGAAACCTCGGAGTTGTTTTCCACTGCATCCCCGATGGAACTGGTAGTCGTTTAAACGTCGAGTTGGAATGAAACACCCAATACTGAAGGTACACTATCTATTCGTGTAAAGGTGTTGGCTCGAATGCCAATGTGGAGGAGGCGGAGGATCTGGTTCACGATCTCAAGACCCGAGTCCATGGTCAGCAGCTCGACCAGCTTCGAGGGAGGACTCATCTCGATTGAGTTGGCGCCTGACTGATAAGCCTGGCAGTCGCAGTACACTTACTGAAATACAAGATCTCTGGTGTTTCTAGGACAGGACGCATGCGGTGTTTTGAGGGCCCTGAAGGGGGAGTCCGGCTCATCCAGTCCACGTCCCAGCGCATTGTTACACTTGATTGGTAGTTGCGGGATTTAGATACATTGCCTTGCAGTGTCGCGTTCAGAACTTCACTTTATCTGCATGAATTTTGTCCAGTCGCGGCCCAGAATCATGCTGTTCAGTCGAGAATGGATGGATCGGAGTAGTATTTCAGCAAGGCCAATCTCATCAAATCTGGGTTGCTGTGTTGACAATACATTGGATATCCATTACAATTGCTTCGTCCACCTGCTCTGTGCCGGAATGCAGCAACAGACTCTGATTTCACTCATGCTTCTTAACGTATCGCATGTGCGAATATACACAAGACCCATTCCAGGACGTCCACATAACAACGGCCACCATATTGTCGTATGACTTCCTACCTAAACCCCCCTTGACATTTCATCCTCGCTGTTCTCTTCGCGAACGGGGCAACCCCAAAAAGAATCCTCGTTGACCATTAACAACACATGAGATAACGGTCGCTTTCGGTGTGTTAGCGACGATTTGGGTCGCGGGGTGAGCGAACTGCTCATCGGTGAGTTGTGGCGGCGGGTGGAATAGCCCGGCCTTGATGAGTCTACCGCGGGTGCGCCTCAACCGGACAAGGCAGAGAGAATAAGTAGGCGAACGGGCGGGACGGGTAGATCGTGGTCGAAATGGATGAGAGGATCGGCGTCGTGGGGGAGGTGCTGGATGGTATATGGCTGCTAGGCTCTTCAGCATCTCGGCCGTTTCCTGACCATTCTGTACAGTTGCGAGGTTTATGGAGATCATTGTGATGATTTGTGTGTTCTCAATGCTGCGAGACTCTGGGCAGAGATGTCGCTTTGACCTCGTTTAAATAATGTGAATTGCCCCCTTGAAGCCGGGATGGCATTGATCTTGGACACGCAACGGTGTTTCCAATTCCGGATATCAGGACCGAGAACTGTTGGCTCTAACAAACTCAGAACCACGTGGTCTTGGACAGAACCAACAGCATGTTGCATTCTGATAGTCTCTCATTTTTTACGCCTCGGCAAGGTGTAAAATAAAGACTCACGTGGTATTTTCTCATGCGGGTCAAAACATGATCGCAAGGTCGGCAACGGCCCTTCCTTCGACCATCACCCTCGTGTTGATTCTCGCTTGGCTATCGTGGAACCTCGGGCATCCACAGGAGTTGGCTTGGATCTAATATAATCGATTTATGCTAGCTACCTCGCATTGCTGCACTTTGTTGGCTTCTCTGTCTCGTCATACCATCATACTCCAAAGCTCTTCTTCGCATCGACAAGGTTAAATATAGAGCTGAATAAAACTTTATTACTATCAGCAACGTCTCTTAAAAAGTTAGTCGCAATAAACAAAGACAGTTGACAGCACAGGACAGCATCAAAACTCAATGCCATAAAATCCCATAACCTAACTTAGAATTTGAGCATAAGAATAACATTTAACCTAGATGCCTTCTGATATGACTCATTGTTGGAAGTGTGTCCTGTCGTTAAGAGGCATAAAAACCCTTCCCCCAGCTCCTTCGAGCTCTCCCCATCAGAAAAACAACAATTGAACCCACAACACCAGACACCTCCTCTCAACCCAGTTACCGCCATGACAGACATCTTTTCTTCTCTCCCACCAGAACTACGCCTGGATGTTCTTCTTCATCTCAACAAAAGGTCAAGTATTGCCCCGCTTCTTAAGGCGTCTCCATCCATGCTTGCGCAGTATCAAGAGTCAAAGAGCGTGATCCTGCGAGCTTTCCTCAAGGCCGAGCTTGTGGATGGCTTGCTACAAGACGCCTTAGCAGTTATCCTCTCTCCTCAGCAAGATGGCCCTATTCCCAAAGCCGACCAGAAAGAGGTTCAGCGTCACGTCAAACGATGGTCGCAAGGACAACTCCCGGACCCTTTTCACACAAACGACCACGCCACTATCGAGTCTCTTGGCAGACTATATGACCGTCTCTCAACATACATTGAAGACTACATCACCAAGGCGACATCCAAGTACCCGCCTCGAGCCTACTTGTGTCTTCCAGATCACTCTTCCAAACGAGGTCGGCTACTGTTTCGAAACAAGGAAATCGGCCAAAAAGTCATCAAGATAGATTGCCTGACCGATGCCGAGAGAAGACGACTATTACAAGCATTCTTGCGGTACGAGTTTCTGTGCAAGGTCAACCTCTTGGGAGCAGAAACATCACACAAAATTGTTACCACTACTCATGGCCAACTCGCAGCCTAGGAGTGTGAGGCAATCCAAAGCGTCTACAGCTACATCAAAGCTCTCTATGGAGCTACATTTGCTCATTTCGCCGACTCTTGGCTGCCGGATATACCGAATACATTCGTTACGGAAGCACATGAGAAAATCAGCGACGATGGCCTCCGATTCCCCGACAACGTTTTCTTCAGTTCTGACACATACTTTGGGGATATGAATACACATATCGAATCAGCACTCACCGTCAAGAGTCTAGCTTTTGCCGGCTTCGACCCCATCACAACCTTGCTCATGTTTCCAAGGGACGAGACTGGCTGCCCCCAGGGGCTGATACCATGGCTTGACGGGATATCAAGTCGGTATCATGGTGAGCTCCGGTCTGACAGAGACACATTTAGCTTCATCGGCGGCAAAGCAGAAGGCCTCATCGAGAACGACCTGGAACAATGTCCACACGTTTATCGAGCCCTGCGTGCCAAAGTTCCAGGCCCGTTTTACATTGATGGCATTTTTCGAGACCCGCACAGCGTTTTACAACTTCATGTTTGCCAGCAGCGTGCATGGGTCTTCATGGACGATGCTCGACACTATCCTCACCAAGACCTATCCCGTCACTTTCCAACTCTGAAGCAACTCCGGCAGCAGCTTGGGCGATACGCGCTGATAGGTAACCGCTCTGCCCGCTCCATCCATCGTGCTGCCCTGCGCAGGCAAAAAACATGGCACGATGAGCGTGAAGGGTGTTTTATACCAGCCATTGATAGGGGAGGTTGGGAGGAAGACGTTGACCCTGGAGACAATCAGTATGAGGGGCGTTTCTTTTCTCACACAGCGATGAGTAGTTGAGCAGATTGCAAGATTGGCGAGAAATATGTACAGAATAAGAAGAATGCATCCTTAACCAGATATTCAGTCATAACAGAACGCGGATGAACCATGGGAAGAGCCTGAGAGCTGCAAGGCGCCGAAAAATACGGTGCACGCCACGGTGGCATATGACGGTAGGCTATAGAGTGCGAAAAAGTATTGCTCGTCGCGTAGACACATGGTTTTGAAAGCCTCCCATATTGGAATGCGAGTGAACGTATAGTCGGCACTCACAATGACTGCGTCGTGATTGTAGAGTTCCTCTTCGAAGTTCTGATCCATGTCAAGGAGAGTCCAGGTGCTGAACCCAATCAAAAATGAGAGTACACCGAGCCACAACCCAAAACGTGGAATCCGGCAGACGAGAAGGTGAGGATAGTTGCAGGCTCAGGTTGCCATGTTGGAACAACTTAATATCGATTTCAGGCAGTTCTCGAGATGAGCACTGCTTTCCGGGCAGTTACGAAATATTTGAAAGAGTCCCCGTAAATTTGGTCCGCCACGTTCTGTTGGTGGCCGTCTGTGGGTGCTTCTCAAGACTGAGGCTATCGCCGTTTCGAACAACATGGCAAGGATTGCTCTTAATGCATGGCCCAAGTTCCTCTCGAGTTGGAGTATCTGCATTTTAAGTAACCCTAATGATTAGGCCGTAATCAGGTTACGGTGTTGTACGGTATTGGGTTTTGATACCGTCATGTATTAATGACTATGTGTTTTGCTGTTGTGGCTAATAGCTTCTTGTCATCATTGCGGACAATAATAATAATGCTTAGACCGTCTGATCTCGGACTAGCTCTGTAGCATAGATGATGCCTTGGGGGTTGCCGTGCATGATATATGGCGAACGTGGCCGGGTCTGTCGCCGCCAAATCAGCCCTGTCAAGACACATGCGCAGGCCAAGGTCATCGACAGAGGGAAAGCAACCGAGACAACCAGGACGAATCTATCTCCTGCCTCAGGCACCAAAGATAGGCGGCTTCAGTGACCCCACTTGTCTAGCGTTTTACGATTCTCCCTCCCGCCTGTTTACCACACCTCCTTTTTGCTAATGCTTAAACACGCAGCAGCTTTGTTACGACTGCCAAGAAGATGCCTAAAGCTCGACAAAATTTCGACGACGTTGCGTGGGATAGAAATGACGAAGCTTGGGAGAAGTCCCAGAAGCAGCTCCGGCTCAAATCCACCTGCCGCCTAGTCGAGTCTCTAGCCCAAAAGGGCTTGGGGAAGAGGGCGTCGCAAGTCTCTCCGATATTCTTTGGAGGGTTTAATGTGCTTTATTGAATTCACCTTGAAGGAGATGACTCTAATGTTATTGTTCGACTACCATGCCCCGATCTGGTCCAGTTTCCGGAAGAAAAGACGCTCTACGAGGCCGCAACTATGGCATACCTTGCCCAAAATACACCTGTCCCGGTTCCAACTATCTTTCACTACGCTTCTTCCTCAGACGTTGGACCAGTCATAATCCTGCAATATGTTAAGAATATGCGAGATATGTCAGACGCCCTTGCGATCCCTAACCGGGATCTAGATGAGACACTAGTCCTAAACCCAACCATTGACAAGGATACGCTTAGACGGCTGTATAATAACATTGCTGTTCTCTTAATGCGGCTCTTAAAACCTGGCTTTCCCCGGATTGGATCATTGGTAGAGATTGCAAAAGGCCACTATTCGGTTGCTGGACGACCCATCACCCAGAACATGAATAATATGATCTAACTTGCTAATATTCCAAAAGCGGTGCTTCCGTTAGAGAATAAGACCTATGAGAATGCTAACGACTGGTATACTGCTCTGGCGGAAATGCACATGGCATAACTACTCTTCCAGCATAACGATCTTGTCCGCTCAGAGGATAACTGCCGAAATAAATATATGGCCCGCTATTTATTTCACTTGCTTGCAAACCAAGGTCGATTATCTTCCTTCGGATTTGTCGAGGATAACTGGTCGGCCCAGTCTAACTCTTCGAAATTTACCTGCTTAAGACCGAACGGTTCGGACTCTTTCCGTCTTTGGTGCGACGACTTGAGGCCAGCTAATCTTCTCCTAAGTCAAGAGGACGACATCGTTGCGGTTATCGACTGGGAGTTCGCATATGTTTTACCAACGCAATTCAGCCTTGATCCTCCTTGGTGGCTCTTGTTGGAAGTTCCTGAGATGTGGTCTTCCGGAATCGATGACTAGGCTAATGTTTATGATATCCGACTCAAGACTTGGCTACTTGCGATGGAAGATGCCGAATGCGTCGCGACTGATAACCTACCGTTCAAACTATCCTCTTATATGCGTGAAAGTTGGTTGAGCGGTCGCTTCTGGCTTAACTATGCCTTAAGAAAGAGTTGGGCCTTTGACGCAATCTATTGGAAGTACTTGGACGGAAGGTTCTTTGGTCCCCGAGAAACAAATATCTTGGAAGATCAGTTCTGGAAGACAAGAGTACATCTTCTAGGAGAAGAAGGAAGAAAAAATATGGACATGGTCGTGCAAAGAAAGATGGACGAGGCGAAAGAACGTGCCTTGGTAGACTGGGATCCAAGCATGGCAAAGGAACTTCTACACGAGACACTGAGAGGGAGTGAAGACTTGAAGGTCTAAGTAATAGCGAAAGAGTCTAATCCTTTTTAACTTAGAGAAATTGGTGCTCCAGGCTTGGTAGGCCCCTTGAGCGGCTTCCCCTACATCGACGTTGCGCATCTGAACTATTCTAGCCATCGTTTTATGCCAGACTACTTTTATTTACGCCCAAGACTATTCGGACCAGGTACTCGATCACTTTCGGGACAAAAGCAACTAACACATCAAAGTGCAATAAGAAACAATACGACTGTGATTAACCGCAGATGTCCTTGACATCCATCAATCAACGACTCCGATTATCGACCAGTAGCTTGAATATATCCCAGTGCCCTTTCTCTTTCGCTCGCGTCATCGCATCCTTTCCTCCTGGCTCTTTCAATTCCACTCGGGCACCATGATCGAGCAGGAGCTTGACAACGGCCCCATGCCCAAGCTCAGCAGCTCGTGACAGAGGTGTCCTGATCCCAGCCGGTTTGTGATACAGTCTACTCCCAAAATTGTTTCCGAGATCGTAGAATTCTCTGAAAGCGTCTTGATTGACGCCTTTACCGACTAGCCAAAACGGAGGGCTTGTCGAGCTCTGCTCGAGCTCCTCTTCGGAAGCTAGAGAACTATCACCGCTTTCGATTGGGTTGCCAAATATTTCCCGGTTATTCAAAACCACGTTAAAGAGATGGATTGGTAGGCAATAAGCATAGTCAGTCTCTGCGCCACTATTCAGTAGCATCTTGACGATATCTGGAAACCCTGCTTCTATTGCTTGTGTCAATAGCGTTCGAAAGCTCAAACCTCGTGGAAAAGCATAAGCTTGTGGAACTTCTGGGAGTTTCAGATCTGGTCTTAACTTTTGCCAAATAGGGAGGTCGTGCCTGAAAGGATATCTCAGGTTCACATCAACCCTGCCACCTGCCAGAAACAGCTCTACCACTCTGTTTTGTCCTTCCCAAACCGCCCAGAGCAATGGCGTTATTCCCTTGGTGTCAGCCTGAAGCGGATCATAGCCGTGGCGTAAGAGACTGTTGACTTGATCGACCAGTCCAAATGATGCCGCGAGATGGAGCCCCGTGACCCTACGGTCAGGCCGTATTCTTCCAACTTTGGTGAACTGCAGGAGATAGAACGATGAAACGACGTTGGTCCCTGAGTTTAGGAAGGACATGATTCGCTTGCTTATATCTTTGTTCTTGGTTCCATTCTCTTCGAAACTGTCACGCGCGTGATGGCCCCAATTCTGCGCTGCATAGCCAGAGAAGGGGCTTTCCAGTAGGAGGTACATTGCATCGGCAACCGCCATAAGAGGCTTGTGTATACGGATGCCAGATGAAAGATATTGGACACACGCCTTTGTCATGAAGGACGCTGCCCCCGCAAAATAGCCCCGGTTTCGTTCAAAATACTCCTGGGCGGTCTGATGAGCTAGTCGGATGATGTCGCTTTCTCTGTCGACAACTACTAGGCCAGCAAAAAGTGCCAGTAGGTCGGGGAGTTTGGGGATGTAGTCAGGGTTGAAAGCCTTTTCGCCCTTTCCAACGGCAAGAGCGTGTAAGAGTTCCAAAGTCGCCAGTGGCCTTTTCGAATGCACGATCCACAGCAATGCCTCCATTGCCATGTCCTTTTGTGGTTGATTTGTGATCCTCTTCATGATTTGGTCGTAGGCATCATCTAGCGCCGGTTCCCCCTTTCCTAGGCTCTGTAAAGCTTCCAAGAGGTGCCCCTTTGTTGGCTGAGAGAGCAATAAGTCAGTTTGGAATTTTGCAAGAAGGAACCTGACCTATTGTTAGCTTGCGCCTTTCTCAAATTTGAAGAAGTCTATGATAACATACATTCCACTAGCAGCTTCCAAGACTCCTTTCTCGACCATCAGGCGCATGTCAACATCACACAAATAGTCAGGGCAGTTGTGCTGTATTCTGTCCTGTAAATACTTGAGGATATCTTCATCAGCTGCTTTGATGTCTCTCGAGAGGCATCCTCGAAAGAGGGGTATAGCCTCTGGCTTGAATCGGGAAGTGGCAAAGATGTTAAAACCACCGTCTTTTTGGAGTGTATGCAGCCCATCCAGGAACTTGGATAAGTTGGGAGGGTGACACTCGTCTAGTGCGTCAAGGAGAATGAAATTCTTTGAGTTCTTCGAGCATACATCGCGAATGGTCTCAATAGTAGCCTCCAGTGCTGGCCTGGTACGAAATGTCTCGTGTTTCCCAAAGAGATCTGTGACGGACGAGAGAAGAGGGGAGCTTCTTTGTGCGAGCTGCCTCAATAAACTCAAAAGAAGCTCTTCAGGCTGCTGGATATCTTGCTTCCGGAAATTGAAGTAAATGTAAGCAATCCCCACGGTCGGGTCGCTGCCAAACCGTTGGCATAAGTGGTCGATGACGATTGATGTGATGAGCGTTTTGCCCGCACCAGGAATCCCATGGCAGAATAACTTGTGTGTTTTCGATGTTACCCAGGTTTGGAACTCTTGTGAGTCCAGGAACCATTGGCCAGTTCCGGGTTGTCGTTGTCTGAACAAGTCGTTATGCTGAGGGGCGTAGTCCACCGGAGTGAGCCATTCAAGAATCTTGGTAGCATCACGATCGTGTTTCGCACCGACAAGAGTATCGACATCCTCTCTGATGCCTTTATTACAGTTAATAATTATGCGCAGAGGCTAGACTGGCAGCGACTAACCTTGGACAAGCTCCCGCACTTGCTCCAGCTCCTCAACCTTCTGAAGCGGAACCTCCAACAACAGCATTCTAGCATATGCGGCAGCGGCCATGGCTGCATACTGCTGCCAGTCCCCATTTTTGTGCGAGTCGGCATAATCGCTGATGCCCCGGATAACCAGACAAGGCCACTCGTTCATAAGACCCGCCGCTTCCATCTCGAAGCACAAGACGTTTTCCTTCTCTGCGATGCTGTCACGCCGCCGGGCGTCCTTGATGACCATATTGCCAGATCCAATGTTGCCGTAGTGAATCTTGGGGTTATTGGACTTCCGAGGCTTGCGCTCGACCATGGTCTTAAGGTTCTGGTCCTCGTTGCACGCGTCGCATTCGTCGCCTCCGAGGTGAGGATAATCGGGTCTGAAGAGTATGTCCTTTTCGGAGCCGGGATAAGCCCAATCTTCCTGGTCATCGCACTTTTCCAGGGCCTTCTTAAGGATCCTTGAGAGATTCTTGCCCTGTTTAGGATCTGATCTCAGCGTGCGCAACGTGGATAAAAGGAGCTTTGGAGGCTTGTTCATAACGCCCACGCGGACAAAGGTATCGATTTGCATTCTCCCCATATCGTACTGGATGACACCGCCTCCTTGACCGTCGGGCTCAGAAACAACAACATCGCCAAGCCGAATGTCGTTCTTCTTGCTTGGTACGCCGCCTCCGATTCCCACCATGAGAATGAATCTCAATTTAGGAAACGTGTGTACCATTGACTTGACAGCGCTGGTGGCAGAGCTGATGCCATACTCAGGCAAAACGGGCATAACAATATTGTGCTGCTTGATGTTACCCAGAACGTAGCTATTCTCATCATTGCGGTGTTGATGTGAGAGACGCTCATGTTCTTGGTCGAGCATAGCACGGGCGGCCCCAAGTTCCTCTGAAAGTGCAGAAATCCAGCCGATGGTGTAATGTTCGGGAGGAAAGCTGGGCTTCTCCTCAGGCTCGGAATCAGACATATTTGCTGTAGCTGATTCCTCGCTCTTGGCAAATAATGCAGAGCGGTCGTGACAAGTGGTTGAACGAACAAAATCAAGTCAAAGAATGGAGCTCTCGGAGAAGAAGGGGACGTGGTTTGGGTGCTTTCCACTGGTGACTTATCAAGGCATTAATGCTGCGCCCCCGCCCAGCTGATTGCATCTTCAGGTAAGCTATGGTGGTTTCAACGAATGAGATACATTTTCACAACCGCTGTGCCGGGTTATCACGCATTTTGCGCTCAGCAGGGGGGAAGCGGATCCACCCTCGCAGTAGTAAAAAAAGATACGACACATCAAATCAACAGTGTCTAATTTCTAACGTAAAAAGGCCCCTAAATAGAAGAAATAAAATATAAGAAAAATAATAGAGGTAACCAAATAGAGTGTTTAAATATTTATAGTATCTTTTCTTGTTTTTATATCTTATTTAGCTCATAGTTAGGCTATAAGGTGCATACTCTTTATTGGCTTAACTGAGCGCAGTCGCCCTGGTGTCTTGAGTTTTTTACGACCGCGTGCCTCCGCTGAGTAATCCAGTTGCGGCGCACCACTATAGGAATAAGTGGGATTACCTGCCCTCCGGCCAGCCTAGCACCGCCCATGGCGTCTTTTCACTGTGATTTCAACCTTACCCCCTTTGATGATATATGCTATGGCCGCACTGTGGATAGGTGAGCTGCCGAGCGAGCATTAATGCCTAGTTGTTCCACTCTACTTCTCATAGAGAGAGTGTGTTGGGCACAATGGGCAGGAAGGAAATCGCCGAGCTTCCACTGCCACAAAGTCTCAAGGGTGCTGCTGCAAGGCGGCCCACAAGGCAACCAACCTATTTCTTAATTTACCTTTTTACATACTATAAGGTTAAATTACCTTTTAATATTTATGTCTTTCTTTACCTAATACTTATTATATCCCCCCTTAAGGACTTATTACATTTATTATTAATATAATTATTTCTATTATATATACTATTGTTATATCTGCTGCATTTGTTATTGCTGCTGCTGCTGCATCATGAGCTGCTGCTGATTCCTACGCTGTATCATCCCTTGCTGGAACAGTTTTTGAGCTCGTGAGATGCTGGTTTGCTTAAGCTTCTCATTGATCTCCGCCGGGATCCTGTCTTGAGACCCGTGTTTGAGAATGGCTTGCTGCAACAGTTGATGGTAGATAACCCGCGCATTATGCTGGATCTGAGCCTGGATGGGGTTCATTTCACGCCGTTCTCCCATGTTAGGCAGGGCGGCTTTGACCCTCAGTTTCCTCTTGCGTTTGCCGTGGCAGTCTGACTGGTGCCTTTTTAGGGCCCTGCTAGAACCGAATGGTGGGTATTGACAACCTGGCTCGACACAGGGGAATCTCGGCGTGTGTTCGATTTCGTGAGCGACGCGTTGGTCATTATCTTCAAAGCCTTTTGTGGCGTAGGTACACGAAGGGAAGCGGCATGGATAGGCGTGACCGCTGAAATTGCCACGGAATTGTTCAAGTTCCGATCGTGTCAAGTCTGAGTGCTCCCGGATGCTCATCAGCTGTTGGATGGTTATCTCATAGTTTTCGGAAATGTTGTGAATATGGGTAGGATTCTTCAGCACGCCTGGCTCACAATGTTAGCTTCGCCCCATCTATTGCAGTCAGGTTTACTAACCTCCCAGTTCTGAGTCGCCAGGCAACAGCCGTCGCTCGGTGTGAGCTCTCAGGCCAATAGTAGCATCATACCATAGACTCGGAAGACGTCTAATCTTGTCGAGTTCCTCGACTGTCGGTCCCGAAGCGAAGTCGTCATGACCTGGTCGTGATGTTGCCAATGCATCCGATAACTGTGCAGCTATCTCCTCAAATCGAGGATCCCAATCTTTTATTGGGAGCGAGACCATCTCTTGCAATCCAACGCACCAGAATCTACTAGCATAAGGAATAAAACCCCATACCCCTCGAAGAAGTTGCATATCCCGAGTGCTCTGAGAGAAATGCCTGTTAAAAACGTTGAATGCGGTGCGGAGACATCTTAACGAGGCAAGACCGTTTTCCCAGAGAATCGTTTGTTCCGAAATTCTAACGGATCTTTTGCAGGTCTCGCTTTGAAGATAACTAATTCGGTGGTTAGGGTTCTAACTGTAGAATTCGTGATGATAATACCTACTCTTTGACCGAGCCATGAATGAATGAAAGAGTCGAATTTCTCCTTTCTTCAACAAGTGGTTTACAAGTTTCAAGGATATACGACGGGATAGGTCGTGAACCGATCGGACCATCGGAGTGAAATAACATGGCGGACTGCAGCTCTGCTTTTCGAAGTGGGCGTTTGGCAAACGCGATCCAGCCGAACATTGTTCTCAGTCGGAGAGCGGAGCGGGAGTCGAGATCGGATAGAATGCGGGACAAGATCTTGTCATAGCTATTTTTCAAGCCGTGAGACTCTGCATCAATAAACCACTCTCAAGTAGCGGGAAGTTAAACAGATAGGAGGGTACTCACAATTCTGAGAGTTCCCGTGGAAGGCTGTCGACCGCGTTCTTGAACTCGTCCTCGTTGTAAAAGAAGTTCGCAGCAAGGTAATTCAAGACCAAGCATGCCCATAGAAACATTCCTAATGATCCAGTTGGCTGAATTCATTACCTGAAGAGGGAAAGCAGAATTACCATCAGACTTGACCCCGATCTGGGTTGCTATACCTCGAAGGCCTTCTTCTGAGATCCCAAGCTCCATCAACTTGTTGCGCATGACCTGAAGTCTCATGTCAGCAAATTTCGTAATAGCCACTGTCAGATTAGCTTTCTCCTCCGAAAGAGAGACGCATGGCCTTCTCTTCAGCTTTTCATGGAGTGGCACTGTGTCCCTACTGGATATTAGGACCTTGCAGGGGTCCCCGTTGGCCACCAGGCGATCCATCATTCGAACGAGGCGACGCTGCTTATCAGGGGGGCATTCGTCCAATCCGTCCAACACAATATATACAGGACTCTGATTCTTGTTGCCCCCGGAAAGCACTTCAACCGAAGTCTCGAGAAGTTTCTCAAGGAGAGGGAGGGTAGCCTGTTTGCTCCCGACATACTCTTCATAGATATGGGCCACAAGGTCGCCATCGCCTCGAACGGACTGAAGAAGCAAAGCCTTTATGATTTGGTCGTAGAGTGTCGAGGAACTCTGGGAATATGAGCAGAAGTGTCGGATCACCAGTGGGTTGTTCTGGCTGTCGAGGAACCTCAGTAGTCCATCAGCGATAACGCTCTTTCCAGTCCCGGGGCCTCCCTGGAGCCATAGGAAAGGAGTGTCGGGCGTTGGTCGGAGCCATGCAGCCACTTCTGATTTCTTCAACACCCAGTCGACGGTCCCTGGAGAGTTGACGCTAACACTTGCGAGCGAATCCTGAAGAATGATCTGGTCTGAGTCGTCCAGCCTAAGCCAGGTGATTAAGCCTTGAACCTGCCGCGCTGTTTGTTCTCGCTCTTCCCGGGCGAGCCTTTCTAAGCTTTCAGCTTTCCAGGACTCCAGTTCCTTTCTCATTTCCCGAGCCTCGAGGATGTTGTGGGCGTTGACCTCTTTGTCGATGAGCGCTGCGTGCCTCTTGAGGTCGTCGAGAATGTTATCAAACTTGCGTTCAAATCGGCCCCATGACGTCGCGAAGAGAGTTTTCCAGCCTAGGAATAGGGTAAGCCAAGGATGGTAAAAGATTCACGCAAGGTTTGCTTACAACGACGGGTGACAAATTTGTAGGCTGCTTTATGAAATTGCAGAATGTCGGCGTAAAAGATGGCAAAGGTAGGATAGAGCTGGGGTTTATCCTTGAATGATTGCTCCAAGAGTTGAAATCTCCGAAGCGAGTCGGCAACCTGGGAGTACGCTTTGATGAGCCGCTCAAAAGCGTGGACGTAATCACTCGAGATCTTGACATGGTTAGGGACTTTATCTTCAACAGTCCTACTAGGGAGAGAAGACGAGTACTTACTTTGAGAATAAGTTTTATAGGGGCCCATATCCACGCCAGATACTCGGTCCCATTACACAATACTTCAATGACCTTGGAGTAGTGCTCCAAACCTAGGAAAAGCGGCTCCAGCCTCCGCATATTACGCAGGGACTGTCGTGCTGCCAGCTGCCTCTCAATCTCGATGGCGGCCCTCCTGACATCTCCGATTGTTGTTGATGCGAAGTCGCGAGAGTCGACTGGACAAATTGCGCGTTCCAAGTCTTTGAAGGCTTTCTTGATCGTCTCCCTGCCCGCTGATTGGGCAGCTGATGGGGCCTTCAGCGACATTATGTGTGATGGACGGTAGAAATAGTAGAAGAAGAAATTAGGAACAAGCTGAACATTTGCTGAGAATACGGGTATTAATGATGGGTCTTAGAGAGCCCGGTTCAGGGGGGTTGAATATAACACCTCCCTGGCCAGCACTGACACCAAAATTATATGGGGAGAGCGGTTCAACCCACCTGTCGTTTTGCACCTTTCAAGCCATCTTGTCTCTTTACTCCCTCGGCGGCGGCTGTGTCCTGCAGCCAGATTATTACTGACCTATGATCACAGCCTGAGCGGCATTCTGCCTTGCTGCCTGATGCACTGGTTCTATCCAATAATTAGGCGACACGCCTACTACAAGTAGTTGCGCTTTCAAGACAGGAATCACATCACCTAGCGCCATTACCATGAACCCTCACATCCCAACTGCCAAGGACTCTGAAGTTGTTGAATCGAGCTCTGCAATCATGGATCCTCGGAGGAGGAAGCGACGTCGGCCAGACGATGAAAGCGGATCAGAGGTTGCACCTCTTGAGACGCGGCCATTCCATCATATCCAACAAAGTTCAATTGCGCCCACTGAGGACTGGGCATTGCCCCCAAGGCTCTCGCCGTGGATCGAGTTTTCCTCAGCGGAGATGTCATCACCAGTCGTCACGGATCCTCAATACCGGGTCGAGGCCGACTTTTCCTTAGTTACCCCGATGGAAAACTCGTATGCTCAACATAGTGCAATTCTGATCGACCCTACAACTCTACAGACTTCATCTTGGGGTGCTCCAACAAGCATAAGCGAGAGCACGAGCCCATTTCGACAACAGGCTGAGTTTATTTTACCAGAGACTACTTCTCAATACACTCCGGTCATAGTGGATTGGCAACAGACCAGGCCACAAACTTTCGGGACAATCGAAGGCGTCTCCAGTGAGAGTTACTACGTGGAAGGATCCCTCCTGAAGTCCAATACCGAGATTGACAACACACAGAGATCGACAGGATCCTCCTCAGCAAGTCAGGTCGAGGTCGGGGCTGCAGGGGATCTCGTGTGCTATGGCATGGTATGTGTCACGGATGTGCGTCGTCTAGGTCAAGCGCTGATAACTGGTTGCATAGGTAGTCGGGTTCCATGGAAATTATACCAAGCCTAGTTGGCAGCAAGAACGGGGTGAATTTCCTGTGACCATCGAGTCTAGTCACAAATTCACCGCTGTTTCAAACGCCGAGCTTCATGGCACATTCGCTTCAGAATTCGTCGACATCATGCAAGCACTGCTGGACGTACCTAGTCTGCAATTCCAGGTCACCTGCACCGTCGACGATATTCCTTCTCAGTCTGCCATGACGACGTCACGACTTGGGCCATTGTCAGTGCCGTGCGCACTTTCAGTCATCGTTTATGGGCCCAAGGACATGTGCGAGAATGTAGGGGACTTCTTTCAAGATATCGACATGTACTTGCAAGACCCCAAAGGCTGTAACTTGGATGTCAAGTACTGCAATCCCCATCGTCTCTCATCGCTCAACGTCGATGAGTGTCCGATGACGTCTGACCTTGCTGCAAGTGTTATGCACCTTGGTACGGCTCTCTTTGAGGACGTATCTCGTGAGACTGGCCTTTTGGATATCTTCGACTCAAGCCAAAGCTTGCCTGAAACCCCTCAACCACAAGCAATTCTCCCTTGCCTTAAGAAGTATTCTTCCTGCACCTAGTCAAACCTTCGAGCTGCTGATAATATCGCTAGGCACCAAAAACAGGCACTGACCTTTCTGCTGCAACGAGAAACTGGCTGGAACTTGGATCCTCGATCAGCCGACTTCTGGGACCTAAGACAAACGAGTCAAGCAATATGGTATGACTGACACCAGTCAAAAGCATGAACCTTACTTATTAATCTCACCAATATCCCAGCTTCATCAACAGGATTTCTAAATCATGTCATCCTAATGAACCTCCCGAGTTTCGCGGCGGCATCGTTGCTGATCCCATGGGTCTGGGCAAAACCTTGACCATGATTTCCCTGATAGCAACAGACAAAGCCCAGGTTGTCCGCAACCAAATCTCACCTATGTCCACTTTGAGATCCATGCCATCACTGATCCTTGTCCCGCCACCTCGTGAGTAGTAGTAGTTTTCTCGGCAAAGCAGGAGGATGCTTGAAAATTAACCAACTCTTTCATAGTTCTCGACACTTGGGAGGAGCAGTTATCCCAGTAAGCTTCATATCGGATATGTTGGCCTTTGTATTAGCTGCTGACCAAGACTCAAGGCACGTTAGACGAGGTGGATTAACCTGGCGACGCCACTACGGAAAGGAGAGGCTCAGCGAAACGGACAACTTGACTCAGTGGGATATTATCCTCTCAACGTATCATACTGTAACTGCAGACTGGGGTGGCGGACAAAGAGCCGGGAGCAGCACTATCTTCTCCACTACGTGGAAGCGGATTATCCTGGATGAAGGTATGTGGTGGCAATTCTTTTCAATCCTTCTTCGTCATAACAAGTACCACAATGCTTGGGAATGATCTGCCACATAGACACTAACTCAGCTAGCCCATGTGATCCGGAACACGCAATCCCAAATGTCCAAGGCTGTATGCGCCCTCGATGCTGCGGCGAGGTGGGCGGTCACCGGCACGCCTATCCAGAATCGCATTGGGGACCTTGCAGCTCTCCTAAAGTTCATCCGAGCGCATCCGTACGACGAAGCCAAGCGCTTTGAGTTGGATATTGGACAGATGTGGAAGACCGGGGATATCAAGGAGGCGGCCAGAAGACTCAAGGATCTTTCAAGCGGCTTGATTCTCCGGCGGCCAAAGACAGTCATTGACCTTCCCCCAAGGAAGGATCTGAAATGTCGAGTGGATTTCAGTCCTGCTGAAAGGAAGTTCTACGACAAGTTGAGGCATCAAGCCATTACCAGAATGGAGGAAGCCTTCAGCGACGGGGACGGTGGATCAGCATCAAACTCATATATTACAGTCATCCAGAAGATCAATGCCCTGCGGATGGTATGCAATTTGGGTCTACACTATGACTCTAGACACGACCTAGCAGCCAAGGAAGAGTCCGCCAACGGCTCTAAGGATTGGTCTACTAACGCACAACAGGCTTTTGACTTTCAGCAGGAGATGTACTCGGTTCAATGCTCAAACTGCCAGGCTTCGTGTGACATGATGGCTGCGACCCTCGACACAGAGTCACTGGTCCAGCCATGCTTCGCAAGCTGCCTGTCATTCTTGTGCAGTGATTGCGTCCAGAGATGGAATATACTGAACAAACCTATCACATGTCCGCACGGTTCAACTCACCCCATTGCACCTGTCAACTTGAATTGGACAGCTTTGGATGTGAGCGCCCGGTCGAGTAGTAAGGGTGGTGCTAACGCAGACACCTCAACCCAACTTTCGAGCAAAGTCACGGCTTTAGTTTCGCAACTTGGGAGCCTGCCTGCAGGTGTGAAAAGGTTGGCAAAAGGAAAAGAGGAGTTACGCACCGAATAATGGCTAACGGCATATAGCGTGGTCTTCACAAGCTGGAGAATGACTCTAGATCTTGTCGCCATTGGATTAGATCAAGCGCGCATACGCTACGTGCGGTTTGATGGAAACGTTCCTCAGAAGCAGAGGTCTTCTGTGATCGAAAAGTTCAAGAAAGACCCGTCGGTCACAGTGTTTCTCTTGACCCTTTCCTGTGGTGCAGTTGGGCGAGTTTTTGTCCCTTGTATGAAGGGTCGTAACTAATGTCAACTAACATCTGTCCCTACAGATTGACACTCACCGAAGCATCTCGAGCCTTTCTCATCGAGCCACACTGGTATTTCCACTTCAATCTCTACCCTTTCCAAGCATCCCAAGTCCCTACTCATATATTTTTTGCTTCTACATTTCTATTCCATGGCCCGTTAATAACCCCTGTTATCATTAGGAACCCAACTCTTGAGGAACAGGCGCTGGCAAGAGTTCACAGACTCGGCCAACAGAGGGAAGTCACCACGGTTCGATTTTTCGTGAAGGATACATTTGAAGAGGTGAGTCCGCAGTCATTCCCCCGTCAGCTGTCTTTAGGGAATTGCCAGGAGTTCTGACTATTACTTCAATCACTAGCGAGTTTTGGATGTTCAAAAGTCGAAGAAGAAGTTGGAGGAGGTTTTGTTGGTTCCGAAAGGCGAACGGGGACCAGATGACAGCCTCAGTTGCCTCGAGGTTAGTAAATACGTAGGTGGTTGCGATTTTCTGTGATTAACAATGCTTCTAGGGCCTTCGGTCTCTTGTCTAGGCTTCGTTCCTGACCCATCTCAATCCAGCGCCTATGTAGAACACGATATTGATTGTCTGTGATCTAACCCAAGGGTTACAAGTTCGAAGAGATTGACTGGAACTCAAGTCTTGCCCAAACGTTTACCTATGCCTTGAATAGCTCTAACCTCAATACCCGCGTATTCTTTTTTACGCTGTGTACACAGGGCTTGCCTGCAGACTTAGCAATTGGCATGGGATGGTTACTCTAGAGCACTTAAGCTTTCGGCGATAATATATATGATGTTAAGGTATTTCTAAGTACATTATGTTTTCTAGAGAAGGAGTTATTTCATTGTGTTATGGATGGTTGAGACTTGGGCCGGCCGGAGCCGATTCCTATATACTCTCGAGCCCGTTCGCGACCCCTATTTCAAGCACTCCATCACCTTCCTATATGAAGTCATGCATAAGAAGATGGTATTATGTGGAACTCTCCATTTGTCTATTTGATACCATATCCTCAACTCCACTGCTCTCTCAAAAGTCCCGAGACACCTAGTTGCACTCGTGGTTCTGGTCATCTGAGTACAGATAGTCCTTCTGGATCGTGATTCCAGCGTTGGTCCAAGTCTTGCCACCATCAGCAGTCTCAAAGCCGTCACTAGTGGCACTAGTGAGCGAGAGGGTGTTGCCGTAGTTCGGGTCAGCCGCAGACAGGTGCACGGTGATGTTCTCCCAAGTGTAGCCTTGAAGGGTACCGCAAGACTGCAGATAGCATTCGTTGGCTCCGTAAAACACGGCGGGCTTCATGCCAGCCGCATTGGTCTGTGTCGAGATGACCTTGCCACCGGAGGAGATGGTCTGCTTGACCTCGGAGCCGGCCACGAGCTCAAAGTCGAGCTGGATACCATTTTCAATAGGCAGATAGGGCTGTCCAATTTGACCAGAAGGCGTGTAGGTGCTCGCAGCAACGCACCACTGGTTGTTGTCCGTCTCGCAGCCAGTCGCCCGCTGATCCGGCGCCCAGTTCAGCAGCGGCTGAACGAAACTCTCCTGCGCGACGTCCTTGCCGGTAGGGTCGTCCTGAATGCCGATCCAGAAGGCGAGTTCTTCGTTGCCGCCGGTGGTAGCGTAGCCGCAAGGGACAGACGGCGGAACCAACGAGTATGTAGCCTTGGTGATGGTGACGCCATTCTTGGTAGGTCCGGTGTAGAACATGTTTCCAAACTTGTACTGGCCCTGCCAACCAGCGGCATGAGCACCGCCAGTGGCGGCAGAGAGTAGAAGAGCGGAAGTGACTGAAGAGCGCATGTTGAGTGATTCCTTTTCCAACCTGGGTATAAAGGGAACGATGTACAGAGAATGAAATGAATGTATTTAGTGAGAAACGAAAGATAGTGAATAAAGGTCTTGGCTCGGCAATTCACCTTGGGATCCTTCGGTTTTATTTGCCAGATGTTTCAGAGATGGCCCGGCTATGCGGCTCAGGGGCAGGTTGAAGTTACCAGGATCCAAAAGTGATTGGCCATCATCATTAATCTCTCGTGATTAGGGACGCGTCTGATTAGTGGGTTAATCCACAAAAGCTGTGTCCTAGTATTTTCCCGGTTGCAACTGTTCGTATCGAGTTGAAGGGAGCGAGCTAGAGCCATGCTACAAGGATCAAGACCCTCGTTGATGGGACCAGTTGTTTCAATTTCAAACCGGATTAAGATTGTCCCAAACTTTCAAGCAGTTCATGGCATGATTTGGGATTTGTAGGTTGTCTCATCGCCTCTCCCTATACTCCGAGTTTTTCTAAGACTCAAGATTATAAAATTAAGATCATCGATAAAGCCTTTAGAGTATAATTAATGTATATTATATTTTTATTTACCTATTTTACTCCACACTCTTTTCTGTGGCCCGATCATATTCTCATTACGTTCAGTAAAGGCCCCAGAACAATTTGTGGGAAGCAGAATTTTAGTCCAGTGATGCTCCTTTGTCTAGATCATGGTGGTTTATGGCATCGGATTTTAATGCCGTCATAGACTGATAACTGTGTCTGTTGCTGTTGTGGTTGATGGCCTCTTTAGCGTCGTGATTGATGAGAATAATAATAGAACATTTCTTTGACTACTCAGAACAATGTCATGCTCAAAGAATTAAGGAGACACACCCCTAGCCCAAGATAGAAACCTTGAGCCAAAAGGGAAGATGCTGGTGTTCATTCCTCATACCAGTTCTGTTAGTAGGTTTACTTTTCCGGCGACGACAAAGAAAGGGCTACGGCATTTCCGACAAAGACCATCTGCAACGACCCAACCAGGGCTGCCAGTTCACCGAGTTTAGAGATATCTTATGTAGATAAAAAGCGCACCGCGATTCCCAGTTTCTCTACTAAACCATCGCCATTGAACAAAAAACTCGTGGCAATCACAGCAATTACAGCAAAGACAACAATACAGCACTTCCCAGGACCAAATTACTATGTCAACTCAACAGCTCTCAGAGCCGACTGGGCTCGCCAACCTCCCCTGCGAGATCCACCTGGAGATATTCTCATACCTCTGCCCAATGGGAGGAGCTCATGGCCTTGTCACTGCATGCAAAAGGCTCTACAACAACTTGATCATCGAGTTCTACAAGGAGTCCGGCCCGCAGCTCAACTGGCTTCCTCTTCTCGTCGCCATCAGCCAAGGCAACATCGACATCCTCGATAAGTGCCTAAAGGCTGGGGCGCCGCTCAACCACCGCTGGCCGTATCTGGGCGAATTTGGAAGGGCAAACGATCCTAAATTTTTCCGATGTTGCCAACCCCTTTACTTGGCGACATGGTATGGCCAGGACGATGTCCTGAGATGGCTGGTTGATAGAGGAGCTGTCGCTACGGATGAAGAGAGGCCTCATTTCATCGAGTCCATAACAGCCGACCACCTCGTTTCCGATGTGACGACTGCTGAAGGGAGATGGAAGCCTGTCATGTATCAACAAGAGGCTTGCCAGCAGGAAACTCATTCACCCAAGCCTTCCCCTCATTTCGTCTGGCATAGTTCTGAGCTGAGGCTCACGGATATCTTTTCAAGGCTACTACGCCTCTACAAGACCCAATGCGTGGATCCCTTCTCCAGTTACCGGTACTGGAACAGAGATTATACTCAAAGCGGAAGTCGAATCTACTTGGACAACTGGATAGATTGGATCTGGCGTGACATGCTCCTCTCCGCATCAGACCCGGTTCCCATTCTAGAGTGAGCCGTTGTTATGGGTGAGGACGATAAGGGTAGCCTCTTCAGGGGGGCATGGATGAGACCAGCTTCAGTTACGGAACGTATCCGATTCGAGTTTTCTGCCGACATGTTTGGGCAGAAGTCATTGCTCAACTCTGTCGCACCACTTAGCGATCATCCTTTCCCCAAACGCGTCTCTCTCAGGGCCCCCGAAGTGTTCAACCACCTTCTCAACTCCGATACCAATGCTGACATCATTTTTGGCGCCTATTGCCCCATCCTGAGCTACCTCTTGCGTTTCGAATCGAGTCGTCTAAGCGTCTTTCCGACCTTGGAGCTCTATCCACTGATCACGGACAAAACCAGGGCATTGTTCTGTCTCTCACCGATTGTTGACAGGATTCATGAAATGGTCCCCGATCTGAACGATTGGGAGACCAACGTGACCAAGATGGTGCTTAAGGCGCGCGACTCTGGGGTTCCCCTAACTCATGTGAGAGACATCTTTTGTGATGGTCATAAGTTTGATAGAACATGTGAGCTTCCAGTTTATCAAGTCATTTTGTCAACATTTGGCGCGATTCAGGAGGGAAAGCTTTGACCTCTTCCTGGTGGAATGCCTCCTAGCTTTCCAAGTTGAAACCTGTCATGAGCAATTCAAGCGCACAGCCAACTTATGCCTCCAAACGGACCGCAAGCTGTCTGCTTGTCATTAGCAGGGTTATGATTAGCATACAATGCGAGATATCTATGGCAAAGCCGAGAGCAAGAGGGGTCTTTGGGCGGTGCTAGGTAAACGAGAACCCAGGTGTGGTATATAAGGTGCCCTAGCTGCAAAGCGAGGGACTTGGTCTTTTGCTTGCGACACTAGGATATGTATAAGAAGTATAGAGAGACTTGGAGAAGAGAAGGGAAAGAATTAATAGACTTTTGAACTTATCGTTGATAACGGGTAAGAGGGGCGACTAATAATGTTTGAGGAATGGTAAAGGTAGAAGTTATTTAGTATCTTGCCAGCTACGTTGCATCTACTAACCGCCAACATGGTTTACAACTTGCACCTGGCTTTCTCCATCGCACCATGCTTGTTGTACGAAGCTGGCACATGCAGCCTTTTATGCATCCTCGGAACATATCGGCAGGCAGCCAACTCACGTCTCAGTTCAAAGTTCCTGGTTCATTGACATATTAGTTCCCCGGTATTTGTTTTACCTTTCCAGATACACTCACTTGGCTTGCCCACTGATACCCTTGGGAACAGTACAAAGCATGGTTTGTGGTCTTTGCTCGCGCTATCCCCATGTTGACCTGTCGCCTCTCATGTACATTGCTTCTACCATAGCTCAAAGGTAGACCGCTCACTCATCTTTCCCAGGCTAACACACATTCTCAGAGAACAATCCGAATTGAGGGGGCCTTCTCCCCATCTCGCCGCTTGGATGGCCCGGATCCGCTCCTTCGTGAGCTGCAACTCCGATGTTCTTGGCGCTCTAAAAGACTCGAAATCCAACACTATGACAGTATGTCGGTTCCGCCATCATGTTTATGGGCAGCTTTCAAGCAATGACTTGAGAGATTGGGCCTTTCCCGATCATGCTCGAAAATACTGGAGAGAGTGAAAGCGGGCATGTTGCAAGTTTATCCTTGAGCAATTGCAATCGGCTAGGTGCCTTGCTCTCAGCGGCTCACCTTGGAATATCTAAATATATGAGCACGCAGTCTTTTTTCTCAGTTCTAGAGTAAAGCATACATAGTCATAATATCAGGATTCTTTCCCAGACGATTTCTCAAAGTGCCAAGGCCTACTTGAGCGATATATAATAATTTACTTGGAGGTCTTTCGGGAGCTTCCATATCAACCACACCCATCAGTACATGCACAGTCGACCCGTTCACGCCCCGTTGGAATGAGCTTAACTTGAGAGTCTATTTTTCCCCCTTAGTCCATGTTGTATATTAGTTCCAACTTCATGCCTCTTGTGTCTCGTAGCTAACTCATTGTCACGTAGCTCGCCTTCTTCATGGCCTTTGTTCCAATCAAACACCCCAGAGAGGGCCGTGGCTCGCACATGCAGCTCACATCAACGTGAGAGGGCCGGACTCTGATCAGGGCTGGCCCCTGTATCTTTGATCTGTCGCGGGGATGCATGGCACACAACACGATCCTCTAAGGCCCGAAACTGGCTTGAGCCAAATGGCTCTTGATTCTTTCATGTCTCAGCCAGCCAAGGCATTTTTCGCCCCGACTCCGCCCCGAATGGCTGGCTGTGTGGCTGAGCGGCTGATTGTTGCGGGGGATAAATAGGACCATGTGCTCGCTGGAGTAATTTCTTCCTCCATGCCTTTGGACGACAGCCTGCGGACTCGTTTGATAAAAATCACCTCCCTTTTTATCGTTCCAAGTATCCTCCTCGCGTTGCCAGTCCTCTCATCTTTACTATCTATACTGTAATAGGCCACACTATCCTCTTCTTCTATTATTCCGCGTCTTTTTCTTCTGCCCTATACTTTTAGAGACCACCTGTGGTTAAAGCCTGGGCAGTGGCCATGGCCATGCAGTCAATCGACCTTGACCTCTATCAAATCGCCGTGATCTTGCCCCTCAAAAGGGACTATGAGACAGCTGCCAGATGCCTCGACCAAGTCTTCCTCCGATCCTCTCTTCAGTCCACCGGTGCAGAGTATACCCTCGGTAGAGTAGGGCTTCACCATGTCGTCCTAGTCACCGGGCTCGACAACACCAGTGCCGCAGATTCTGTGGCAGTCGTGTATCCCGATTTGCTTGAAGCATTTTCGTCCATCCGGGTCGGCTTCTTGGTTGGAGTTGATGCCATCGCGCCGTATGATGGATGCGCAAAGGCTGGTGATGTTGTGGTCGGATTACCTCAGAGTCATGAATCTGGAATCGCGCACTGCGACCTTGGCAAGTCTCGGGATCAAAAGCGCCTCTGCATCACTGGCAATTGGGGCAAGCCCCCCGGCTTCGTTCAATCAGCCGTCGACCACACACTGTCATACCGATGCCTTCCTACATGGTATGAATATCTTGACAAACACTCATCCACAATTGCGTGTCCGGATGAATCTTCCTCGGACGACCCGGCTGGGAATCAGAGGGGATTGGAGGAAGTCGCTCCTAGTCTGAATTCCCCACCACGGTTCAACTTGGCAAAGTGGGCGCCAAATGTGATCAAGGGGAGGATTGGGTCCTCAAACCAACTCCTGAGCGGCTCGGAGCTTTTCCACAATCCAGCAGACGACGATGGGGTTCTGTGTTTCGAGACAGCGGCAGCAAAACTCAAAGGACCGCTACCTTTACTTGTCGTTTGCGGCGTTGGTGAGGCCGATACCCCGTCTTTGCCAAGGGAACACGCTATAAATGCCAGCAAGGTTGCCTCTCTGTACACAATGTTCCTCGCACGTCATCTCAACACTCTACAGCTGACCAGGAGGCATCGTCTCGGTAATATATATCACCATCAACCTTTTTGTTTGGAACGCGCTGCCTTTCGCCTTCTTCGCCTTGAGCGGGGTACCTCTCTCCCAATACAATGCAGCATCTTCGAGGCGTATTTGGATCAACCCGATACTCTCATTGACTACGAGGCCTTTTCTTATGCTTGGGGGAACAACGAGAAATCTGAAGCCGTCATTGTTGATAAACGAGTCCTGCCTGTCACCGAGAACCTGCATATGGCGCTTCAGCATCTACGGCAAGAGGACATAGACAGAATACTCTGGGTGGATGCCGTATGCATTGACCAAAGCAACGTCGCAGAGCGCGGTCACCAAGTCACATACATGGGTAGTATCTATGAGAGGGCAAACAATGTCATCGTCTGGCTAGGCTCAGCCAGTGAGGATGCTGGCTTGCTGATATCAGCTCTCAACATGCTCCAGCACCAAACCTCCTCGCAAGCTTTCCGGACAGCAAAACGCACAGATGCTGACTGGAGGTATGTATGGGACAAGCTTCAGGAGAAGCCCTCTCCTAGTCAAAGGGTTCGTCACCTCAACTCTGGACTTCAAGAGTTGACTGGAAAGTCTTGGTTCACCAGGGTGTGGATTTTGCAAGAAGTGGCGAAAGCGAGACGGGCACAAATCCATTGCACCGCAGGAATCGTCGACACAAAACTCTTCGCCCTTGCACCATGGCTTCTAAGAACCCACGTCCCGCCACAGTCTCAAGCCATCCTCGACATCATGCCTGGCCCATCGAGGCAATCATCGTGGTGGAGTAAGGAACGACCACTCCAGGAATTGTTATGGAAATTCCGGGAATGTGAGGCTACTGACCCCAGGGATCGAGTCTATGCTCTACTGGGGATTTCTTCCATTGCGGATGAATCGATCAAGCCTGACTACAGCAAAAGCGAGCGTCAAGTCTTACGGGACGTGTGTGATCACCTCTTCGGCGGCTTGGAAGCGCCCGTCGATCTATCCCTCATCTACAGCATTGCGCAGTTACAGACAGAGCTTGGCATCTTGTCAGTAGCAGTCCTAGAACCAAGGACAGCGAGGTGGATATCGCCTGGTAAGCTTAGACGCTCCTTGAATGGCCGAGGGCATGTCAGATGGGCCGAAGGGATTCGAAAACTCGCTCGAGAGGGCCTGGGAAGATCATCTTTGGCTTTTCTCCTTACGAGGTTGGATGATTCGCCTAATGTTGCTCCCAGACTTCTCCACGAAGGTGTCCCTCTAAGAAAGGATACCTTGGCTACTCTGTTGGATCCTAAACTTGAAACGGACTGGGGGGGCATGGCGAGGACAAGCCTGATTGCAATCCGAGTTGGAAAAGACACTCTGCATCTCCTATTTGAACATCACGGCCCTGGATCTTCAATTTGTCGCTCTATCCTCAATGAGGCAATTCTCGCCGGAGAAGAGACCTTCTCCTTCAGCATCAGCAGTTTCAACCCTGCACCCGAGCGATTGAAAAAGTTCCTCTACAGCTCAATCCCGGATACTGAAACCCTGGAAGAGCTTCCCATCTCAAATGTTGAAACCCTGCCTGAGAAGCTTCTGGCGTCATGTTTTTGACCTGACCCCAGATGTCCGGGCATCTAACGAGCCTCTCTTCAGACAGAAATGAGCAAGCTGTAAAACAGGAGGGCTATTTTGAGACAGGCAACATTCTCTTGGACTCAGATGGCGAGGGAAGCTCATGGATATTGGACCCCTAAATCGGTCGATGATGCAGACTCGCTTGTCATATTTTGTTTTTGGAGTTGTATCAGTGAAGGAGTAGATATAGGGTGATCGAACTAGTCAACGAGAACCTAGCTAGACATGAAGCGCGAACTTGTCGTGTAGCGTTCCGTTTAACGCAAAAAATTACCTGTGAAGTCACATTGTCATCTCCTGGGGTGTACTCTCTACCTATGAGGGGAGAAATAATGAGATAAAAAGGAAAATAAAGCCGCCTGAACGAGTGCCAGGAGTCCTCCCCCGATTCATCATGTACTTGTTATGCTCATCACCCATATTATAAGTTCTTGCCTCATAGATAGTTACCGACAAAGGCCTGGCTCAGAGGGTCAGTATTCTTGAAAAGGACCGCGGGCAGGTCATCGATCTCGGCTTCATCCCGGCTGGCGCTGTGAAAGACGAGAATCTCGAATGCATCTTGAGGTCTGATGTCACGTCCGTTGAGATGCTCGGCTCCAGCAGCTAACTGAACCGTTCCGCATGGCGCGCAGGTGTCCAGCTTTCGAGACATCACCCTCGAAGATGACGATGCGGTATGGACCAGTACTCGGGCACGATTTCTCAAAGTCGACCGCTTTCCCGTATAGGTGCCTCTCTACTATCTGTGAAGGCAGATGTCGACTAACGGTGATACCAGGCTCCGGAGGCGATGAGGAGTCCAGCCTTGTGCTGGTTGGCGACAATAGAAGACCCTCCTACAGAGCCGTTCGAGTTCCTTCAATTGAGGAGATTGCTCGCATGTTCCTCCGCTGTGACAGAGCCTTATGAAAGGGCATGAGCTGCCTAGCCGTCAATCCGTACTCTCCGCCCTGCATCTTGTGGCTGTCCGGGGGAGAGGTCCCGCCGATAGCATGGGCGATTCAGATACCAAAAGTCCGGTTAAAAGTCCTCGCATCATATGAAAACACATTATTTACTGCCATGTCTACTAAATTTCATCCCAATCCTCGCTCGGGATGGGTGCACATGCAACGCGTCGCCAGCGAGAAGCACGCGAACGCCTCAAGGCCGAGCCGGAGACGCGACAATGAGTTCCGAACACGCCACCTCAATCAACACGGTGAAGTCTGGTCTGGCAGGTACACATGATCTTCTTCAATAAATGAATACGGCGTCGCCTCTGACCTATCAGCAATGGAGGGGAGCGATGCCCAACAACCCGTCCAGCCTTAACACGAATCCTGCTGCAGACCTAACCTTGATGATTGCCAACTGAGGGCGAATATCCGCTGTCAAGTTATCAGCATTTGGCGCGTACGTTTAATTTGCAAATAGTGGTCTAAGCATGTGTGCACTTTGACAGGCGAAGCCAAAGAGTTAGGATACATATTGAATAGGTATACGCAAAAGTCCATAAACAGATTTTTCGCCCATTAGGTACTGAGGCGTGTTCTCTCCAGAGGGGAATGGTTTATTGAAGGGCCTGGGTGCATTTACAGGAAGGACCCCCTCGCCTTCATGTGTACTTGCCTCGGTATAACCATCATCCCTCTCATTGTAAGACCTAGGTCGAGGCCCGTAGATGTGGTAAACCATCTTCGTCAACGTTATTTCAGCCATCACAGCCATCATCAGTTTCATCACAGCACCACGGTAGCTACCATTTTTGACTATTCACACTTAAAATCATCACTCAAAATGACCAATGACGGGCGTCACTTGACAGCGATGGGATTGCCAAGCCAAATGCCTCTCCCTGAAGAGCCGTCATTCACCGCAAGCATCTGGGCAGAGGAAATAGTCAACCTGACGATAAACATTCTCCCCCAAACCACCCAGCAGCAGTACGCCGCCCGGAGATCTGCAATGGGCCATGGCCCACAGGGCTGGGGTGCCGATAACTTCCCCATGGACGTAGCCGCAGAGCTGCTCAGTGAACGATTCCATGTTTAGACCTCAGCGGTGAACTTGGCTGATGGAGAATTTCGGGGTATATTGCAATCAATTTTCCCTGTGGTACCAAGTCATTATGGCACTTTATATCCATGGCTAGCCGCCCGCCTTGGAAGATTGCAACTGGAGCTGGCTGATGTTCGCCGTCTTCTTGAACTTACAGAAGACCTCACTTTATCAAACATGATGTAAGGAAGTCAATATTTACGCAAAGAACCATCGACTGACCATTAGCTAGGCAAGTAAAAGGAAGAAATCAGATGCTCACAGACCTCCCATGCGTATCAGTCTATACAGAGTCGTCGCCGCCATGAACGGTACGCTCGCCGAGCCACATGAGACACGGATGGGGAAGTTATCAGCTAATGGGCGGAAATTTTGTTTACCGACGAGGTACATATACCTATTCAATACCTATTCAATATGCAGCCTAACTCTTTGGCTTCGCCTGTCAAAGTGCACACATGCTTAGACCACCATTTACAAATTAAACGTACGCGCCAAGTCATCTCTCGTCCCTCAACCAGGCGCATAAAACTTAGTCGTTCGTTCAACTCTCCCCTTCACAATCTCCGGGTCCTCCCCTCCGAGCACGGCAGCCTCTCCCCAAGCCTCGCTGCACTTGGCCAAGTAGGTCTTTGTCTCGTCCTGAACAAACCACTCCGGTCCGACCTTGACGCCCTTGAGATGATACGCCAGTCCAGCAAACGACATCTCCCAACCGACACCTCCTGCTCCAGCGCCATACTCTTCCCAATGCTTGTTGACGGGCGCTGTGTGCGATAGCTTGAGGCGAGACTGGGCTTCGTTGACTTCACTGATCCAGACCTCGACCCAGCTGGTGCTGCCACCAAACTCCCAAGAGACACGAAATTTGGAGGGCGGGTCACACTTCTCGATGGTTCCGCTAGCGTTGTTCTCGACCTGGAAGCGACCGTTGACAGAGAGGTCGCCCGATACGGGAGAGAAGAACTGCTTGATCTTGTCTGGCTTCGTGCAGGTTTCCCACAGAGTCGGCACATCGATGTCGAAGGATTGGCTGATGGTGATGATGCGACCTTCGTCTCCAGATTCGAGAGTGTTCTGTTCGACGGTTCTCGAGACAGCTGCTAATAGCTGATTGAGGTCCATGGTGATGTTGATGTTTGTTTTGAAGCGATTCACGGTGATTCACGATGGTGATGTTTTTGAAGGAGGCATGATGCGGGGCAGCGTGAAGAATAGTGAACACACTTCTTATACGACTAGGCAAAGTGGCTGAAACACCCTAAACATCATTACCAAGTATAAGTGATGCATAAAACACCTCGAAAGAAAACACGCTTCAATTCTAACAAAACAAATCTATGTATCTAGGTCTAGTAGTCTATACCCTCAAACGCTCAATGCAACCCGCTCTCCCCAGTCTCAGCCATGTGCTTCTGACACTTGAGCATAATGTTGAGCTGATCGCTCACATCCTGGAGCCGGCCCAGGACCTTTTGGTTGCCATCCGTAAAACTGAGGATCGAGTACGGAACACCCGTGTCGTCGCAGAACTCGCGGATCATGAACTGCACCTTGCGGAGGTTGTGTCGAGGCACGCGGGGGAAAAGATGGTGGACGGCTTGGAATTGGAGACCGCCGTGGATGAAGTCGAGCCAGGCTGGGCAATCGACGTCCATGGTTGTTCGGAGTTGGCGCTGGGCGAATGATTCACTCTCGCCAAGGTCGATTGTCGACATTCCCCAGTGAGATAGGGTGATTTGCACATGCAGAGGCATGGTAACGATGTGCGAGACGAGAACAAAGATGACGCGGGTAGTCCAGTCAGGAAGTGCACGCCAGAGGAGACAGTATCCGAACAAGAACCAGTAGCACGCCATGAAAGTGATCTCGGTAGGTCGAATCCACCAGGCCCTGCTCTTGCCGAGGGAAGATGACTTTTCCGACAGGACGTGCAGCCACGAGAGGAGGTACAGGTTGAAGCGGGCGATGCCCATGATGGGATAATAAGTGAAACGTTGGTAGGGAACGAGAAAGTCGGCAGCGGCATCCCAGACAAAGGTAAAGTTGTAGTAAGTCGAGCGAAGAGACTTGAAGAAAGATGGGCAAGTAGCAAAAAGAGGGACGTTTTGGATATCGGGATCGTGTTCCTGTCCATGTCAGTATACGTTGAGCTTCAATGGTGTTGATGTTGACTTACAGGCTGGTTGGTGACAAGGTGGTGAACATTGTGACTGCTCTTCCACCATCCGATAGAAAGACCACAGCAGAAATCGGCAATAAACATGCCAATAAGAGTGTCCGTCACAAAGTTGGAAGTAATAGCCAGATGGCCAGCGTCGTGGGCAGTAAACATGATTTGGTGCTGCAACAGTCAGTAAGCCAGACCACACAGGTCAAGACAGCGACCACATACCCAGAACAAGCCAAGAAACACGGCCGACGTGATGTACCATTGGTGATAAAACGTCACGGCAAACAGTGCGAACAAGGTCGTGTACCGACACATCTCCTTGCCGTACTCAATGTACGGGCAGTTGTAGAGCCCCTCATCGTGGATCCTCTGGTGAAGGCGCTGATACTTGCGAGCGATATCCCTCTGAACCTCAGGGTTAACAGAAGGATACGTAGCAGAATCCCGCTCAATCTCGCGGGAAATAGCAGCATTGGCCACCCTCAGTGTAGCAGAGTGCTTAATAGCCTTGGCCGAAGGCTTCCGGGCCATCCGGTGGTGAAGCCCACAGTCCTTGTGCACAGCATCGTCACCACAGCTGCAAATCGACGACGCAGAGCTCACGCTGTCGTCCACACTCTCGTCCGTATCCGAAGCACCGCTGCATGACGCAACGCTCGAGTCTGACAGCAGCTGGTCTGCCTCTCTGCGAAAGATGCCGCCTCTTATTGGTGGTGTGCGGTTGACCCAAGACCCTTGCTTCCGGCCGATCCGATAGGGCCTCATGGACCTTAGAGTCGCTTCCGAGTGATAACTATTCCGGAAATCGTTAGGAATCTTAGAATAGAATGTCTCCCCGCATAGGGAAATAAAAATAACGTGTTTTGTCCCAGGTTTTCGGAAACGATTGCAACAGTCCAATCAGGTGTTGTCCGTTTCAACCTTAACCTTCAGCCTCACAACACCGGGTTTATTACAACGTACGCTTTGATCTCGTCCGTGGCATCTCTCCCCACCATGTGAAGAATAGCCAGTCTTCCTCCGGGGTGTTTGTCCATCCAGCCGTCAAGCTTCAAGACCATATCCTCGTATATGACAATAGTGTGTCCGTCGGCGATCATGCCCTCGACCTTCCGGGCGGTCAAGATCTGGTCGCGACCCATTTTTGCTGACTATATCGTCGCAGTTCGACTCGTGTTTCGCAGGTAATATTCGACCGAAGGAATGAATTCGATTGTAATGTAATTCGGAAAAAAGGTCGATGTCGAAAAGAAAGGGGACAAAGGAGTGTCTTGTCTAGGTCGCACAAGCTGAGCACAGATCGGGACAGAGCTCACCAGAACCACGACACCAAGAAGTAGCTGGCCCTCCCACGATATGTATTCCTCTTTCTCTGAGCCATTTGCCCCCGTCCAGGGGTGACTTAGTGTGCCATGGCTCAAGAACGGCGCAGCTCGCGACCAAGTCGAACCCCCAAGCCAATCGACTCTACGCCTCGAACGATGGCGCGTCACGTCTCGACTTTGCCCACCGCCGGGGGGTAAATCTCTTTCAGGGAGATGAGCATCGTCGTGTCCCTCCCGTCCTGCCCCTTTCCCGAAGGAGAAGGAGCATGAGGGCGTACAGCTAGCAAAAAAGACCGACGGACCCTCGTTTAGAGACAGGCTGGGGCAAAGCAGGCTACGCCCAGACCACACTCAATTGGTAGAGGGACAGCAGAGAATTGGCTCCACGTGGAGAAGGCAGACAGGACCCTGAAACGAGACGGCGGGTGGATTGCCTCCAGCAGGTCTAGACCGGCAGTGGCTTGTGGATGGGCTGCGAGTCTATCGACGAGACGGAGAGCTAGGGCTAGCCATCCGAGGCGCGTCGTTGGCTAACAGTAGCAGCCAAGACTGTCCCCAGACGGCGCAGTGGAAGGGGGGTTTCTAGAAGGAGAGCTTAAAGCGACATGACTCTGTGTGTGTGTGTCCTCTCGCCCTCTGTCTGTCATTGTGTCTTTTCTCAGTGTTCATGGGCGATTCAGCTGTGGATCAGAGTCTAGTCTCACTAAGCGGCGAAGCTCACTCGCCAACCCGAAGCTGACGACGGCCCTGCATACGCGTACGTGCATTATCCGTGTATAATAAGCTTCCCCGTAGGGGAGGGAGTGAATGCGAGATGCGAGATTTGCGAGAAGAGTACGAAAATCCGTCGGACAAGAACGAAACTGCGCCCCCTGGGGACGACGCACCAACGGAACGGAGCCAACCCCCTTGCTCGGAGCTTCAAGTCTAGTCCCCCGGGGTTCTCTTAGCGCGGTGCGCGTACCCCAGTGGTCACCGAGCTTGCTAGATTGGCCTTGTCAAACAGTGTTGTACGCGTGTTCCAGATTTTCCAGAATAGGGGGTGCGGGTACGGTCCCCAACAGATCTCAACTGAATCTCGGCGGTTACATGACTTGCGCAGAGCCGAAATGTCTAACAGGTTACGTACATAGGGGTTCTAAATCTAGATACCTATGAGCCCAGCTAACTGGTCAGGTCGCCAGTCGAACCATGCTGCCGCGCCATTCCATCAAATCTCTTGGTACCTGCGCCGTGCCTCTCTGTGGTCTTGGCCGTCCGTGTCTAGCACAAAAGCTAAGCTTTCTAGGGCGCATGCTCCAATGTGACATGCGCGCATTTTGATCAATCTGAGTGGTGCCATTCCCATCCCATGGCGTTTATTCCCTCGCCATCATTTCTTCTTTGAGAGGAGGAAACAGGAAATGGATGGACGCCACCAGAGATTGCCTTTTTCCACTGAAGATTTCCTTGTTTCTGAAGGGTGTGGTGCCATGCGTCATAGCGCCCCCCACGCCAATTACCTTATGTCAACCCTTGTCGGCGAGTCAAGATTGCGACGGCTTCTTACTTGTGTAGACCGAGGCTCAATATCGGGTAGTGGCATGGGATATTCCGTGTTTGTCTTGTGTCATTTGGTCCAGTGTGTCTCAATTTATTCAATTTACCTCATTTGTACGAATGAAGCTATTCATTGACGACAAAGTCATTATCGAATGCAACATGGCGTCCAATTATTGCGTGCTCTGAATACCATCAACCCCGCCACTGTCTGTCTAACGAAATCCATCAATAAACTCACATCTACACACATCCCGTGAAATGCCTCATCGCGACTTCACCTCGCTCCCAATCCTCGACCTCTCCCTAAGCGAAAATGCCCTCCTGACAAGCCTCCGCGTCGCCCTGACCGACGTCGGCTTCCTCTACGTGTCCAACCACGGAGTGCCCCAATCCGTCATTGACAATCTCGTACACGTCCTTCCCAAACTGTTTGCCCTCCCGGAGCACGCTAAACGAGAAATCGCACTTGAGAATTCGCCTCATTTCCTCGGTTACAGCGCCGCTGGGACCGAGACGACGGCCGGCAGATGCGATCAGCGGGAGCAGGTTGAGCTGGCTACTGAGCTCACCAGAGCTCCAGATGGTTCGCCTTTGTACGACGGATTGCGTGGTCCGAACCAAGTTGGTCGCGTCAATTGTATCCAATGGTTCAAGCACTGATTGAATAGTGGCCGTCCGATTTGCCAGAGCTGCGACCAGTGGTAGAGCGCTACATTGAGGAATTGACCAAGCTAGGCGAGAGGTTCTTGCGGCTAGTCGCAAAAGCCCTTGACCTCCCAGATGAGATATTCTTCTCCTATCTCTCAGATCAACATCGCCTCAAACTTGTCCACTATCCAGCCTCCAACGGACAAAACACCCAAGGCGTCGGTCCCCACAAGGACTCATCTGGATGGTGGACATTCCTCCTCCAAGCATCACCAGAAGTCAAAGGCCTGCAAGTCCTCAACAAAGCCGGCGACTGGATCGAAGCGCCCGCAATCCCAGGAACATTCGTAGTAAACATCGGCCAAGCATTTGAAGTCGTAACAAACGGCGTCTGCAAAGCGACAACGCACCGCGTCCTCTCAAGTTCCAGCGAGCGTTTCAGCGTGCCCTTTTTCCAAGGCGTGCGACGCAGTCTCACGAGAGACGAGGCGTTGAACTCGCTGGCGGAGCATTTCTCGAAGTTTGGAGCTGGTGATGAGTCGGGAGAGGGTCGGTCGATTGACGCGCCGTTTGTCACGGGCAAGTATGATACCTGGGGCGAGACGCAGCTGAGGACCAAGATACGAAGCCATCGTGAGAATGGGCGCAAGTTTTATGCCGAGGTTTACGACAAGTATGTTACTGACTCGTAGTGGTATCTTCAATTGTCTTGAACACGTCTTGCTGTCGCGTTATTCGCATTCGACACGTTGGTTGAACAAGTTCATCTCAGGGTGATTTAACAATCGCCATTGAATGCTCTAGCAGATGCTCAAATACCTTGAGGATAGTCATCAAATGTCTTGAGGATGATCATTAAATGTCTGGAGGATGATACTGTCGTCATCCATCCAGTGGCAGCGTCCATGTCAGCCTCCGCAGACAACAAAATGTGGCCGAAAACTGTCCGCCCAAGTATAAATGCTCCGAAACAAGACCACGCGTTCAAGTTCGCTCAAGCATCATCTTGAACCTCAGCATCCAAATATGGCTCTCGAATTACCCCGACGCGAATCATTCGCCGCTCGCAGCGGCAATTCCTACTCTTACGTCCACATCCAGCCGAAATCTCGAGACACCACGCTCCTCTTACTCCATGGCTTCCCATCCACTCTCAATGACTGGATTCATCAGATTCGCCATTTCTCATCAGAAGGATACGGAATCTTGGCTCCCGACTTGCTTGGATACGGCTCCAGCAGCAAGCCCACCGATGTCCATCAATACCGTCTTCAAGCGATGGGAGACGAGCTGATTGAGCTGCTCGACCACCTGAACCTGCAAAAAGTGGTCGGCATCGGCCATGACTTTGGCGCCACGCTCCTATCACGCATAGCAGCATATCATCCAGAACGCTGGACATCTCTCGTCTTTCTCGCCGTTGGACCTCCCAAGCTGGGGACGCCGTTTGACGTCGACATGATCAACAAGATGACCAAGGAATTCCTAGGGTTTGAGATGCTTGGGTATATCCCATGGATAGCCGACCCGACAGCGCCTGCAACCTTGGAAAAGCATGCCGAAGCCGCAATGACCCTCATCTTCTGTCGCGACCGACAGACATGGGACGAGTGGTTCCATCCTCTTGGCAAGATGAAGCAATTCGTCACCGAAGACTGCAGGCTGCCCGTCGGACCATGGTACACCAAGGAGCTCCAAAAAGAGCATCTCAAAGCCTTTGGCGTTGAGGATGGATACAAGGGCGCATCGAGGTGGTATCGCATGTGGATGGACAATCTCTTCGCAGCAGACGAGAAGGGCTTTGAAGACTTCCAAATCTCCCAGCCTGCGCTCTTTGTAGTTCCTCAAGAGCCCGAGCAATCCATGGTTCAACAGCAGCAGATGCTCGCATCATGGGTTCCCAATCTTCAGACTGTCAAGTTGGATGCTGGACATTGGATACACCTCGAACGACCAGACGAGACCAACGCAGCCATCCAACAATTCCTGGAGGCAGAATAGACTACTCAGCTCGTAACCAATCGAAAGTATCCAACAGATCAAAGTTGAAGTCGAGCTGCATTGGAAACTCCCAATCAAGCGTCTCCAAAGCTCCTCCACCCGCGATGGGAGCATTCAGATTATGATCCAGAACACCCTGGATGACAGCCTTGCAGTCGGCGCAGAGATCAGCGTTGGGAGCCGGAGGTCGGACCCAGTCGAGGAACCCGATGAGAAGGCTGAGTTTCTGTATTATCGCTGACCGGCTCAATTTGGGACAATCTGGATGTGTGCCATGGAATGTCGGGCGGAGGAGCTCGAGGCAGAGGATGCCTCCTCCGGGGGCAGCGTAGGCCATTAACTATACAGTCAGCTTAGTCCAATGAAGCAAGTACAAGACCTACCAGCCATTCAAAGTCCCTTCTAACTCCCGCAAACCGATCCTGATGCGTCCAAAACACAAGCGTAAGCGTCACCATCTCGAAGCTGATGACAAGCAACCGGCTATCATCCACACGTCCAAGGCGCAGCAGCAATCGTTCCGCAAAGAAGAGATTCTGAAGGTGCTCCAGCCTAACGAGAATCCTCGCGTAGATGATCTCTATATCGGCATCAGGATCACTCAAGTCCTCGGTGCGGTAGATGAGGGATTGGGGGAACTGGTCTACAGTTCGTTCAGCTCGGGCTTTCACCTCACTATTCTTGTCAGCAAATTCATAGCAACCAACGTTGGTAAACTCACAGAAGACTGTCGATAGACACCTTTGAGCTATTCTCAAGTGCAATCTCCAGCATCTCATCCTTGATAACGGCAATCTGCACGCGAGCCCGTGTGAGAGTAGCAGAGTGCAACTCGCCATTCCTATTCCACCCATGCTCATCCAATGCCTGCACCGCACGCGTCAAAGTTTCCTGATCGGCCAGCAACTCGCCGTCGCTTATATCCAGGGGGAGAGGAGTCGAAAAGTAGCGACGGCCGAGGAGGGGTGGACGTCCTGTGAATGACACCATGACCTTGTCGATTGTAAAGATGCGGGCAGCTATTCGGCGTTTATTCTCTGTGCTCAGCGTCGGAACGTAATTCGGGTTGTCAAATGCTGCGTGCAGTCCCAGGAAAGTCATCAGAGAGACGGTATCTGCGTGATATCGCCAACACAGCAGACCTATCGAGGTCAGCATCATCCTACTCAACGTAAAGTAAACATACCTGCATCTCCTGTGATCAGAGACTCGATCGTTGCTCTCCGATAACAAAGATAAAGCAAAACATCATTACCCGTAGTAAAATTCCTCGTAAGTTCGATGCAATACCCCAAACACGAAACAATATTCTGCGGGTTCGACCCGGGAGACCCATCCCAGTACGTCCAGATCAACCCGAGTGATTCCCAGCGAATATTCGAACCCGAGAACTGATCCATCCACTCCGCACTGCCAATGTGCTCATCGTGGACAGGCCGGGCCGTGTTGTTGCAGATTGCGAGGCCCATCTCTTCGAGCCGTAGGTCATCCCGGCTACTGAGATGCTCGCCCCAGCACTCGTGGAGTGCCTCGATGGTCCTCTTCACACAAGTGATGATCCAGTCATCAGCCCGACAATGCAGCCGATGGGCCAAGACATCATCGTTCGGCTTCGGGAGGTTTCTGAGAACAATGAGACACATCTCCTTCAAAGGAAACGGCATCTCAATCAAACAAGCCCTCACCCTCGGCCCTCTCCTAACCCCAGCCTCAACCTCAACAGGCGGTCCATGGACAAGACTCAGACTATTGCGCGTCTCCTCAAACACGGCATTGTGACTGGTGAAGCCGAGATACCCAGGCGCAGACGGCGACGGTGTTGTAGAGGAGCTCGAGGGAGGTCGGAGTCGCTGTCTCTTGGCTGTCCTTGGCTCGGTGACGGTGTAGACGCATGTTTCTTTCCTCTTCCTGCACCGCGAGCAGGTGGGCTGATCGTGATCGCACGCAACTTTGCGTGCGCGACAAGGGTCGCAGGCTTGAGGGCGCCCATTAAGACGACGAAGCAATGGCGTATCCTCCATTTCAAGCCGAAGTGTTGATGATAAATCTCGGTCTCGGCTTGACTTCTCTCGGTATGAACACCTCTCGGCTTGACAAAAACTCGGCTTCGGCTTCGGCTTGGACTCTATTCGGCTTCGGTTAGCCCCAGAGCGCAGTCGATAACCCCACTTGGTAGCTCGGCTTACAGGGGTTCGCAGCACCCATTAACCTCTGTGAGCCTCGCCGAAGGCCAGGGTGCGTCACACCGGGCACCGTTAGTTTCTGCAGTCGCTGCCGAGCTGACAAGATGTGATGGGATGGGATCATGAGAAGGGCGCACACGTCGTGGAGTGAGTGAGTCAATGGGGCTCTGCAGGATTACAAATGTGAGGTAGGGCTGAAAGTACAAATAGACGTGGATGCCTCGCCAGATGCCAGAGATTTGAGTCCAAGACATCAATACAATACAGTTCAGTACACTCTACAGAGTACAAGCATCACATACACACATTCACCATGTCGCATCAACTCTCCTCCGAGTCTTACACCACGGCCAACGTCTCCGAGACAACACTCGTTGACACGTCCAAGCCCACAACAAGTACCAAGCCAAGTCAGTCCCCATCGTATCCTCATCTTATCACGTCTCTAACACCCAAAAGACCTCGAGAAGCCAGCCCCAAAGCGAAGTCTTAAGGAAAAGCTCAAGATGAAGCTCGAAGGATCCGTAGATCCCACAAAGAAGCCCGCCGATCCATACAAGTCATGGGAGGCTCGGGCAGGTCAGTAATCACTAAACAAACTCATGTGGACCAGAAAGCTAATTCTATCCAGTAGCACTCCTATGAAGGATTAATAAGTGTGGTGGAAGCGTGAATTTTTAGGAATGGTTGGACATTTTTTGGCTTACGCGTTTATACCGAGTTTCGGAGCAAATACCCCTAGTAATTGAACTTGCAAGTTTGAACTTGATTGGCAATGGATGATCCCTGTGAATGGATGCTTACGACGGGATAGACGTCAGCCTTACGAGCTTGCGATGGATGGTAAAGAGGCTCTGTATTCGTCGATCAAGACGTTGTAAGCGGGCATTCATTCACACCGTGAACTGATTTGTGAGCACTGCGCCATCAAGCTTTGCCTAGGTAGATCCTTAGCCCCTCCCGTATTGCAACACCTTGACCTCAAGTTTAATACTATTTTAGCTCTTACGATAGATAGAGCGATCCTTTCCTTCGCTTAGTATCATGCCGATGCCGGGCTGGACGGTGCATCACTAACTCGGGCAAGCAATCATGAGGCTCGGGGTACTCGGTGCTCGGTGCGCTCGGTATACATGGCAGGTTGCAGTGGCATGATAGCAGGAAAATGAATTGAGGAACACGTCAAGAAAGAGCCTGTTGACTAATATATACTACTTCAGGATATTGCAGTGGACCATGGTTGCTGTTCACTTATAACCATCTTCGCCGTTGACTCAATGTGAGACTACAGGGTAGGCCTAACTACCAAAGCAACACAGCATCTTGACCACTTCTCAATCACATGAAGCGTCCAATAAATAGCATTGATTCATAAGACATGTATTGTTATAATTAACATATTATGCAATTTGAGTAAAACTTCAACCAAACTTTTGTTATCCCGTCATAATAGCCTCGCCTCCACCCTCACAACTTCAACACAACCTTTCCCCTCTTATCCATCCTCCCACTCGCCCTCTCATACGCCTCCCTCGCCTCAGCAAGAGTAAAAGTCTCTGCCAAAAAAGGTCGCACATACCCCATTTCCAACGCCTTTGCAAGTTTGCTCAGCTGCTGCCCAGAAGGCTCGACGATGAAAAATACAGCCTTGACGTGCTCCTTTCCAGCCGGTGGCGTCTTGGCAAAATTGAAGCTGCTCGAGTCCACCGAGATGAGACTCCCAGCGTCTGTGACAAGGTCCCAAGCTTGAGCTAGTGGTTTCCCGCCGACGGTGTCAATGACAATGTCAAAGGAGCGCTTGACGATGCTCAATTCGTCATACTCGACAACTTCGTGGGCTCCCAGCGATCGAAGAAACTCGTCGTTTCGCTCCGTAGAACTCGACGCGGCGACGACTTGTAGGCCAGCATAGACGGCAAGCTGCACAATGTACGAGCCAACTGCGCCCGACGATCCCGTCACGAGTAGAGTCCGACCAGTTGGTATCTTTGCAGCCGCGTCAAAGTCTGGCTCCGGCACGCCCGCTTGGACAAACAAAGCCTGCCACGCCGTCAAGGCACTAAGAGGAACCGTGACGCTCTCAGCCCAAGACAAGTTCTTCGGCTTCAAAGCCAACTCATCCCCTTCCGCCATCGCATACTCAGCCCAAGTCGAACCTCTTTTGGTGCTAACCATAGCATACACCTCATCTCCAGGCTTAAACCTCACCCCTTCATAAACCTTCTCGACAACACCGGAGAAATCGTACCCGGGAATCCGAAGCTCATGATGGTATGACTCAGGCCAAGTCAACTCGTCGCGAGTCACGGTCGTAGCATGGACGCGAACGAGGACCTGCCCAGGCTTCAAATCGGGAACGGGAACATCTCGTTCAAGCACCAGCGCAGAAGAAGGCGCCGGGTTGCTCGCAGAGTAGGGCTCTTGACCCTTAGAAGACTGGATCCTCACGGCTCGCATGATGACGTTTTGTTTTGCATCTGATAAGATGATCTCTCGTGAGCGATTTTCCCGGCCCCCATCTTTTTACTAACAACCATCCAATCGACTCTCTCAAACAGCGTCTGTGTAACAAAGTTCAAGCCCTTTTTAAGGGTCCCACGAGTTCGAGTCCGGTCCCGGCATTTACCATCCACAAAATCCTCCGTAGACCCCCACACCCGGTGAACTTGGATCTTGGTGTGTGGAGTCGTGGCATCCCACGGCCTCGGTCACGGCTTGCTTTTTTGGTGGGCTTGGCAGTCGGAGATGAGGACAAGACACGGGAATAGAGGTGATTATTGAAGGTGATTATTGAAGTTGGCACTCGAGATATACTCTTGATCAAGGCCAGCCTGGTAAACACCAACGCAGGTTATCTCACCACCAACGTCTCTATCAGTCCCTACAGCTCAGTATCCTCGGCGTCGCGCCTCACTGCCCTTTTCGACCTTCTCCCTCGGTAGCTCCCCGCGCGAAGCCTCCACACCACCACGGCCGCCACAACAATGATAGGCACGTGTGATGGCTCTACCCACCCTTGAGGGGCTCTCCTGCATGGCGCAAACCAATCCGGGCCGCTGCCGGAGAGGCCAAACAGCAAACATACGATCCCGAGTACAAGTAGCTGAAGCTCTGCTCTCACTCAAGCTGCCGTAACCTTACCTCCTGTAGCAGCACCTTCACCATGGCGTCCCTCTTCATCAATGGCAGCATCCTAACCAGGTCTGAGGCCGGCCTCGCCGACCAGCCGACGTTTGCCGAGAGCATGTTTGTAAAAGACGGCATCATCCAAGCCATCGGCACAAAAGAGGAGCTGTCAGCCAAGTTCAGCGGCCCTGACGTGGCAGTCCAGGACCTCGCGGGGAGGACCATCCTCCCAGGCTTCATCGACGGTCACATGCACCTGCTGCTGCTAGGCCAGTCTCTGCGCAAGGTCGGACTCGAGCACTGCAAGAACCTCGACGACATCCTCAACACTTTGCGAGACTATGCCAAGTCAAACCCGGATGTGCCAAGGATCATGGCCAAGGGGTGGATGCACTCCATGACCCCCGACGGCGTCACGGCCAAGCTGCTCGATGAGATTGACTCGCGGCCTATTTACGTCGACACAAAGGACATGCACTCGACGTGGTGCAACTCGGCGGGTTTGGAAGAGATGAAGGTGGCCGACATGGCGGACCCCCCAGGTGGCATCATCGAGAGAGACGAGCAGGGTAGGCCATCAGGAGTCCTGAGTGAAGGCTCAGTGCTATCCATCGTATGGCCTCACCAGGCTTCAGTGGCCACAAATGAGGACCGCATCGAGTGCATGCTCGCAGCTTTTGAAGCCTACAACTCCTCTGGATACACAGGCCTCATCGAGATGGCCATGGACGAGGCAGCCTGGGAATCTCTCACCGAGCTCAAGACCCGTCACCCAGAAGTCTCGATGCGTATCACGGCCTACTGGATCATCAAGCCCGCCGACACAGCAGAGGAACGAGCCCGCCAAGTCGACCGAGCCATCGAGCTAGCGGCCAAGTACAACAAGGAGAAGTCTCCAGACCTGCGCATCGCGGGTATCAAAGTCATCTGCGACGGCATCATCGACGCCTGCACATCCTTCCTCTCAGAGCCGTACGCCACGGCCCCATCACCGCCTCCCATCTGGACCCGTGAGGACCTTGAGCCTGTGGTGAAGAAGGCCGCAGAGGCAGGTCTCCAGATCGCGCTGCACGCCATCGGAGACGCAGCCATCACCATGGCGGTAGACATGCTCGAAAAGTACGGCAAGGCTGGTGGCAGACACAGGATCGAGCATCTCGAGGTGGCATCCCCTGAAGACGCAAAGCGTCTCGGCAAGCTGGGCCTCACAGCGTCCATCCAGCCCGTCCACGCCGACCCGGCCATCCTCCGCGCCTGGCCTCGTCTCATCGGAGACCGCTGCAAGCGAGCCTTTGCGTACCGCGAGTTCGCAGACTCTGGAGCTCTCCTAGCCCTGGGCAGCGACAGCCCAACAGCACCTTGGAACCCTCTTCACAACATCTACGTCGCCACAACCCGTCGATCGGCGAGGGAGCCTGAGTGCGAGGAGGTAGTCAACGAGAACTTCCGTCTAGGAGTCTGCGAGGCGGTGGTGGCTGGTTCAGCGGGAGCGGCAAAGAGTGTGTTCCAGGATGATCGTGTAGGAAGTCTCGAGGTTGGTAAGATCGCCGACATTATCGTGGTGGACATGCAGTGGGAGGCAACTCAGCTGCTCAAGGCCGAGGTCAAGGAGACTTGGTTCGGAGGAAAGAAGGTCTGGAGTTCGAGAGTATAGACGAGTTGTCAGTGTTGTTGTGCGTATAGAGTTGAGTTGAAGCGAGGTGTTTGGCTGGGGGTTGGTGAAGATTAGCAATATCCCTAAATTCAAGGGGGAATACAAAACTATCCCAAACGATGCCCGTCTGTATCCCAAGTGATTCCCGTGTCTATCCATCTCAAGCCGCGTTATGCCATCTTGATCAAGCATCATCAGCCTCTTCCATCACCATCATCAACTTTCGGATCTACCTCAACATCCGATCAGCTGCCAAGAAACGCCAACCTCAGCATCATCTGATACAGAGATAGCCTATTCAGAGGCATCATTTGCCAGACCATCTTCTAGTTCGACCTTTATCACCGTTCTAGATACGTCTTATTCCCATCTCCATATCTCATCTTCGCACCTTGATCTGGAGTCCGGGACTTAGCAGTATGCCGGAGCCAAGCCCACCCCCCTGCTCCTTGACGAACTCCCAAGATACGACGGTACTTACCCCCCCGCTATCTCTCACCCCCTCGTCTTATCCCCAAGTTAGCGGTATTTCTTCAACTCCACTACCCGGCTGCTATCAGTGGACCTCTCATCCATGCCTTTCCCCGGATTAAGCTTCGTTTCTGGGGTTTGAACTCGTCCCCCCTCATCATGGGTTCCGTTGAGCACAAAAAGGGCGGCTCCTCGCCGTCCTTTGCCATTGACAAGACAGGCAACTCCTCCTCTTCAGACACATCAACCTCTTGACCAGACAACTTCAGCCATGGCCGACACAAAGATGCAAGACATCGAGGTCGACAAGAAACCCGCCATCATCGAAAACGATGACGTCGAGGCAGATCTCAAAGCCGGCACCATCTCAGATCTTGATGAAGCAGAGATCTTCCTCAGAGACCATGGAATCGCCCACTCGCGCCTCCATGAGCTCATGTCGGATGAGAACGCCCTCAAGAAGCTCCGCCGAAAGGTCGACTGGACTCTGATGCCTCTCCTCTGCGGCACCTACCTCCTCCAGTACATCGACAAGCAGGCTCTTGGCTACTCTGCCGTCTTTGACCTTTTCACGTCTACCGGCATGACCAGTGATCAGTACAGCTGGATGGCTTCCATCTTCTACTTAGCATACCTCGTCGCAGAGTGGCCCGCCTCCTATCTTGCCCAGCGTCTCCCCACCGGCACGGTGGTCAGCTCCTTCGTCATCACCTGGGGCACCATCCTCTGCCTCACAGCAGCCTGCCAAAACTTTGCCGGCCTCGCAGCTTGCCGTTTCCTCCTCGGTACCTTTGAAGCCGTCATCACCCCAGCCTTCATGCTCATCGTCTCCCAATGGTTCCGCGGCGAGTCTCAGCCTTCGCGAGCCGGTCTCTTCTACTGCTTCAACGGCGTGGGCAGCATGTTTGGCGGCATCCTCTTCTACGGAGTCGGCCAAGCCAAGGGCTGGGACGTCTGGCGCATCATCTACGTTCTCTGCGGCGGTCTGACCATCTGCTGGGGTATCCTCCTCTTCTTCTTCCTCCCCAACAACATCCTCACAGCCAAGAGGTTCACAGTTGAGGAGCGAGCCATGCTCATCGCCCAGAGCGCGCGTAACCGCACCGGTGTCTTCAACCGCAAGATCAAGTGGAACCAGATCAAGGAAGTTTTCTGCGACTCTCAGATCTGGCTGCTCTTCTTCTTTACTCTTCTCAACGAGGTCATCAACGGTGGAATTGCCAACTTTTCCAAGCTCATCGTCAAGGGCTTCACCAAGGACCCTCTTCTGACCACCGCGTACGGTATTCCCTATGGTGCCTGCATGGTTGTCTTTGACTTTGTGGGTCCCTACCTTGCCTCGCGCTTCAAGAATGTCCGAACTATTGTCATGATTGTGTGGTTGATGCCCACTCTTGTCGCTGTGACTCTGTTCTGGCAGCTTCCCCGAACCAACAAGGGAGGTCTTCTTGCTGGCTACTACATTGTGAGTTACCTGATGGGACTTAGAAAGAAAAAAGCTCTTTCTAATCGTGATTAGTGCGCTTCTTTCGTCGGTGCCCTTGTCGTCGCCCTTCAAATGCCCGCCTCCAACGTCGGCGGTTATACCAAGCGAACCACCGCCACAGCCTTTGTCTTCCTTGTAAGTCCCAAATCCTCTCGATCACATACTCCAGGACTTACCAAATCAAGGCCTACTGTATCGGCAACATCATCGGCCCTCACGGCTTCCTCGGCTCCGAAGCCCCCATCTACCAGACCGGCTGCAAGCTCATCATCGGCTGTGTCGCCGGCCAAGTCCTCATCGCCCTCATCCTCCGCTACGTGCTCATCCGAAGGAACAAGCTCCGAGATGCCCAGGGCCCAGTCATCGAGGATGAGAATGCTGCTCTTCAGGATCTCACAGACTTTGAGAACCCCAACTTCCGATACGCTTATTAGAAGACTAGAGACACCTGTTCACTGCTAGATACCAATTGACCACATGTCACATCATTTCGTCTCTCCTCGTGATGCTACTCCCCCCATTAATAACCCATGCCAACTTGTTGGTTACTCCGCTGGCAACATTTAGCGAACAAACCTGGGGAAACCCTCTCTTAGCAAAAAATTTACGTAAAAGAAATCATGGTCTCGTTGAACAAGGTTAGCTGAGTCCGGGGTAAACAAATCCACATCGCAAGGATGGATGGGACCAACAGACGATGCAAACTACCGGCTCAGCGGAGCGGATGCTGGGGCCAACCTTGCCTTTGACAGCTGGTTGATCTGGTCAGATAGCATCTTGCGTCGTGGTAAACCCGGGTCTAGGCCTTAGGAGACCATAGCTCCTGGAGTTGAATGTAACTGCAAGTCCAATATCACCGCTCTTAAGTTCCTATCATCGTTTGACAGCTGCAAAAGCTGAATGTTGCCACAATGGTACGTCGATCCTCGTTCTTATCCACGATCTGGTCGGCTCAACGAGGCTATCATTACCAGCTATAGCGTTTCCCCTTCAAATCTGCCCCAAAGATGGCTGCAAGACAGGGAAGGCGAGCTTCCAAATGATCCAGATAGCGTAATTAGTTGGCACACAGCAGACAAGTCATAGCTCGGTCTCAGTCACGCAGTAAGCCTCAACTCGCTTCATGGCTCTCAGATACAGATACAAACTCAACGGCTGAACCCGTTCACCCGTTGAAAGTTTCGTATCGGAAACATCCACAAGACCTCAGAGGCTTACCCATCATCAACCAACTTCCTAGTCATAGATCCAAGTTTCCTCTTCATCCAACACAGACTGGACTCAGCCATCCCACCAAGGCCATGACGATCAACCCGCTTCAACTCCACCGTCAACCTTCCGCTCACTAAGCCCCAGACCCATCAACCCAAGAAGAGAGCCTCCAGGCGCCATCGTGAGCCCCGACAAAGCGGGTTCCCGTTTGTTTGGCATGATGCCGGGAGCTTCCTATCGTTTCCCCGCGGCCATTCGTATGATTCAAGTGGACCATGAACAGGGGAAGAGTCTCAACTCCCGGGGTTTGATCTGTGCCCGGGCGGTGTTCTCTCCACCGCTCGGGGTCAAGATCAAGAGCCGGCATGTACCTCGTTAACAATTTTCTCAAAAGGTGGCTGGGAAAAAGAACGGTTTTGGCGAATGAGGATCACGGTAGATGGGTCACACACAGCAGCTTCAACGGCAAACGTTGAGAATCCGGGGTAAAGCTCGTGCTCAACATGCAAGCCCCTACCGTTCATGCAAAGCTTCAAGACCGAACTTCGGAGGATGTGACTTTGTATATAAAAAAAGCTAAATATGCCCATGATGAGATGCCAATGAAAGCGAATGCTATACGAACAAAACCCCTACTCAGTTGATGATGCAACGACTCGTATGCTCTTCTATCCAGAAACGCCGTGAGAATGCCTAAATCACAATACCACGCTGTACCCATCCCTGTCTTCCCTTCCACGCCCAGAGAAGAAGTCCAATGCCAATCCAGACTGTAATAGTCTCTGCCCAGTACGTTCCGGCATAACATCGCTGTCCGTAGCAGAAGAGATCACCCTCCCCATCACCGGGCTCATCCCCAGGATGGTTGGCACCATCCTGGTACACGGCTGAGTACACGAGGCCCCAGAAAGTCGAGCCAAGGGCAGGCAACATGCCGATTATGCCAAAGTTGGTGGCAAAGTTCTCGACACCCCAGATGATGGTGACAATCAAGGGCGTGAGACTGAAGATGGCGCCATAGCCAGCACCAACCATTCCCGAGACGAGCCAGAAACGCTCAGAGTGGTTCTGAACGAAACCCGACGCCAGGACGAGGAGACCAAACGACAAGACAGCGGCAAAGAATGCCATGAATGCAACGCGGGAGATGGCGAAGCGATCGCTGACAGCCGAACGAGCGTGTCTGACCTGTACATGCTGAGTCTGGGGCGAAGGTGCCAACAGATCCGTCAAGGTGCCGATGAAAATCCTCGCAAGAGTGTTTGTAACACCAAAGATGGAAACATGAGTGGCCGCCGACGTGTGATGTCCAAGCCCTTCCGACATTGGTGGCGTCAGAGTGCCGATGATGGTACCTAGATTGTTGATGAAGGCCTCGCCCGGACCTACCATCAACAGGAACGCCAAAGCAAATGGCCACATCGTCCTATCAGCGAGAAACTGTCGCGTCTCGGCGTTGAGAACCCAGTTCTTCTTCCACTTCTTGTCGTCCTTGGTCGGATCTAGCAGCGACGAGTTCTCCAGATCATCGCCCTGTGCACTCACGCCCCCGTAGCTGCTGGTCCGGCCAAGCAGCGAGCTCCCGTCAAGCAGACCGCTCTGCTCCAGCTCCTCGATAGCCTCGTCGATGAGGTCTTCCTCGTCCACCACCCGTAGCGTAAACGTCCCCATGATGCCCATAACAAACAGCAGAACCGCGAGGAACAGGAAGAACCGGAATACATCCAAGTCTCCCTTGGAGCCATCTGGTCGCGTTTCAGTGAACAGACGACTCCCCGCTTGACTCAGCCACATGGGACTCAACCCAAAGCAAGTAATGGGCGTGGCGAGCGCCAAACCTCTGTATCGACCCTTTCCAAAGTTCTTTGCGCAAGACGATACAGCGGCCATATACAGCGCGCAGGTCGCGATGCCGATGCAGACAAAGGCAAACATCATGAGCGGGAGCGACCAGTCCCCATCCGGCCGAGGCCCACCATGGCCGCGGTACTGAAGATCCAGCTTCCTGTACACGCCCGCAGCGATGCCGTATCCCCCGCCAAAGAGGACTCCTCCCGTGAGGGCCAGAGGCGCGAGGCCGACGCGGTCGCATATGTATCCGACGATCGAGATGGGGAGGTAAAGGGCGAGGGAACCGGCGATGGCGACGGCGTTGACCTGGAACTGGGTGTAGTGCAGTCGCGATTGCAAGAGCGGCGCATACAGCGAAAATACGACGATGGAGCCGCTACAGAGAGCGCAAATGTTGGCCGAGATGAAGGAAATCAAGCGAATAGCCTGCTTCGCCTTGCGCATCCGTGTCCGATGGCCGCGCCCGTCGTCCGATTCCGTATCAGAGGCATAACTGGAGCTGCGCGTCGATATCTGGTCGCTATCGCGGGGACGCGCGACGTCGTCCGAAGCTGGAGGAGGCATCTTGGAGTGTGGGAGAATTCTCTCAGTTGGCGATGATCATGTCGGAGCAGGAAGAGAGCAGGTGACAGGCTAAAGATCCCGTGAGACGTTTCACTGCCCGTGATTGATGAATCACGTCAGTTGGAGGTGCTCCATCGCGATCCAACGTCATGGGGGTCTTTGATGGAGCCCCCACTTGGGTTGACCTCCGATGCCGGGCGGGCCGTTTAAACTCTATCACCAAGGTGCAGAAGTTTCTACAGGTATGAATCATTCATCAGAGTGTCATGTCACCAAAAAAAGAATTCTTCCATTAAAATTCCGAACCTTATCGGCTTTGTGTCTGTCCGTGTTGACGTGTTATTGATTGCTGACAAGCCGAAGCAAGGAGGCCCTCGCGGATGGACTCTCAGGCACAGGATCATCCTTTATCAAGATCAACGTCTCCGACTTCCAACGGTCCAGCGGCTGAGGCGTATCCAGTGAGTCGACAAAACCATCCGCCGGCCTCCCCTCCGACGGCGAGTCAGACGGTTCAAACATGACGACGCCTCCGATGGTGGGTACTACCACAAAGTCGTCATCCTGAAATATCATCGTCCTCGCGGCATGCACCGAGTCTCGAAGTCGAATCGGCGCCCAGTGTGGTTCACCCGAAAAGCCGCTTCCGACAGGATGTATCGTTTGCAGGTGGAGGTCGATGCGCATGTTTCCGTCGGCCGTGGATGCTGCCAGCAGCAAGTCTTCATTCCAGAGGTGTGCATCCACAAATAACAGTTCCCTTCCCGCTGTCAAATGAGGCTGAGGGCTTCCAATCCAGAGAAGGTCGGGCCGTGAGGATCTATATTCGTAGTGTTTAAAGGTCTGCGTCAAGGCGTTGAAAGAGACAGCACCCCAATCGCCAACTCTTGTCGCCGGCAAGCATCCATAGCAAATACTAGGCAATGTTTGAATCTGGTTTTGGCTTCGATAGATGCCCAGAGCAAAAGATCCGCAGTTGTCCGACTTTCTGCACGCAAACGACAATCCGAGATAGCTCTCTTGGTTGCAGTCTCTGTTGGCGTGTCGTCTGGGGTTTGGAATGTCTTCTGTCGCCCACCACACTGGCTGGCCGTCTTCGAATTTGATCACAACAAAGCTGATCTGTTTAAAGTCTGCTTTATTCAGTGTCTGCTTGCAGATGCGGTTTGTGTACTCACTTGAGATCTTGCGGGAGCATGCCCAAACCCCAAACACCACATTGTCTTGCGTCGGATGCGGCAAGACATTGGCTACGCCTCCAAATAAACGCTCCGACCCGGGTGGGCAAGTCTGAACCTTTGTGAGATCGAGCTGTGTCGTTTTACCACCCCAAGTAAAGACTACTATCTGCCCGGTTGATGTCCCAATGCCGACAGTCTTGGCCTCTGTATGCGCTGTAGCAAATGGACCTGGCAATGAGATGGTCTTCCACTCTTTCGTAGTTAGGTTGGCAATAAATCTATCAATATTAGCAGCACCCAGAGATATTTCGGTTTGCAGTACACTGACATCTTTCGGTTGGGCTGGTTGGCTTCTCTCATCACAAGAAGTTGATCACTGATGCACACAAGTCGGAATTGAGTGCCCGACATGGCACCTCCAGGAGGAAGAAACCTATGTCTTTCTCTAGTCCGAAGGTCATCAACAATAACCCTATCCAACCTGGGCTGCCAAGCGAGCTTCTCTTTCGCATAGAGCGAAGGATACCACGAATCGACGGGTACCGGGCCAAGCTGCGACGGCGGAGTTGACTCGCGAAAGATGCTACTAAGGCCCTGGTTCCACCGCATCCATGTGTACTTGGAAAATGGTCGCTGCCACTTCTTTCGCTTCTTACCTGCCATAGAAAAGAGCTGCCTGCCAGGCGTTGTCGGGTACGTCTCCAAGAGACCGGGGAAGAAGTTGCGGCATGCTCGCGCCAAGACCGAGTCCTGCGTCCACGCCGTTGCCCATGCTCTGCAGACCAATCTGCAAGCCCGAAAGTCCTGGACGCTTAGATATGAAAGAATAAGGCAGATGAGCTCCGGGGGTAGATCTTGCAGACCTGAGAGCACGATGGTTGCGTCACGGATTCGGCCCCGCAGGTACAGGATATCCCAAGGCGACAGATCCGCTAGGAAGTTGTCGATGGCCTGTTTCTTGGTGCGATCGTGACTTGGCGAAGCCAGAGCCTTTTGTACAGGCTGGTCGGTAGTGATCTGCATTGTGTTGATGGCGTGGCTGAGTAGAGTTGAAGAGCATCGCAAGTGGTTTCACGCTTGGATGCCTACAGCACATGCATGTGCAGGAGCGGTCATGTGACCAGAAGTTGAAGAGAAGACCAAAGTTGAAGTCTCCAAGGACACCAGGAATAATACCAGAGAATTCATCATTATTATTTATTGGAGTCCTCGGCTATGTAGCTTCGGTCGCCTCAGACCACCATGTCTTGATTCCCTCCACATCGCACCATCCCAGCTCCAACGGGTCCTCAAACCACCACCGCCCATTCTTGCGATCGCTCTCATACTTCTTCAAGCTCCCTCCATCAAACCGGTGGTTCTTAACTCCAACAAGTAGGACCGCGCTTCCAACGCGAGGATTAAACTCTTCAGGGTCGAGGAACACCGTCAGATGTACTTGTTTAGATGTGGAGGGGTCGGCAAGTCGCGCAGTCCTCTGCCTGTGTGGAGGGAGGTTGGATGGCTCCACGTCCGACAGCGAGGCTACTATGGCAAGCACGTTGCAAGACCAATTCTGCTTGTATGGGAGATGCGGGATGGACCGTAGCGTCGTGAGCTTCAACGGTGTCTGGGGGTCATGCCAGTCGCGGGGCATAGCAATGGGCTGCCGAGGCTTCTGCTGAGGCTTGGGCTTCGTCGGGTACGCAAGAGTCTCAAAGGGCTCAAAGGCTTCCTCGGCAGCTTCTTCATCATCGTTAAAGCCAAAATCCCCGGTGTGTGGTGGCCTAGGCTTGGCCGTAGCTTTTGGCTTTTCTGGTTGCATGTCCTTTGGCTCTTGAGGTGGCTGTTCAGATGTCGCTGGGTACGGCTGCGTTACGGGCTCCTGGTCCTGCCCAAGAACTCGATACGATTCGTTCCATCCGATAGTGACAAGATCCTCGACAACAAGCGTTACCATAGTACGATCCTCGATATTCTGCCACTTGGCATGGAAAACCTCGCATTGAATGTACGCTCCCAAAGCAACCTCTCCCGTCCGAACAAACCGATGCATATTCGCCCCTAAAAGAGCCTGAATGCAGATGGCTCCATCACCGAGGAGTAGTCGTACAGCCTGCCATCGTCCAGAACGCGAGACCGAGGCTCGTTCAAGACCTTCAACGAGGAAAATGGACCCAGGGACGCAATAGCGCGTGCGAAGAATATCTCGAATCACGGGGACGAACTCGAAAGTACCAGCCGAATAGGTAACGGCGGCGGGATCGAGTGTCACCGATTCGTTAGGCATGTGCGATGATGGTCCATTTGGTGCATGTTTAGGATGACGCCGTGAATCTGAAGGTGTTGGATGCATCATGGACGGGTGCAATATGCATATATCCATAATTCCCTCAAGCGGGGTCTCATGTACCACCCAGACGCCTGAACACTTTGACCTCAAACAGCTGTTGTGCTACCCCGAAGATGAACAGTCCGTATGCACGTGAGCTTACAGTCGCCATTGGCGCCTTGCAAAAGGCGGCAAAGCTCAGCCAGTCCATCGTCTCCAGCCAAGACAAGGGCGCCATCGAAAAGGAAGATCTCAGCCCAGTGACAGTCGCCGACTTCGCTGTCCAAGCTCTCCTTACAGCGACCATCAAGCATGCCTTTCCCGAAGATCATGTTGTCGGAGAAGAAGATGCCTCTGATCTACGCAAGAACCCTGTTCTGATGGAGCGGGTGTGGGAGCTGCTGAGTCGAATCGCAAGTGACCATGACACTCCCTCGCTCTGCCAGCTGCCCACCACTCGAGAGCAGATGTGCGATCTGATCGATGAATGCGGTGCCAGCAGCCCAGGAGCGTCTGGTCGGACTTGGATTTTTGATCCGATTGACGGGACCAAGACGTATCTTCGTGGAGAGCTCTACGCCATCAATATGGCCCTTTTGTTGGATGGAGAGCAGGTTGCTGGCATCGTTGGAGCGCCCAACCTATCCATCGATGCAAAGGCACCTCTACAAAACGAGAACATCGATCCTACAGGACAAGGTTGCATATTCTTTGCTGTCAAGGGACATGGTGCCTTCGTTCGCCCTCTATCAACAAATTCGCCCCGAAGACTTGCTTCCCACGCCGCAGACCAAGATGTCCGCTTCGTCACATGCGCCAACATCGTCGACTCCGCCCTCGACGGCGTCCACGAGGTTGTTGCAGCTCGCCTCAATGCCCCATTCCCAGGCTGCGATCTCGTGCCCTGGGTCCTCCGCTGGGCAGTACTCGCAATGGGCCTGGGCAACACAACAGTCTGGGTATACAAGCGCCGAGACCGCTACGCTAAAGCATGGGATCACGCAGGAGCTATGCTACTATTCGAGGAGGCCGGTGGAAAGATCACCGATGTCCATGGAAAGAAGATTGATTTGACGGCTGGGAGAAAGATGAGCGCGAATTTCGGGTTCGTCGCGGCGCCGACCGACCTTCATGGGCGAGTTCTGGAGGTTGTGCATGAGGTGCTAAGGGAGCAAGGGAAGGAGGACTTTTTGAAGTAAATTCTCAGGGCGTATGCTATAGAGGTTACGGATCGAAAAAGAGACTGGATACGACATGGTCACAAAACGGGAGAAGAATAAGAGAACTGTCTTAACCCTCCCCAACAAGTCCAAAGAGATCATCATCTGCGGCGCATGCTACTCAATAATGGTCAACGTCTGGGGCGGATCAAATTGGTTCATCCCCAAGTCGTCGAGCTTCTTCAAGTCGGACAAGAGGGCTTGCGGCTTCAACGTTGGCCATCCACGTTTCAACAAGAGCATAAACGCCTTTAACGAGTGTACCCTCAGAGGAATTTGGAAGGCTCTGGGGGGTCTTGCTGCCTTGTTTGCCAGCGTTGAGCACCGCCCCAGGAGCAAGCCCAACGGATATCCCAAGCGATACTGGGGATGGCAGAATGCCCAGATCTGCGAAGAATGCTACGTGACCTTTGCAAAGGACACACCTCCCGAGAATAGATAGACCATCCGCAGAGTACAAAGCAACAAGGGGATCTGCGACCTCTACTCTTCCCGGATGCGCAACCTATACAGCGACGCGTGTCAGTCGGGCGACCTCCAAAGCTTCCTCAACCACGCAGCACAGCGCAAGCAAATCTTTATACAAATGACTCAAACGTTAGAAATGCTCAAATCAGCATACAACCTAGAAAACATAAGGCAGAAACAGATGCTCATGCAGAAAGAACGGATGATGTACCAAGACCACTCAAACAGAATGGCCATGCTGAACAAATCGCACACCGACGTCCTGATTGCCAACATGACAAAGTTCAGAGGAGACGTCCAAGGCTGCAACGGGTACGTGGTGGGAAATTCTCAGATGGGATGGCACAGAAACGAGACGTCGTTGCAGGGCGTTCTTAATCTTCAAGCGGCGGGCCGACTGAGGGAGCAGGCCCTGGCTCCGGGGCTAACTCCGGGTTTGAGTTCTACATCTCAAATGTTGCAGTTTGACCCAAGGACGCAGATTTGGCAGGCTGAGGCTGAGAGGATTGAAGGGCTATGGATACAAGTTGAGTGACGAGGACGGTGTTGGTGTTGAGGCTGTTGTACATCATCTTGCCCACACACATCCCCCCCAATTGGTGTTTTTATTAGCTCTTTGCTATTTACCTGCATGTACCTATTTGGTGATTTCTTTTCATATGAACAGTTTTTGTGACAATCAATCGTTTGTTTGCATTGTGTGGGCAGCAGTGACAAGTAGTGCCCGCCAACGCTCGCATCCACCAAACATCGTCAAACAGTTTTTCTCTCTGCGTTTATTTCCCAGACTCTTCCTCTTCCTCATTCCATTTTCCATCTCCTACAAAAGCGTACCTTTTTCCCTCTCGACATACGCTACACTCACCGGTACCATGGCGGTACATCGGACTACACTTATATTAGATCAGCTCCCTCCGGAGATCTACCCAGAGATCGGGTCCAACCTGACCGGCAAGGAACTGGATGGAGTAACGCGAGCATCCAAGCGCCTCCGGGCCTTATTTCTTCCATCTTTGTTCCATACCATCAGATTCGACCACCTCCAGCCAGGCGTCCGAGACAGTCTGCGTCGCTTCATCAATGGGAGGACACCAGAAGAGATGACCGAAATCTGGACCGCAGTCCGGTAAGCACCATTCCCTCTCTTCCCCCCAAGAAAAAGGGGCTCCCGTTAATCTGTTCGGACAGCTGCGCATCCTTCCTGTTCCCTTTCCCAGACTCCATCGATGACTTTGACTTGGAGGAGATGCTACCTGCATCCCAAGATGCCCTACGCCTTCAAGTGCTACAAGCCGTCCGACTCCTTTCCCAGGTCCGGCGTCTGTCCATCGACTTGGAACGTTTCGGCGATGGACATATAGATACATTCCGAGCCGCACTGCCCAGCGCTCCGAGATGGGAGCACCTGAAGAGATTGAGACTCGCTGGGCTGGGCGAAAACCGACGTTTCGCCGCTGCCCTCATCCACAACTGTTCGCCCGACAAGCTCATGGCTATTGACCTGAGCGGAACTCACTCGTTTCTTTTGTCGGTGGATGCCCAGAGACACTGCAAGAGACTCGAACGCCTACGACTCGAACACCCCTTTCCCCCTTTCAACGCGGACAGTTTCCCGGCGATGCAGCATGTGTACGGCATGTGGGAGAGCTTCCCGCATGTCAAGTGGCTGTCTATCGTCGAGAAAAACCACGGCCGAGAAGGCAACGTGGACACTTTCGTAAGTACACAGCACCACAAGAAGTCAAAGACTGTTGCTAACAAAAGGTGCAGGACCAATGCTTTCAACAGATGACAGGGGCCCTGCAACAGATGCCGAATCTTCTCCGTTTTGCCTTCACGCTTGACATCGACCGCTTTCAACCAGATGAGATCCGCGATAGGTTGGGCCTGGATGAGAACGATAACGAGGCATTGACGGACAGCCAGATGCTAGAGTGGTACACGGGGCAGATCCAACGCATCGCAGACGCCGCCCCCCAGCTTCAAGAAGTCTGCCTGTTTGGAAACTTTGGCAATTCCATGGGCATAGACATCGCTGGAGTTTACCGTGGTACAAAGGTTGAGGATGGCAAGAGCATGCGCGTACTTCTCGACGCGGTCCAGCCGGGGGTCGAATGCTTGACATTCCCCTGGGGCCTGGATGACGATGAGCATTCTTGAGTGCGATACAGGTATTGGGGCTCGAGTTTCTCGCCCTTATATTAGACATGAGTATCTGTCGGGAGCTCCAGAGATGACACATTATGGGAGACGTGGGATTGTATCCATGCAGCGATAAACCAGATGCAGGGGGATTTAGTAATAGCACAAGGACGGTAGCTTGTTAATGAAGTCTTTCGTGATATATTCCTCGAGATGACAACTCAGGTCCATGTTGACTTCAAAATGGTCTCAACGCGATTTTCTTCAACATGCCGACACCAGCTTTCATCTATCACCACCCTCCTCAGTCACCCTGTCCAGTTGTAGTCGCAGCACCAACCAACACCAACGACATGTTGCCTATTTGGAGCAGGCAATGTAACAAAGGCCTTGCAAATGCAAGTATGGAGAGATGCTAGTCATAAATTCCCTGCGGGAATTTCTGACTGCCTGCCTCCAACATCTCGCGGGAAACCGTAATGTCATGCCCTTCCAAGGCTCTAGTGCCCACGTACACCACACCATTGTTATCCATTATGGCAAGCTTCTCCAGCTTGGGTAGTGATTTCGCAATATTTTGAACCAGATTAGTGTACCAATCATCTACCTCGGCCATTGTGAGCGGTTTGGGGTCTATCGTCCAGACCTGACGAACGAGGCAGGGTCCCAGCCCCCTCCGATCAACCCAGAATGCGAATCGGCGAAGACGAGGCATAATCGCCAGGATTTCGATCAGGCACTGAGTACCGCCAGCCTATATTATTTGTTAGCTTCTCGACATGATTCGCCAAGGGTTAGGGGAGTATGCATACCAGCCGTTCAGAATCCGAAACGGTGTTGATGGTGCAATGGCTAAGATATGGCTTGTGCCACGCATCAAAATACCCTATGACGAGCCACTCCAACTGCTTGCGCACTTCTTCTCCGACCCACGGCGTCAGGAGGCAGGGCAGGTTAGCCCTTGTCCGAATAACCAGTAGGTTGTGGCCCAAGTACATCCTAGTCATCTGCCCAGCACCGTTGCTCATCGCTCTGAATGGCATGGTGCTGTGCCGAGTCAACGCGCCGAGGGTATTCCTGTCCCATGGAGCCCGGCAGTTGACGCTGTCTGGGAGCCAGTGGTTGACGATGCTCTCCGCGTATCTGCCGGTAGTAGTGACGCTCAGGTTGGTCACCTCGGGCCACCCCGGCGAGGCTTTCAGAGACATGATAAACCGTTCTTGTAGGCCATGGGCGAGATTGTCGAGGTCCAAAACTACAGTTCGCACCCGGGCCGTTCGTCGTAAGCCCTCAAGAATGCGGTTCGGGAGTTTGTTCATGACTTCGACCCCCCGGGGTTTGCCTCTTGCGGGATTGGGAGAGACGGTAAAGCATCTGCCAGTATTTGTCAAGGGTCTCTTCCTTCTCGTGAATGGGCAGTCACTACTCACCGAACCGACTCCCATAGTGGTTGCATGACTCTTTGTCTTCTGTGGTAGAGGAAAGCCTCAAGCATGCGGGAGATGTCCGCCGCCGTGCCATCGAAGCGGACCGCGTAAAAGACGTACGGCAAGAGGAGAGACCGAAAGGATGTCGACGAACGGGAGATGCCGCTCATCTCAGAAGGTTTGAGGTAAGAGAAAATGAGGTGAAAGACCAGTTCAGGGAGCATGAGTAGGGGAAAGGGCTTCTGCTCCGCCACTACCTCCACCAGCGATTCAACATCGCGCTTCGTGCGCTTTCGACGGGGCATTGACGCGTTCAAGCGCTGTGGCGGCGAAGGAAACAGATGGATTGTCTAGAAATGGCCGAGATTGGTGGAAAGGCTGCTGAGCGAAAGATGATGTCGAGGTGAGGTTTCTCGCAGGCAGCAGCGAGGGGGGTGCGTGCGGTGCAGTCCGCTAGGAAGGTGCAGCCAGGAAGGTGCTCCTTCCCCAAACGCCGCTGCGTAGGGTTCCAGGTTGTTTGCAGAGGAGACGAGTTGAAATTCTGGCTTCATTACCTATGGAAGGTACCTGAGTAGCAACTGCCCAAACACAGCATTGCCTAATAAACCCATTACCATTCTTCAACACCAAGACTTGTACCATCACCAGTTTTGAGCCATCACAACATCTCCAAGGGAACGAACCCCCACACTCCACAATCTGACGAGCAAAAGGAAAGGTTGAGTAAAAAGATCATTATCTCAAAGCTAGCAAATTGGTATCAAGACTCCCCATTCTATCATACAAAAGAGAAGAAGAACGAAAGCACGCGTGGGCAGAAACCCAGGTATCAGTTTGTCATCAAAGCAAAGAACCTCTTTACCAACCCAGAAATCCACTCGAGATCCTCCCTTTAATGGTTGATTCGTCCCTTGCCGTTCACCTTCTCCTGGTCAACAGCATTGACACCAGCGTTGAGACGACCAAACTGCCACTCGGGAAGAGTAATACCGGTCTGCTCGTTGATGGTCGACATGAGAGGGGGAAGCATCTGGTAAACATTGCGCATCGTCTCGGTGGCGTCGGAGCCCTGACCTCCTTGGCCGTTGCTTCCAGTGTTCCACACGCTGATCTTGGGCTCGAGGCCACGAATAGCAGTGGCATTGGCCTTGGCCAGCTCGACGTAGGTACCCTTCTCGATCATCATGTACTGCAGCAGACCGGCGGGACCACCGAAGGCCTGCGACAGCTTGCCGTAGGCATCAGCCATGGCCGAAATACCCTCTGCCTCGCGGAGCTTCTGCACGAGCTCAGCCTCTGCACGCTGCTGAGCAGCAAAGTTGTAGGCCTCGGCGTCGTTGCGAGTC